>NC_079384.1:19871139-20213639 GCF_021018895.1 Seriola aureovittata | reverse complement strand
GATAATGATGATGAAGAGTTCCGGTTTAAACTGAACAATAATAATAATAATAATGATAATAATCATGATAATAATAATAATCAGTCTGTATTAATGCTTTTAGTCTGGTTTTCATTTATTTCAGTTTCTGAGGTTGCAGCAGAACTCTTCATGTTTCCCACAGAGCTCCATAAAGTCATTTTAAAAAGCTTCACTATGAACATTTTGATTCTTCATTATAAATATAAACAGATACAATCAAGATACATTAAACAAATACAGTAGATTTGATTATATTAATAATACTGACCTTCCTTTTTATACAAAGTTCTGTCATAAAATAAAAACATGTACATCAAATATACATTCTTACACTGGACAGTGCACTGCAAAAAAAACCAACAACCATTTTTAACAAGTCATCTGTTCTCATGTTCAGTCTGAAAATCTTTGGTTTGAGATTTTACAGATTTTTAATATAAATATTCTAAAAAAATGCAGAAAAATCTGATTTGATTTGGAATAAAATGTTTTTTTAATCATCATTTGTTTCCAGAAAAACAGTTTTTATGAGTCACGAGGAGTTTGAATGGCTTGTAAAGATCAGTATGTTTGTGTATAAAAAATAATAATGAACCTCCTTTAATGACTTGCAGCTACAGAGTCATTCTCAGTTCGGGCAGGAGCATTTGCACTCTGATATAATGGGGTACTGAACAGGTATCCAGGCGCATTTCAGACCCCCCTTTTTCTGCAGGCAGCGCCATCGCAGGATCGTAAAATGAGTCGATTTGGCAGGTTTGCAGACCATCCCTTCAGGGACCGAACAAGACCGCTTATTGTAGCAGCTCCCCACCTTCACGTAGCGCGGCCAGAATCTGCTGCCCAGGTCGTTCCATGCGTAAACAACCGGGCAGAAGGCGTATGACCACAGCCACAGTTGCAGCCTTCTCCGGAGTTTTTTGCTCGGCTTCTGCTTCTTGCCGTGCTGGACTTCGAACTCCATGGCCCGGATCTCTTTGGGCATCGCTCCGGAGAGCTTCTGCCGCATCTCCGCGTCGCTCACATCCTCGTTCCCCGCGTATTTGTCCTCCGGCGGGGAGACGGACATGAAGTGCGGGTCGAAGTGGCTGCCCAGGACGCTCCTGAGCTCCGTCTCGTTCAGGTCCTTCTCCTTAGGGTCCAGCACTGGATCCGGGTCCTCCTTTAGGTCCAATACGGGTAGAGTGTCGCTGGGAATGGGGCGGATGAGATAGTAGTGTTGGCACATGCCCTCCTCTATCCTGAAGCCCAGAGAGAGTACGAGCATAAACACAGCCAAGAAATAACAGGAGTTATCCATCTCCTCTGTGCACAAGTTCCCGGGCTCGATTAGTCAGAATATTGAGAAATAATCCTTCACAAAGAAGAGAAAGGCGCTCCGGGTTCCCCTCGGATTGTCTGAAGGGACAGTATCCAAGTCTGAGCTGAGAGCGCGCAGCAGACGCACCGCTCGCACCGGGAGACTAACCGCGGCGCGACGCGCTCCAAAACTTCTCAGCAACTTTCAGACTGCAGCTGGCAGGTCGGACAGTGAGAGAGAGAGAGAGAGAGGGAGAGAGGTAGCAGGAGAGGGATTTCCCCGCGTAACTTCACAGTCCATGACCCAGACTCAGCCCCGAGCCTCCCCGGTCAGCAGGTCCCGGTGAGACAGCTCAGCGCCCCGCAGGTCGCTGCTCTCAGTCCGCATGTTGGCGCACCGGCTCCTGCTGCCTCTGGTCCTCCTGCAGCCAAACTGAAGGCGCCTCTGACTGCACCCAAATATCCAACAGGGCGGTGATGTAATCCCTCTCTCTCTCTGATGAGAGACCAACCCGAAAACTCCCTCCCATCCCGCCAAAACACACACACCCGCAGTTTACGCACAAGCATGAATACACAATACGATTAATAAGTTTAAATATATTTGACACGTAAATATTAATATCAGTGATATTAATAAAAGTCAAGGTGATGTAAAATACTTATCAACTATATAATATGACTGAGAAGTATAATCAGTAACCATAAGAATACATGTTTGACTTTTGTTGAACTACTCCTTTAATCTGCAAAGTAACCACTCATTACAGCATCAATGAATGAGAGTAAAATGGAGGCAATACTCTGAACTGTAGAAGCAATAATATGAATAGAGCATAAATTGTTAATACTCAGGTAAAGTACAAGTACTTGAGTAAATGTACTTTTTAATTCCCACCACATCACAAACAGCAGGCTGAATATAAACAGTGTGGCTGTGTGCTGCAGTGCTGGTTGCATTAGTGGTGAGGACTGGTGCAGTATTGGTGTAGTTGTTGTGATGTGTGTTGCAGAGGGTGCAGTGTTGGTACTGTGGGCAGTGTTTGCTGTAGCATTGGTGTTACATATGGAGCTGGTTGCAATGATACTGATGGTTGCAGGGGTTTGGTTTGTTGTGCCAATGGATGCGATGGTGGTGTGTGTTGCAGTTTGCTGTGATGGTTGCAGTAAACTTGTGTTGCAGTGGTGGTGTGTGTTGTAGTGTGTGCTGCAGTGGTTACGGTGGTGGTGTGTGTTGCAGTGTGTGTTGCAGTGGTGGTGTGTGTGTTGCAGTGGTTGCGGTGGTGGTGTGTGCTGCAGTGGTTACGGTGATGGTGTGTGTTGCAGTGTGTGTTGCAGTGGTGGTGTGTGTTGCAGTTTGCTGTGATGGTTGCAGTAAACTTGTGTTGCAGTGTTGGTGTGTGTTGCAGTGGTTGCGGTGGTGGTGTGTGTTGCAGTGTGTTGCAGTGGTTGAGGTGGTGGTGTGTGTTGCAGTGGTGGTGTGTGTTGCAGTGTGTATTGCAGTGGTTGTGTGTGTGTTGCAGTGGTTGCAGTGGTGGTGTGTGCTGCAGTGGTTACGGTGATGGTGTGTGTTGCAGTGTGTGTTGCAGTGGTGGTGTGTGTTGCAGTTTGCTGTGATGGTTGCAGTAAACTTGTGTTGCAGTGGTGGTGTGTGTTGTAGTGTGTGCTGCAGTGGTTGAGGTGATGGTGTGTGTTGCAGTGTGTATTGCAGTGGTTGTGTGTGTGTTGCAGTGGTTGCAGTGGTGGTGTGTGCTGCAGTGGTTACGGTGATGGTGTGTGTTGCAGTGTGTGTTGCAGTGGTGTGTGTGTTGCAGTGGTTGCAGTGTTGGTGTGTGTTGCAGTGGTTGCGGTGGTGGTGTGTGTTGCAGTGTGTTGCAGTGGTTGAGGTGGTAGTGTGTGTTTAAGTGGTTGGTTGGTGGTGTGTGTGTTGCAGTGGTTGAGGCAGTGGTTGAGGTGGTGGTGTGTGTGTGTGTTGCGGTGTGTGTTGCGGTGTGTGTTGCAATGGTTGAGGTGGTGGTGTGTGTTGCGGTGTGTGTTGCAGTGGTTGAGGTGATGGTGTGTGTTGCAGTGTGTGTTACAGTGTGTGTTGCAGTGTGTGTTGCGGTGTGTGTTGCGGTGTGTGTTGCAGTGGTTGAGGTGATGGTGTGTGTTGCGGTGTGTGTTATGGTGTGTGTTATGGTGTGTGTTGCGGTGTGTGTTGCGGTGTGTGTTGCAGTGGTTGAGGTGATGGTGTGTGTTGCGGTGTGTGTTATGGTGTGTGTTATGGTGTGTGTTGCGGTGTGTGTTGCAGTGGTTGAGGTGATGGTGTGTGTTGCGGTGTGTGTTATGGTGTGTGTTATGGTGTGTGTTGCGGTGTGTGTTGCGGTGTGTGTTGCAGTGTGTTGCAGTGGTTGAGGTGATGGTGTGTGTTGCGGTGTGTGTTGCGGTGTGTGTTGCAGTGGTTGAGGTGATGGTGTGTGTTGCGGTGTGTGTTGCGGTGTGTGTTGCGGTGTGTGTTGCGGTGGTTGCAGTGTTGTGTCAGTGAGCTCCGGTGCAGCAGCTGAGGTGCAGACAAACTGCCAGAGGAGTTTTTACGAGTCGTCGTGGAGCCAGACTCGTGTTTATTTTACGACTGTCTCGGCTTGATGCTCAGTCTGTGTTTAGACCAACACTCTCTGCACCTCCGGCTTTTCACCATCAAACTTTTGTTTTATGTCTTTTCATAACGTTTGGCTCAACAGCAGCTTCCACCTAAATCTGATTCTGCCCTCAGCTGGAAGAAGAGGTGACAAACCACAGACAGATCCTTCAGTACACACCCACCTCAGACAGTTCATCTTCAAACTTCTTTTTCAGCCTCAAAATGTGGAAACTCAGCCACAGGGAGGGATATAAAACACATCAAATCAGATGCCTCAGAATATAAATCAGACTGAAGCTTAAACCATCCGCTGTTTTCTCTATAGTGGAAAGATCTGTTTTATTTCCACATGCTGACACTCGCCTCAGGTTCAGTCCTGAAACTGCATTAACTGAAGCTTGAATTAAACAAAATTAACTCAGGCTGATTATTTGCGGTTTTCAGAGAGAACACGAGGCTCGTTTAAAGGGTCTGTTTTTGCTTTGTAGTCACACTAACTCCAGCAGCCAATAAAAGAAGCAGAGAAAGATTCTTAAATGGTCACAATTCATTCAATTAGTGAGTAAAGCCGCTGCTCGGACCGGACTCCTACAGCCAGGAGGCAAAAACCGTTGGAATGTTTACTTATGTTGTAAAGGTTGAATTATGAGGCTGATAAAAAAACAACTCTTGTCTAAGACGCTAATGCAAAAAACGCCGGGCCGAGATAAAGGGCCGACTGTGCTGGTCTGGACCGCACTGAGACCGGGACAAACAGGCCCTGAATGTGGGGAACTGGTTCCTGTTGGGAATCCCACTGCTGAGGGTTAATGTGTCCACATGGAGCTATAACAGCGCAGAGTATGGTGTGACCTGTGACCATCCACACGTTCCTTCACTCTGTAAAAGCAATTAGTGACACGTCCGCCTCTCAGGAAAACCCTCCTTTATAAAATCACTTCACAGGTCTGAGACTGTGGAGGTTTAATGGTCTGTGGTGGAGGAGAAGTCCCAGGTTCAACCGGCAACACCATCCCATGACACGACCTCCCCAGAGCTCATTAAAGGATCATTCAGGTTTAGATAAGACAGATAACTGCTGACAGACAGACACTACGTATATGTCATATATATATATGTATATATGTATATATACAGTGGGGTTCAAAAATCTGTGGTCTAAGTCACTGTATGCACTAACGATTTACTGCCACCACAGTAAGATTCACACAAACTAACTCTCTCTTTCTTCTCTTAAATTTTCAGGCTGCAAAACAAACACTTGTACTAATGTGCAATGGCAAGAACGGCATTCATTCTTTCATTCATTCTTTCATTCATTCATTCATTCATTCACTTACCCATTCATATTTCCAGAGGACAGCTCGGGAGACCACACAGAAACATTACTACAATTAAACAACTGATAAATAAACACAAAAACAGGCAGTAAACATGAAATAAAACCTTGAAAATCAACAAAAGGCAAAGATGATGTATTTCAATCAGGAAGTTAACTTGAATACAGAAACTTTATTTATAAAGACCTGATCCTGTCAACGTGCTGGGACAGAGCCGTACCAACAGAGAGAAAACAGGTAAAGGACGTTTAAATAGTCTTCAGCGAAGTTGGTGATTGGATGATTGAGAGGCGGAGTCTCGGTGTTATGACAGAAACCACCAACTCCAGAGTCCAAACACCAACAACCACACAGGTCGTTTTTTTTAAAACCCTTTGATGACCCTGAGTGTCTCCTGAAATAGCGCCCCTACGGCGGCATGCGTCGGTTGTCATGGTTACCATAATAAACATGCAACTGTACCGAAAGTAGCATACCGGTCGTTGCCGTGGTTACTATAATGGTCATGGCTTGGTTAGGTTTAGGAAAATAATGTGATTTTGGTTGAAATAAGTTCTTTTTCAACATTAAACAATCTTTGATGTCATGGTTATAATAATAACAAACGACCGCGTATGATAGAAACAACATAAACTGCTGGTTTCACATGGGAATCGAACACCGCTCTCCTGTGTCATATTCATCCATCCACCACAACCTCCTCCTGACGTGGACTCTGTCTCTCATTATACTACGTCACTGCACTTTTACCTTTGCTCCTGTCATAATTACTGCAACCACTAGATATTGCCTAGCAACAGACGACCTGTGGGCTTGTTTGTTACAGGAGGACAGTCTCCACTTAAATCACCAAACTTTTACCGTGACAACAGCCTCAACCAGACATCATCTAAAAGCTTTTGACTGACCTGGACTTCGTGTTAAAATGACCTGGATTTAACACTTTCACCTGGTCTGCATGTTTAAAGGGATAGCTGTGTGAGGTAGTCATATATACAGTACTTGGTAGATATTCTGATCAGCATGCTACCAGTTAGCACACCCTCAATTATGCAGAACTTTAAATCCTGATAAAATTTAAAAAGTATGTTGAACAAAAATTCACACCCCCTACCGTTGTCATGAAGGAGGAAACTACCTGTAGAGACCAAAAATGTTTTTGATCCAGGCTGTAAACATGTTTAATTTTGCTGTAAAGTTGGACATTTTAACGTGGGAGTCTATGGGGATTGACTCAGTGTTCGTGCCAGACTCTAGTGGCCATTTGGTGCAGTTCTTGGTACTTAGGTGTTTTTCAGCCTTTAAGGTTGCCACTTGGGTCAGCTGAGTCAATCAGAAAGCTGTGTAATACAGTGTGTTCCGTAGGTGCACTTGTGCGTAGGGATATGGTAGTTCAGCGGTTTACAAATGTAGTGCCAAAGGAAAGTGGTGCTTTCACGGGACGATAAACCGCTGAAAATATTCTACAGTCAGCTGGATCAGACCTGACTCTGCAGAGGATGGAGACAAATGTTCCTCCACAGACTTGTTTTTTTTTTCATTTGAGGCTTTTATCCAAAGGGACCTAAGAAAGGTGACCCCCCCCCCCCCCCCCGTCTGCAGTTGAATTGCAGTATTTGGGTAATTTTCTGGCCCGCTGATGTGACAGTGTGTGACGGGCGCCTCCAGACTGTCATATCTCTGTGGGGAGGAAGTCAGTGGCACAGAGGCGATGCCCAGATAAGACTTCCTCTCTAACTGGAAACCCTTGATCCCTCACTTCCACGTCAGGGGTCACAGAGAAGGGGAAGGGAGGGCCACGGGGGACTTCAGGTCACGGTGAGATGGATTTGGAGGCCCAGATGACTTCCAGGTTCCAGGAAAAGTCACAACCGAACCCTGAGGTGAAAGAGCCAGGCGGTCTGAGCAGAGTCCAGGACCGAGTCTAGACCTGAAACACTGATCCAACATTATAAAGAAATAATATTTGAATATCATCATTATTATTATTATTAATAATAAGATCTCAGATCTGAACAGGATCATCTTTGTAAGGGTGGATTTATACCCAACCTGTTGTATTGGATCAGTCGATCTTCCTTGTGTACCTAATAACACAGGTGCGCTTCAGTATACATATACAGTATGTATACACACATCATTCAAAAAGCTGGTGCAGATTGAAATTAACATCTGTTTGAAACAAAAATATTCCAGCTGCTTAAATAAATGAATAATTTTTATCTTGATCATTCATCCAGGTCCGGAGTCCTGACCCTGACACTGATCCAGGTCCAGCTCATGTTAATTAATGAATCATATCATTAGGAGGCTCTGAGCCTCTCTTCTGATTGGCTGACTGTTTTCTGAGTGATCCAATAAAAATATAGCAGATTTCAGGAAAAGGGCGGGGGTGAGGGGACAATAACTGCGTTCTTGTGACATCACAAAGTTACATTACTCCTGACTGCTCGTTTTAAGGCTCAGGGGCCAGTAGCACAAAACACCTTAAGTTAAGATTTTCTTTAGTCTGAGTTAAGATTTCCTTAAAATAAAAAATGGTTGCACAAAATATACTTAAATCTCCTTAAGGTTTCCTTAAAATGTAGTAAAATGAAGTAAGTATTTAAGGTTTTCTCCTTATCTAATGCCAGCAAACAAACCACTGTAAACTCTCTATTACTGCCGTAAATTTTTCCTTAACTAAGGAAACTTTTTTAAGAAATTCTAGATGGTCGGACAAATCATAAACTGACTGCGGAGCAAATCTATGGAGCAAAATCAATTCCTCATCGTTGAAGCTCCATCAGGTTCTTCTGATCGAGGAAAATTCTTCTTCATTGATCACCATTAACTCAGACATGTTGAGGTTAAGATCCAATCAGAGGAACCTTAAGTTTTTTTCCTTATTTTGGTCACTAAGATCTTAACGGACTTTAAATGATTCCTTAAATATAAGACTAAGATAAGGAGAAAGCCTTAACCCTCTGAAACTCAAGCATTGATGTTATGGATGTCATTTTTTTCTCCCTTTTAAAGTCTTGTTAGGAAGCGTCTGATCAAGTAAATAACACGTTTTTCATATTTTGCTTTTTGGGGGATTTTGTGAAAACGTTGCAAAATTGCAACAGCAGGTCTTTGTGGTTGCAAATATCAGCAATTTAATTTGAACAAAGTCCATGATGATTCAATACTATCAAAATATCTGTCTTAAAAATGAACTTTATTAACATCAAACAGTTTGATACGGCACAAGAGAAAACAACTGTAGAAAATGATGTTTTTTTTGTTTTGTTTTTCTGTCTCATTCTCATGAACGTGATATCTCAAGAACGCCTTGAGGCAATTTCGTCCAATTGGACTTAAAGATGAAAGAAGAACTGATTACAGTTTGGTGGTCAAAGGTCAAGGTCATTGTGACCTAACGAACCACGTTGCAATTTAAATACTTAAGAGAACATTTAAGGAAACCTTAAGGAGAAGACTCGTTTGTGTTTTGTGCAACAGTTTTTATTTTAAGGAAATCTTAAGTTGGACTTTAAGGAAAATCTTAAGATGCTTCCTCCACCTGAGCCCTTTTCCCTGCAAAAACCACCGTGCAGTCAGATCGTCACTCGGCCTCTCGGGGTAAAAACATTACGTCATGATCACATTCACTTATCATCAAAAGCCTCGTCCTGCCGTTTCCATTTTCCACAGATTCCCTGTGTTTTCCCTCGTCTTCACTACAGACTCTCACAGATCCACATGTTCTGAATCACTTTTTCCTTTGATTTTCCAGAACACGGCGGCGATACGGACTCCTCCACTTCAGTGTGTGTTCCCTCTGATGTTCCAACACAACGTCGCTTTAATCTTAATAGTGAATCTGAGGGCCTCCCAGGATGAAGGGCTAACAGGCGGGCTGCTTCGTTCGTGACCCAGCCAGATAAAAACCGAGGAGAGAATAAAAAAAGCAGCTCTTGTTTGTGGGGTATTTAATTCCCCCACAAACAAGAGCTTTGATGGAGAGACAACCGGGGCAATTTGGACGCTCCATTTGGGTGAGAAGGCTTCAAGGTGGCAGAGACGGGTCAAACACACGAACACACGAAGCAACCGTTCATCTGGCTCAGATTTCATCGCCTCTGACCCGCACAACGAAGCCAGAGGAAGAGGAGGACGGCGTCTGTACGTCCTCGTCCTCAAACACAGGCCTGGCTGTGAAATGCAGATGTTGAACCAGATGTTTTCCCTGCTCACTACAAACCAAAACACACAATCAAATGTCCAGATGAACTGTTGAATGAAAATGTCACAGACTCATACACAAAGAGGTGGGGTGAGGGGTTTTTAAGGGAGAAGGTTCGGGGCAGATCTGCTCCAGGACCAGTCTGAAGAGTCCACCTGCCCAAAGACACAGATCACTCCAGATCCAAGCAACACAGGACTGAGACGTCCTGATGGGGTCACAGCTGAGACACGAGGACTAGGGACCAAGCAGAAACCTGCAGGTGTGAAAATGATGCCAACGCTGTAAAACCAAAATCTTTAGTTCCTCGAATCACCACTACAGTCCGGCTCCAAGAGCTCAGGGGCCCCACAACCACATATTTAATACACATCACTTTTTGCTCCACTGAATATCAACATGTCAGGTCCTTCATCCCACAGCCTGTGGTCCTGGTCTCGTAGAGGGACTCTGCGTCAGAATGTGGTTTTAAGACCTGAACCAAACAGTTTTGCTTTTATCAAATCGCTTTAATTTTTCCTAAAATCAACAAACAGGAAACCTCCATCAGACCAACAATCATTTTCCCGATCAATACGTCTGATAGTTATTGCTTTTGATTAATGGTTCAGCTAGTAAAACGTTTATATTCAGATGTTAAATGCGACCAGTGAATTTTTAACGGTTTCCAGTCGACTGATGGAGCACTCAATGCTGACGTGTAGTGGGGGTAAATAGGGGCCCCAACAACAAATGCTTGGCCCTTCAGGAATTGAATCCGGCCCTGACAGAGCAGCTAACATGGCTGCAGACCCCAACACAAACATGAAGAGTATCTTCACTGCAGAGACGTCAGACACTGCTGGACTCTCCCAGACTCTCCACTGAATAACTGGATGTGCGTTTCCACAGCGTCGTGCATTCTCACTGACGGACTTGTTGTGTGCAGAGCCAAGTCCTTGAGCGAGGGGCTAGGGAGCAGAGATCCTGTGGCTTGGACCGCGGCTCTGAAATGCTCCGAGCGCTCCAGCGGGAAAACTCCCTGCCAGCGGTGGTGTGAGATTCCAGTTGGTTCACACCCTCCCACACGGCGTCCTCTGACCGCCGAGGCTCGGCTGTTCAGGAGCCCGGCTGCAGCGGATTCCTCCAACACCTCCAGTCTGAGACTGCATCAGGTCACAGGACGCCAGACCGGAACATTACATTTTATAACTCAATAACATAGATATGTTTGATAGCTCTACTTAGTCTCTGGTTAGTAGTTAGTCTCCATATGATCTGAGCAAACTGTCTGCTGAGATGTTGCTGAAAGCTACAAACGATTGTAAACTGAAATGAAATAGAGATTTTTTTTCTCAAACTTTTTCTATGGAGTCATAGGAGTGCCACAAAAACGAATACATCTGTAAAAGAATAAGTAAATATAAACAGGAATAAATAAAAGAATAAGAAAAAAAAATGTGGAAATAAAAAGAGAATTATAAAAAAAAAAAAAAAAAATGCTTTTATCTTTTTGCTTTTAATTTACATGATTGTTTTGCTGCTACCATGGTAGTGGCTAATAAATAAAATAAAATAAATAATCGATTAACAGAAATCAGCTGCTCATGTTTGCAGCTTCTCAGAGGAGATGATTTGCTGATTTTTCTTCGCATAACTTTCATGTGTTTTTAATGTTTTTGAGGTTTGGCCCAAACAAAGCAGTTATTATTTCATTATAACAGCATTTATCACAAATTTTACCATGAATTTTCATAAACAAAACTATCAATTAATTGGAAAATAGATTTTAAAAAAAAACTTAAAGCTCCCAGTTTTCTTCTTCTTCTATGTTTTATTTGAAGTGTTGATCCACAAGAAGATATATTTGTGGTTTTAAGAACCAAAAAAAATCTCAATGTAGTTTTACATCTCCTCTCTCAGGCTTCTCTCTGGAGCTCTAGTAACAAGAGGTCGGTGAACCAATCAGAAGAGAGGACACTCTGAGCCTCTCTTCTGATTGGCTGACTGTTTCCTGAGTGATCTGATAAAAAATATAGCCGATTTCAGGTAAACACTCAGAGAAACCAAATCCTGCAAGGTTCGGATGGTGGGTCCATGTGGGCGGGGCTTGGGGGGGTGACTGCTTTGTTGTGACATCACAAAGTTCCAGAAGTCCTGACGGCTGGTTTTAAGGCTCAGTTTCTGAATACAGGCTGTGTGCATTTGATACTTTCACAGTATTAATATAGAACCTAGACCTGCTTTATAATCGAACTACACATGGACATATACTTTATACTATATGGACCTTTAAGACACGGTGTCCGCTCAGCTTCACTCACACATTAACATGTTTGAAATAATCTGATGATTCGACACCAGACAGTCGCCCGTTACTCACCATGTTCCCGTCTGGAGGCCTGACAGCGGTGTAGCGTTACTTCTGATTGGCAGAGCTTGACTCACATACCCAGAATGCCACAGATACAGCAGCGAGGACGAGAAGGCGGTGATGAAAACCCCAGCGGCGGACACGCCGTGGCTTTATCTGTATCCGCCAGCTGACAGCACCTTCTGATAAAAGACAAACTCACAGCTTCACGTGCACAACATCCACATGAGACAACGTTTATTTCAGCTGGTAAAATACATCATTCATGTTGTAAAATGCAGGAAAACACTGGAGGCTTTTTCTTTTTTTTTAACAGTCCATTAAAATGAAATGGTCTTTAAGCTGCAAATAAATAAAGTCAAAAGTGGATCTTGATGCTTCAGGATAAATGAAGGTGATGCAAAATATACAGACAGAGGTTTGTTTCTGCTTTGTTGGGAGAAAATATGAGGACAGAGGAATGTGTGAGGAGTCGTTCACACCTGACTCAAGGCTCAGGTACAACATCCTGTCCACACCGGACGTTAAAAACATTTCAAAATAAAAGCCTTCCTCACATGAACAGACTGGACTCCTGAGGACAAATATGAAGACTGAATCCTCCAGATTCAGACGTGATAAAAATCTGAACTGGTCAGAAATCAGACAGACCAGTCTGTTACTGGGAGAACTGGTTTAATGATGTTTTATTACAACTTTTTATTGTCATAGCTCGACTGTCCGTTCCATGGGTTATCAGCACATCAGTGTTGGCTGCATGAATCAGCCTCGGAGTTTGATGCTTGGCTGCGACTAATGAGAGCTCAGACTGAAGGAAGATCAGGAGTGTTCATGCTCAGTTTGATAAACAGGTACACATCAGCTGAACTCCCTGGTCTGGTTGTTGCACGTGGTTCCGGAGCAGTCACTGTTTTCTGAGATCTTTAACATTGCTCAGGTGAGTGTTATCAGGACTGACAGACGAGAGCTACGAAAATAAACTTCAAGTTGAAATAAAGCATAATTTACAGTGTAGTGTTTTTTTAATAACACTGAAGAAGAGTTAGATGTTTGTTTCCTTGCTGACAGTGACACAGAGGTCTGATACTAAAATCATGTCAGTGTATTCAGTGTGGAGTTGCAGCAAGCAGGTAATTAGCTTAGCTTAGCATTAAGACTGGAAATGGGGGGAAACAGGTAGCTTGGCTCCACATTTTTCTATGGATTAAACAAGAGACGCGTTTTACTGATTTAGATTCAGAGGAGTTAGCAGGTCGATTCATATGTTCTATATTTAGTTTTGGAGAGATCCGAGCTGTTTCCTTCTGCTTCCAGTCTTTATGCTAAGCTAGGCTAACGATCTCCAGACATCAACATGATTTCAACATCAAGCTTTTCGTCCAACTTTCAGCAAAAGCTCAAACAAACCAAACGTCAGACTGTCGCGGCTGCAGCCTCCATGTGTCACTTTAATAAACATCATCCTCCACTTTAAACCTTTGTACAGTCATTAATGAGAAAAGCTGCCACAGTTAATGCCCAATTGTATCAATTATTCAATTAGCTTTTATTCCATAATTGCTATGTGCAAACATTAAAAATGCACTTTTAAACAGCGTGCATATGTGTTAGGAACCTGTGCATGATCAAACAGACAGACTGTCAGACATCATTAATACAAATCAAACTGCTGCACTTTCTGGTGCACGTCGTAGGAAGAAGAAAAAACTGAAGAGGAAACACACCACCGGCCCTCGAGGGAACAACTACAGTAACTGTGGATGTTACAACGGAGAGTCAACACAACAGCACGACACAAACACCGTCAGGTCGGCAGTCCGTGCGGCGCAGCAGATAATTGCACGTTTCAAATGTGGATACAAATGCAGAATTTTTGGTTCGTCATTCATAATACATTTTTTGCAAACACATTGTGTTTCATGCAGAATTTTTCCGGATACATGTTGGAAACTGCGCAAATAAATGGCGGCCATCTTTTTTTTTTTTTGTGCTTGTATCCACATTTGAAAGATTATTGCAGTTATATGCAGCACTAGAGGGGCAACGTGCTGACTGCTTTTAGGCAAACAATATCCGGACCCCCCCCCCACCCCGACCTACAAACCCCCTGACCCCTGACATCGTCATGCTGAACCAGGAGGAGGCACAAACTGGACACAAAGCTTTATTCCAAAAAAAACCACGTCTATAAACAACTTCATGCCAACAACACACAGCTCCGACTGAAGCACACCTTTAAGTCCAAGATACAAAAATACTTCATGTGTTCAGGTTTCTAGTGGTCTGTGTTTAGAGACTGAGGCAGCTCACGTGTTTCAGACCTAAGGGAATAATATATATATATATGTATATATATATACATATATATATTTAACTTTAATTCGACCACATTATGATGGGAGCAGCTCAAAATAACATTGATTGAATTATCACAGGAGACCACACACAGACTGAACTGTACATTCACTTCAAGTAGAGGAGAATCCATGCTCTGGAGACGGGGCCACCAAGAAAAAAAATCATCATAATCCAAAGATTCAATTCAAGAGTTTGAGAGACTTTAACTGAACTGGGAAAACGAGTCAGTCACGATCAATCAAAGCGGCGTGTTTTTGGTCGTGTGCAAAGGTCCTGGTGGGAGAAGCAGCACTCGCTTTCTCTTTGCATTGATTATTTTCTTTGTAACAGTCGATGCCATGAGGCTTGGCGGAGTTGAACCAGCAACTTTAGTTTAGTTTACAATCTACGGAGAGGTCCAAGGTCTGAGGGTCGCTCGTCATCGTCGTCACACAAAACGTGTCCAGCCAGTCATCACTGTAGTCAAGAGGCAAAGACACAGAGAGAGAGAGACAGAGACAGAGAGAGAGAGAGAGAGAGGGAGGACAGTGGTGACATTAACAGCTGATGTCCTGGTTTGAAGCTTGCTCTTCACCTTTGACCTTTTGAGTCTGAGGTTATTTTAAAGTGACACTGGGCAGTGCTTGGATTTTAAATAATCTCACTTCCTATTTGGTCACATCAGGTGAAAGATCAATCTGAGTTCAGAACATAAATAAAAACCTACGTCCGTCTTTCCTCTAATCTTTGCATCATGGAGATCGTGTTTCCGCTGCGGGAGAACAAGAACCTCAGAGGAACCTTTGTTTTGACCAGAGGAACTAGGTTTAGGATTGTTCCAGGTGGTCTGGGGGTTGCAGGTTCTGAAGGATCAGGAACTTTCAGGCGGGTTCTGCAGGTCTCATGACTCTGGTCATGTGCATAAAAATGTGTGTTTCAAATGCCGCCATCGTTTTTTATTCTGTCTGATTCATCTGTTTGCTCTGACGCAGTGGAGAAACAGACAATGTGCAAAAATGACTTTGAGTTCCTGAGGTCACTTCTTGTTGGTTGGTGGTACCAGGAAGTATCTGGTCAAAAAGGGTCAGGACCCGGCTCCTGTCTCAGATCCCATTAAAGCTTTCCAGAGGGAAGGTCTGATCCATTCTTTTTCCATCCCAGTTTAAATGAAACCACACCCACTTCTATATGACCAAAGCCTTGACCCCGCCCCCCTCCAGGGGTGTGTTTCATCTAAACTGGGTTGTAAAAACGATACGAGCGCTCCAACTGTTTCCCACTGAAAAGCTGATGGAGGTGAATCAAACGTAGATTTGTTCAAGTTCTGTGTCTTGTTTGTCTCAGAACAAAAAGCAGTGATGGTCACAGCACTGTTTTCCCTTTTTGTCCACAGGGGGGCAGCACTGTGACCAGCAGCTGCAGCTAGAGGACAAATCTCGACACACAAACGAGAGTTCTGGTTTAACAAGACCTGGAGGAGGAGGACTGGGTCGGTCTGGAAAGTCTACATATACTTAACTTCCTGATCTGTGCAGTGGGGGTGGGGGGGTGTGGTCTGTGATGCAGTGGGGGGGTCTCTCACAGGGCGAGAGAACCACTGACCTGACTTTTCTTTTTAAATAAAGCTGTTGTTGAATTTTACCCAGTGTAGCTTTAAACCCTCAGCCTTCTGGACGGACCGTCCTCTCACAGCGTGCTGCTCAGGATCTCTGACACCTGCGCGTTGGTTTGTTCGTCTGAGTCTACGTCCTGGGCGGCGGCTCCTTCAGGCTCCTCCCCCTCCCCTCCAGACTCCGCCTGTGCCACGACCACCGACACGCCTGCAGCCTTCAGCTTTTCCGTCATCTCTCTGCCTCCCTCCCCCTCCTCCTCCCAGCCCCTCCTCTCGTCGCCCGGTGAAAGCTCCTTGCAGGGCTCCACGAAGATCCTGCGGACGTGGGGCCTCGGCTCCCGGTGGCGGCCCTTCCGGCTCTCCAGGACGCAGGAGGCGTGGCTGACGTAGGTGGTGCTCTGTGGGGAGGGAAGGTCCCCAGGTGGGGGCAGGTCCGGGTCCAGCTGCTTGGTGTACACACCCTCAGATAGAGATCTGGTGTGACTCTCCCCGCTCTGGCCCCTCAGCCAGCGCTGGGGCCCGCTGAAGTACTGGCCCCTGTGACTCCTGGAGAGCAGTTTGCGTTTGGCGGGGGGGTTGGCGAGGGCCCTCAGAGGAGCAACGTCCTCCTGGTGGCTCTTGGACAGGGAGAGGCCCTCCAGAGTCTTGGTGGTGTCGGACAGAACCGGGGAGAGGGGGAGGGACAGAGGCAGGTCTTTGGAGAATCTGGGGGACAGGGGGAGGGACGGAGAGGTGGGGAGGGTCCTGGAGAGGGAGGGGGAGCGAGCCAAACCAGAGCTAGAGAGACTGAAGTCCTTGGACAGAGAGGGAGAGTGGGGGAGGAGGGATGAGGAGAGAGGAGCCTCTTTAGATTTGGGATCCTTCAGCATCGAGGGGAGGGGGAGGTCTGTGGGCGGGACAACGCTGTACCTTCCAGAGAGAGAGGCGTCATTAGATTAAACATGAACATACAGAGGTAACACATCAACATCATCATCATCACCACCATCATCAATCTAATCTAATCTAAACTGATCTAGTCTAAACTGACCTAAACTAAACTAACTCAGCTGTAAACTGATCTGTGTGTAAAGACGAATGAGGTCACATGTGAACTCAACAGGTGAGACCATTTACAAACACACAAATCACCTGAGCTCTTGGATCTGGAGCACATCAGGGGCGCTGCCGCCCAGCGAGTGCACGGCCTGCTGGGATAGATCTTGGGGTGGGGAGTAGAGCAGGTCCAGCTCGCGGGGGCTCAGGGCGTCACTGGAGTCATAGTCGCTGTCAGTGGGCAGAAAGACCTCGGAGGAGCCGTCTTCATCCGAGCCAAGTAGAGAGTCTAGAAGCAGAGGGAGGGAGTGAGGGGTCAACAGGTCTACACTCAGACCAGGTCTGAGGAGGGACCACTCACCACTGATGGCCTTCCTCCTGCGGAGCTCAGGTGAGGGGGAGGGCGTGGGCAGGTAGTCCATGGTGGAGGAGGTGGAGTCTGTCTTTTGCTGGCTGGAGTCGCTCTCCGGAGCGCTGACGTCAACCAGGCAGGTGATGGGTACGCCGCCCCGAGGGTGCTTGTAGCGAGCGTACTGCAGCGCGTCGGTGATCCAGCGGAGGTCCCGACGCATTTCATCCAGTTGCTGCAGAAGCACAACACAGTCAACACACTCAACATGTTCTGTGCGCAGCACTGATGTTATTCCATTGACGTAGCTCAGAAAATCTGCTCTTACTTGAAAAAGATCGGTTTGAATTAACGTTGACTTTCACTTCAGGCTCAAACATTGAAACAATCGTCACCTGGCAAAGTGCATATAACCAATTTACTCATGACGGCAGTGACATTAGTTCTAGTCCGACCTGTTACCGTTCCCACATCATCCTCTCTCTCCCTGTGGCTATCAGAATAAAGGCAATAAATGTTTAATTCATTGTATATTGCCAACTGCATCCTATATTATAGTCTATATTAGCCTATATTATACAATAACCAATGTTGCTATCATCCTAGTTTCCAAACACAAACATGAAAAAAGAGATGCGAGTGTAAAAACACACTTGATGGAGCTGTCTTTTGGGATTCTGTTTCCGGCCGTTGGAAATTCATTGAAACACAGCTATGTTAGGCATGACAGTTAGCCTGCTATAGAACACGCTAGTTGAGTAGTATCAGTTACCATGGTTACGGAGCCGGGAATCCTATAAGCCACAGTGATGGAACGGAACGCTGATTTATATTAGCGAGACTTAACAAAACAAGCTCGGATTTTTCTTTATCTGTCTTGATGGAATAGAGCCCAGATGATACCGGTCTGTTTCTACGTAGGGGTGGGTGATATATCGAATACACTAGATGTATAGCGGCTTGTTCCACGTGGGATGTATAAAATGACAATATCGCGAATATCGTGTATAAATTGTCACATTATAGTTTTAAGACGCCGGCATGAAGTTCTCTTTGGCGTTTCGCCTTTCTCGATCTCTCCCTCACAGACACACTCCTCCGCCCATCCAGAAAACTCTCCGCATGTGTGACGTAGGTGAGGAAGTGTGTGTGTGTTTGTATCATGAACGGAGCGAATTGACAAAAAAAGTGAAACGCCAAAGTGAGCTAATTCGTATTTAATTTTTTTTTAAAAACCAATTCATATTGGTTCAGAGAAGAAACGGCATCGGAACACACCGCCTGCCTCGCGTGTTTGCCTCACGCTGCACGGCAGCTGCGTTGCTGCTACTGCAGCTCTGTCTTTCTACATAGTTTGTGCCGACTTTTGTTTACTCTGGTACAGACACACACAACGAGAAAAGAGAGAGAGCGCCGGTAAAATACTTAAAAATAAATTATCAACATAATTATAACCAACAATGGGTTTCCGCTATGACCATCTAGTACATGTGGTCTCCTCTGTCTCTCCATGCAGTTGCTAAAATTATTAAAAATAAGTTATACAAAAAATATATATAACTTCTGTATATCTATATTTATAAATATAAAGGTTTTTTTTTCATGTCTGTGTCATATTCATATATAGTCCAGACATTGAAACTATAGACTAGTTAAAGGGGTTATATATAATGTTGCTGGTATCATATCAGTATGACTATCAACAAATTAGTTTCCCTGTCTGTTACTGCTGGGAGCCGCTCGTCACGAGTGAAAAACAGGCGAGATGCTGAATCTCTAAATCGCACAAAAGAGGAGCAAAGCATGAGAGTGTCTCTTTATGCATCAAATTCTATTGAGGAAATTTCAAAAATATATATATATCAATATATACCATGTATCGCGATATAGCCTAAAAATATCGCCATATTACTTATAGATCATATCCCCCAGCCCTATTTCTATGCTGACGATGTCTTATTCTATTGATTAACAAGCTTCACTGCTGAAACCGTGATCTGATTTATTTACTAGTCAACAGAAATTTCATTGGAAACAAGTTTGATCATTGACTCCATCAGTTTGTCTGTGTTTCTATTTATACTAAATCTGTTCAGTTCTCTACAACTTTACTCACACATTCATGCGAAAACACAGTGGAGGAATTCCCCTTTAACTGAAAGTAAAATTTATCATGTGTGAAAATGTGTGTGTATGTGTGTGTGTGTGTGGGTGTGTTTGCTTTTGAAGAGAATGAAGCGTGACAAAACGTTAAGCAGCAATTAGCTGACTGTCTGACACAGAGCAGGAGAGCACTTAGTGCCAGACACACACACAAGGGGGGGGGGGGGGGGGGTTGCAGGCTGACAGCAAGGATGACTCGGCTGGAAAGAATGCCGAGGCTGCGACGGCAGAGCGAGAGCCTGTGAGAGAAAAACATGGAGGAGGTTCCTACTTGTCCCACAGAGAGAGAGAGAGAGAGAGAGAGAGAGAGAGAGAGAGTTTACCAACAACAATCACACACAGAGGAACACATTACACTCTGTCCATACAGTCAATGAAACTAACTTAAAGGATCAGTCTGTATGTTTCTCCTGAGCGTGATGTGTCATTGTTCAACATCACATTAAAGACTCTTGAAAACCACACAGCATGTGATTTCATATTGTTTCACAGTCTCACTGGTCAAAGTCCAAATCACATGTTGTCTATACTTCCCAGCTGTATATAATTCATAGTAATATAATTAAATGAAAGTGACCTGGACCTTTGTATGAATGACACTGATCACAACAATTTGTCAAACAGATTTAAAAACCCTCCGATGAAAAGTGTTTCCACCTTGAACTGCAGTGAACCAATGACAGAGTCATAAACACAGATTCAGACAGCCAGGGTTTCATACGTCACAAACCTAAGGAACCAATCCTGTCAACTTGTGGGGACCGGGGGGGGGGGCTAAGTAAAACTGAAACCTTGTCAGTACAGAGAGAGACAGGCAGCCATTGCCAGTTACAAGCTCTCTTTATGAAAATAAACTTACTATGGTAACCGTTCTGATACGTCTGCTAGTCTCTGATTCTGGTCTCAACAGACCCCTCCTCTGAGTCTGGGTCTGATGTTTCCTCCTCTAACCATCTTGATACTCTCTGCTCTTTCACCTGTCCACCTGGAGCAAGCAGGTGGTGGGCGGGGCACAAGGCCTGATCCAGATCATCAGACTACGTCTGGAGGAACTTTCAGTCTTTTGTTGGCATTATGATAATAAAAGAAGTAAATGATGAATTCTTGGTGTTTGCTGGGAGTTCACTGGAAATTTCTGCCCCTCATCTGTATGTTAAGATACTGTTTGTTTGCTTGTTTAATTGTTTGTTGTGTCGTATTTGTGTTGCAGAATAAGAAACTTGCGTATTTAATCTGACCATATGTGTGTGTTTCTCTGCTGTACTGATAGTTTTGATGTTTTACAGGTTGTTTTGATGTGAGGAAAATAAAAACAAAACTGTACAACAACAACAACAGAAAAACAAACAAACAAAGTGCATTTTCCTTCAGGGAGATGTTTCCAGCTGAGATAACACTGTGTGGTGGATCTGAGAAACTTTCCAGAGCAGAGACGCATCTGCAGCTAATCACACTCTGACAGCATCTTCACACACACACACACACACACACACACACACACACACACACACACACACACACACACACACACACACACACACACACACACACACACACACACACACACACACACACACACACACACACACACACACACACACACACACACACACACACACACACGCGCACACACACACACACAGGTTTCCAAGGCCGTGCTGCAGCTACAGCCGCTCTCTCTGCTCAGCGTGTCTCCCCACAAACCTCAGCGACGCCATGTTTCACTGTGTGTTTGTGTCATGGATACAGAGGAACGAGGTGACAGACAGGATGGAGGTCTGAGTATGTTGGAGGAAAAAAGGTCCGGGTCAGAGTCTAAGCTTCTTGACCAACACTTAGCTTTCTACAGAACTGTACTTTTACTGAATAACTTGAATAACTATGATATTTCTGCTTTTATTTGACAGTTTGACAGGATGTAGATCCACTCGCTGCTTCCTGCCTGATCCTCCTAACACATTATTCTATATTCACAATGAATTTTATCTTGAACCTTTATCCATGTATAACTCCTCTTTTTTATTTATTTCCATTTTTAAATTTTTTTTTTATTGTGTTTTATTCTCTCAGGGGCGAGGGGACAATGAGGAATAATTTAGATTTTTACAGCTTTTAGAGCCTCACTGCCAGACAGACCAAATCAAAAAGATCCTCTCAAAGATTAAAGGATAAATTAAAGAGAATAAAGCTTCAGACTCACAGTAAAACGTCACAACATTTTGAATATATTCACACCAAACATGATCTAATGATCCTCGTGTTGTAGGTTGTTTTTTGGTTTAACTTCTCCTGGACTTTCATGAATATTAATGTCTAATCTGTTGGTTAATAATAGTAACAACAGACTGAGGAATAAAACCTAATAAAACAGTTTATTTATGGTGTCATGTCTCCAGGTCCTGATGTGGAGCGGTGAAGAGGAGAAGCCAGATGTGCAGCGAGCAGACAGACTTTCCTCCATCAACATGTGGCGAGTCTAAACAAACCGTCCAATTAGACGGCATCACGTCATCTTCACACCAACCCGCTTTCACTGAGACACACACACACACACACACACATGCACTTGCAGAGGGACCTCCCAGATGAGACACGCTGAGGCACGAGAGTGTGTGTGAGAGTGTGTTGTTCTTCTATTGCTGTGAGGACCGATTTGAGTTTGAGACCTTGAGAGAGAAGACGTTGAAAAAGTGAAAATGTGTTTGAAAAGTAAAGACGTCTTTCTAAAGCCAGGACACATTATAAAGATCATAATAATAAATAAATGATAATAATAAATCAAGATATTTTTGTAAACAAAGTGTCAAATGTCTGCAAAAACTTTTTTAGAAACACAGATGAGATTTTAGAAAAGTTGGATCATTTTTGTCACAAGAAGAAACTTTTCTAAACTGAATATATATTTTTTATTTTAGAAATAAGAACAAAGTGAAGATATTTTTTCTATTTTGTATGTGAGGCCATTTTTGGCCAGTTCACAACTGCGAGGTTGGCCTTTTAAATGCGAGTGTCTGTCGCTGACTGACTGAGTGATGAAGTTAACCCATTGGTCGGTCGGTCAAGTGTCGAAGAAAAGCACCTGGTGACAAACCTCAGCTACTTTCTGTAGATGAGAGATTCCAGTCCTGCCATAAGAGCGCAAGGTCGGACTTTCCCTCCACAGACTCACCTCTCTACACTGTCCAGACAGATACTTGGACCTGGGCTTGATGTAGAGCGAAGAGACTGGAGATTCAGACCTCAGAAGTGAAGATATCAAAGTGAGGACATGTTGCAAAGTAAGACACTTTTTAATCTAAGGACGTTTTGTGTAGTCATCACCTCTTCAAAGGGTTAATAAGACCTGGTTTTTGAGTCTGAATCAGGTTCAGGTTCATTCAGGATTCAGAGAATGTGTTGGAACAATCAGCGTCCTCACAAGTATAAAAGACCAAACACTCCTCTGTGTTGACAGACGTGGCCCTTTTCACACTCTGCCCTTCACATCAACATCTAGCTGTCTTTAACACACACACACACACACCCCTCCACGTGCTCTGATTGGTATTATTTTTTCCCCTGACATTCCCTCTCTCTCTGAGCAATTTGTGGTCGGGGGGCCACTTTTTTCCGAGCTTTAAAATCACAGACAGAGAGCTAGACAGCTGGTTACACACACACACACACACACACACACACACACACACACACACACACACACACACACACACACACACACACACACACACACACACACCCCTGGCAGTGCTGTGATCGGAGAGCACCCTTGTGGTTTTGTGGTCGGTCTCCATTAACGGCGGCGGCGAGCTCCTCTCAGACGGATTCACTCTTATACGTTCAGACTGCGGCGAGCAGCCGGTTCTCGACTTCTTCTACTCTAGAAAAACAAGCTGTTTAACAGCTAATACTCCAGCAGTTACACTTTACTGCATCAATAAACGTCTCTGATTGGATCACCATCGTTTTCTCACCGCCTTCGTGTTTAAATGTTTTTTTTTCTCAGTGAAAAACTGGATATGAAATAAAATATCTGAAAATGAGGTTTATTAAATCCTGTGTTTGATGAGCTCTCAGCTGATTCTCAGCTGACTTTAATCACTGTGAATAAATCATAAATCAGAGTGAATCTGAACAGTAGCTGAAACCACATGGACGGACTTCTGAGAGCAAGCAGACTGAATAAAACTGAACTGGTTCCCGTCCAGCTGACTCACGACTGCAGATGTGTTTTCATGTGTGAACGGTTCAAATCCCATGTCAGGAATGTTTCCCACCAGTGTTAGATAATTCTGTTTCACAGCCAGGTTTTTCTGACATGTTTCCATAAACCAGTCACCAGACTTTTTCACACTTTTTCCAAACTCTGGTGGAGGCGGGTCCTCGGCTGGTGATGGGTAAAACACCTAAAACTTGTGCGGCAGCTTCACCTGTGTGTGCGTTTCTCACCTGGATGTAGTCCAGTATGAGCTGATGCCTCTGTTTGGCTGTGGCCACCTCACTGTCAGTGATGGCCTCCCGCAGTGTCTGCTGGGTAATGAGAGCGTCCAGGTCCAAGACGGAGGACAGACGGCAGTACAGGCTGATGAACTTCTCCTTGTAGGTGCAGAAGTGAACTGAAGAAAGAAAAGAAATTGCGATGAAGAGCGGAAGAAGAGATTGAGCGTTCAGAAGAGACCAGCAGAGACACAGATGGAGACGAGTCCACGATGTCTCTGTTCTGAAATGTTACAATATTAATAAACCAAAACTGAAACAGATGAAAACCTGAATAAAATCTAGCTGCAGCTTTTTATGTAAAATAAATTAGTCGCTCATTTTCCGACTTCCAAGGTGCATGGAGAAAGGAAAAAGTCCACAGAGGTCAAAACTCCAGCAGCACTCACAGTAAACGGAAGAACTTCATTAGACCGATGGTTTGGTCTCTTCATCAGGGTTGGGAATTTGAATATTAAACCATGTTTTAAAACATTTACAACGTTCTGCACAAAAATAGAAATGCAACACTTCCGTTCTTGCTCACATTTGTAAACAGAAGACAGCATCGTGGGTGAAGAACAGCTGCGTGCAGACAAACATCTGAAACTAGAATCACCTCCTCGTGGTTGTTTCCTCCACCAACCAGTGAAGTTACAGTAAACATGGTCCCAGTCTCTCCTTCCTAAGTTACAGCGTTGAATAATAGCTAGAGGGGTTTTTGGACAACATTATGATGTCACAGTGAAGTTCACCTTTGACCTTTTGGATATAAAATGTCATCATTTCATTTTATCCTCATAGACATTTGAGGTAAATTGTGTCATAATTAGTGAATGAATTTGAGATCACAGTGTGACAGAAGTAATGAAATTCCCTCTGGCTGTTCCTGATACATTGCATTCACAAGAACGTGAGGTCACTGTGATGTTTGACCTTTGACCTTTGGCCACCAAAATCTAATCAGTTCATCCTTGAGTCCAAGTGAATGTTTGTGCCAAATTTGAAGGGATTCAGAGCAGGAGTCATTTTGTTTTCAGGATGTCCGTCCGTCTCATTCTCGTGGACACGATATCTCTGTAACGCTTTGATGGAACTTCTTCACATTTGGCACAAACATTCACTTGGACTCAAGGATGAACTGATTAGATTTTGGGAGTCAAAAGTCAAAGGTCAAGGTCAGTGTGACCTCAGAAAACCTTTTTTTAGCCATTACTCAAGACTTCATGAAGCAATCATGACAAAATTTCAGAAAATGGTTCATATTTTCTCTGACTCTGGATAAACAGGGACGTAACGTGAAGCTAGTCTGAGTGGGGGAGGCAGGGATTCTAGCTGAGTGTATTTTTGACAGAAAAGTAAATGGAGTCTTGCATGTGATCAGCAGTTCATCTGAGCTCTGGTCACAGGAACATGTCGCTGTCTGTGATCTGTGTCTCTGTGACACGACACTCACTCAATCTGCTCGTGTTGAGTTCAGCTTCAGCTGAAACCAGACTCATGTAGAAGTGTTTTATTCAGAGCAGAGAGAGGAGGTCAGTGTGTGTACAAAGAGAGAGTATTGTGCAGTGTGTATGGGAGTTATTGACACATTTTTGTGTGTGTGTTTATGCGTGTGTTTGTGCGTGTGTTTGTGTGTGTGTGTGTGTGTGTGTATGTATGGGGGTCAGCAGAGAGGCCGTCCTGCTGGAGCCTGCAGACTGATTTAGTGCTTTTCCCTGCAGAGGTAGGTGTGTATGTGTTTGTGTGTGTGTGTGTTTGTGTGTGTGTGTGTGTGATAGGACACAGCTCAGTCTGTACAGACGGCTGCTGCATTAGCCCCTGTTTAGTTTTTATCAGTGAACTTCATCCAAAGCAGCAAAGAGTAAAAATCTGACAAAACAACAGATCAGGATTCCCCCACCCCCACCCCCCCAGCTCCAGTTCTCCTCAGTACACCTGCTCCCAGTTCTTCAGGTTCTTGTCACGTAGGTTGTTCCAGCTTCCTACCACAGTGTTTCTATCTCTCTTGTTTGTGTGTTTGTGTGTGCGTGTGTGTGTGTGTGTGTGTGTGTGTATTGTTACCAAGTTCAAACATCTGCAGGGGGAGGTGAAGGAATCCTGAGAGGGGGATGTAGGGGTTGGACTGTCCGGGGGCGGAGCAAACGTCATCGGCAGCTGGCAGCAGCAGCAGGAAGGAGACACCGTGACCGAGCTCCACCACCTCCTGACTGTAGAGACGGAAGTGACGGGCCTGCGCACACACACACACACACACACACACACACACACACACACACACGCACACGCTGGTTTCTAACATGAACTGGCTGTGTGTGTGTGTGTGTGTGTGTTTGTGTGTGTGTGTGTACCTGGTGCAGAGGTAGGTTGATGTGCTTCAGCAGGGACTTGATCGCTGTCTGCAGCTCATAGTACAGTAAGGGGGCATGGCTTTCTGCTCTGGGCTCCGCCCCCTCACTCCCTTCCCTGTTGTGGTCATTCTGTCCTGCACCTGAAAGCGTCTGGATCCAGTCCCACTCCTCCCTGAACACACACACACACACGCACGCACACACATAAACACACACGTTAGTATAACGATATCAAATCATTAATATTAATGGATCCTCTCAGCTGTCTGTTTATGGGTTACAAAGCCTTTATATTGATTAAACTGCTGATTGACACATTAACACATTCTTGTGTTTTGGATGAATAAACATGTTTTCGGGAGTCACAGGTTCACATGACAAATACAAACATTCACAGAACATCGAGGATGACCATGACCTGGATGACTGACAATCGTCACACACTAATACTAAGACTAAAACTAATGAAAATGCTAATACTAATATTAATGCTATTACTGACACTAATACTAATATTTATGGTAATAATAATGCTAAGACTAATAGTAATGCTAATGATGATAATAATAATGCTAATAATACAAATGCAAATACTAGTACTAATGCTAATACTAATAATACTTATGCTAATACTAAAACTAATGCTAATAATAACCTTTATTTATATAGCACCTTTCAAAACACAGCTATGTACTTTACAAAACACAGTGAAAACTTTGAAAACAATTATAAACAGTTTAAAGCAACACAGGAGGAAATACAAATAGAACAAAGATCAATAATCAATAAATTAAAAATCAGGACAACGACGTTGTATAATATGTTTGAAGATGTTTTGTCTTTTGGTTTGATCTCATCTTTGAATCCACACACATACACTCTCACACACACACACACACACACACACACACACACACACACACACACACACTCCTTTTGTTTCTCACTTCTCACTTTCAAATCTGTCTGGGGAGGGAATGCAGCGTTGTTTAGC
Organism: Seriola aureovittata; assembly: GCF_021018895.1. Classification (NCBI taxonomy): domain Eukaryota; kingdom Metazoa; phylum Chordata; class Actinopteri; order Carangiformes; family Carangidae; genus Seriola; species Seriola aureovittata. The sequence goes on along the minus strand of NC_079384.1, from coordinate 20,186,482 downwards.
GTCCAGAAATTCTTGTGATGGAGGCCAAAGAGCTGAAATACTTCTACCTGCCCCACCTCCACCCTCTCACCCCCACGAGCTCTGAGCCAATCAGATTGGATCCAACACAAAAGACACACACGCACGTCCACATATGTCGAGGGAGCGATGTCAGCTGCACACTGACTCTCAGAGCGAGTGTGTAACGTAACACGAGCCGACAGGTGAGCGTCACACGTGTCGACTGACAACAGGTGAGAACAGCCGTCAGTCAGCAGGTGTGTGTGTGTGTGTGTGTGTGTGTGTGTGTGTGTGTGTGTGTGTGTGTGTGTGCGTGTCGTACCTGGAGACGTTGCAGTTGTCTCGTATGCGGGTGTGACACAGCATGTTTGGGGTCCGCTGGGACACCAGGACTTTGATCTGGTCTACGGAGCTGCTGAGCTTCAGGTAGCCCAGGTAGAGACCCGGGGCGAGTCGGTGGGTGCTGCGCCGCTGGTATGCCAAAATGTCCTGAGAGAGAGAGAGAGGGAGAGAGACAGAGAAACAGAGAGAGAGAGAGACAGATAGACAGAGAGAGAGGGAGAGAGACAGAGAAACAGAGAGAGAGAGAGAGAGAAAGAGAGGGAGAGAGAGAGAGAGGGGGAACAATACAGAGAAACAGAGAGAGAGAGACAGATAGACAGAGAGAGGGAGGCAGAGAGAGGGACAGAGAAACAGATAGAGAGACAGACAGATAGACAGAGAGAGAGAGGGACAGAGAAACAGATGGAGAGAAACAGACAGACAGAGAGAGAGGGAGACAGAGCGAGCAAGAGAGAGAGAGAGAGAGAGAGAGAGAGAGAGAGAGAGAGAGAGAGAGAGAGAGAGAGAGAGAGAGAGAGAGAGTTGTGTATGTGCAGTTTTTTTTACAAGCCACAGGTTCCTGACTCCAGGTCCTGGTTCTTGGAATATTATTTATCATAAACAATATGATTCTACAAAAAAAGGTTTTGGTCTGGTCTGGTCTGGTCTGGTCTGGTGGCTGCTGCGGTCCCAGGTCTTCTTAATCCACATGGACCACATGGTACTGAGGGTTTGTTCTTCCTCACCTGTATGGTGATGATGAGGATGTCCAGAGCGTACGGCTCCTCAGGTGTGGACAGGGATTTCCTCTGGCTCTGCAGTTTGGTCACCTGCATCCACTTCCCACTGAACAGTGAGTGCTGGCTCTCCGTGTCGCGGATTGTCACCAGCAGCACGTTGCCATGGCGATCCTTGATGGGCTCGTAGTGGATCCGGCCCAGGTTGTGAGTTCCCAGGAGGTTCTGCAGGTAAATGAACCCGATCAAAAGTGAGAAGACACTTTTAAGAAAACATTTATAAATGACTTAGTCACTCAACAGAGAAACAATCTGCAGAGAGTTTATTTATTTATTTATTTCTCTATCTGGTGCAGTGATGAGTGAAGATTGATGTGAGTCAGATTAACATCCTGTATTTTACTTTAATGGAGGGATTTAGTCTGTACGGAAGAGGGCCAAATGTGAAAAGTGTTTTGTAGAATTCTGACCTTCTAAAACATTTAGAAAGTCAGAATTCTGACTTTTACATTTACATTGACATGAGGCCCTAATCCTCTTCTGAAGTCTGAATCTGCGGCTTGAAATGAAGATGAAATTAATTGGTTTGACATTTGCAGCTTGACAGGAACAGTATGATTTTGATGTGGGACATTTAGGGACAAACTGTCAGAATAAAAGCATGCGTCCTCATCACAGCTGATTCAAAGTGGTTTCCAGTCAGGTGTGCTGGGGTCCTGACCTGCAGCTGGCCAGCGGCGGTCAGCATCTTGTGCCTGGCCTGCAGCGTGGAGGACGAGGACATGGACACCGACATGCTCTGTCTCAGCCACCGGACGTCCTCCCACATACAGGACAGCTGCAGAGACAGAGACAATGAGCTGCAGGAAGAGAAAGTGGTGAAACCGCAGCGCCTCATAAAACTAACTGCTGTTGTTTGTGCCGCGTTCGGGGGCGGCATGGCAGCCTGATGCCTGGAGACAAGAGTGGATTGAAAATTCATCCAACGAGCCAAAAAGAACAGAACACTGAAGATCTAATTCCTCTAGAAACAGGAGCAGACTGCAGCTCTCAGAGCACAGCAACAGAGATCTGTGTCCTCACTCAAACACCTGAGACACATGAAGACAGGTAACATCCTGTTTCTGTGCCGCCTCCTCCTCTGTTGTCACCTCACTGTTTGAACCAGGATCAAACACTGTTTTAATCCCATAAACACACACATAACTGTGAGGTCGTCGGAGAGTCGGCATCAATCAGCTGACTGACAGCAGCTCAGTGCGTGGACGTACTCTCGGATAACAGAGGAGGAATTGATTTGAACTTCCATGTTAATATTTTCTGATCAGGATTCCCATCATGCTTAGGGTTATGTAAAAAACAAGTATGATGTTGCCATGGAGACGATGGCCTCCACAGAGAGCAGCAGACCTCAGACCTCTCAGACACTGACATCATGAAATGAGCTGTACCTTGGTGAACCACAGGAAGTCCTGCATGAGGGAGCTGCTGTAGGAGTCGTCCACCTCCACGATGGGGATCTGGTCCTCCGCCGTCACCAGTAAACTGTCCTTATGGTAGAAGACGGCCGCCAGGTAAATCCCCCTGCAGACACACAGGATGGTACATTCCCAGGAAAGAGCAGGTAAACATGTTTTATGAGTTTATGAAATCCTGTTACGTCACGTTACAAACAGGAAATTGTCTTTTGTCCTTTGGTGATGAAGCTTCCACCTGTTTAGTTTGTGTTCCCTGAAATAAATGTGGAGCTTTTTCTTTCCTTGAATTGTTATAAATGAAATGTGTTTTATACAGGTGAGTCTGAACGTACAGAGTCAGAACACTGCAGCTCAGCGTCTATACAGTATGTGACTATTTACTGGGGTTTAAATGTAGCAGCTCGTTCACTGACTACACACAGAGACAAGACACTGACAGACACATGAAAACCCAGAGACTGATCAGCACAAACCTTTTCAGTGTTTTCACAAACTTGTTGGAGGAGTTGAAGAGGTGTTTGAGACTCCTGGACACAGACTGCTTCCGGCTCGGGTTCTGCAGCTTCGATGTGTCTGCACACAGGAGCAGGGAAGGAGGAGGAGGAGGAAGTGGAGGAGGAGGAAGAAGGAGAATAAGGAGAAGGAGAAGGAGAAGAAGAAGAAGAAGACGTCGTCACTGTTTGACCAGTTCACTGATTTTCTATCACGATTCATGCACAACTGTATCTCCAGGTCTCGCCTCCTCATCTGGTTTTGAAGATGATGCTTGGTTACCATGACGACAGTAGTTGAATGAGCCTGTAAATCCATCAGAACCGTGTATGTATGTGTGTGTGTGTGTTTTTATGTGTTTCTGGGGTCAGCGGGGTCGAGTCACTCTCCCGTGCTGCCGGTCAGACTGAGTCTTATCTCATTCATTCGTTCGGCTGTCTCCCCCCCGTCTCCCTCCGGCCGTCCTCCAGCCCCGGGAGGATGGAGGACGGCGGCCGGCTGCTCAGTGATGCCAATCTCCAGACCACAGCGCCCCTTTTGACTCTGGCTAATTAAGCGTCACATAATTACCGTCCTGTAAACAGACGGCAGACTGACGCTCACAAAAAGCCCACCGTGCAGACATACAGCGTGAGGGAGGGGTCACCGGAGGCAGCAACGCTCAGAGCAGGAGCCATATTGTTTTCAGGTTGTCTGTCCGTCTTCCTTGACGGAATTTCTTCAAATTTGCCACAAACATTCATTAGGACTCAAGGATAAACTGATTAGATTTTTGGGGTCAAAGGTCACGGTGACTCCCAAAACACCTTTTAGCCATTAAAAAGACTCAAAGACTTCACAGCAATTATGACAAAATTTCACACAATGGTTCATATTTTCTATGACTCTGGATGAACAGGGTTGTAACCTGAAACCAGTCTGAGTGGAGGAGGCAGACGACCACCAGGAGGTGATTCTAGTTTTCTTTTTGTTGTAGCTTCTGTTTTTTTATATTTGTGTTTTATATGTAAGAAAGACAAAACGGAAGTTACATAAAACCTTTAATACCTTTAATAATGCAGCGAATCATAGGCTCAAACTGTCGATGTTTGGCTGCTTTTTAATGTAATGTTGAATAAAATCATCAATCAATCACAGATAATCACTGATTTCATGAAAACATCTGTATACGACATGATTAACATGTTCCAGTGTAATCAGTGATGATGTTTTCAGCTTGTGTCTCTACATGAAACCACTGGAGTGGTAATTACAGCCTGTTCTCCACTGCAACACTCGTTCTCCAATCTTTAAAACTGGCCTTTCACAATCTGTCAGAGTGAACCCTCCCTGCATCCTCAACATCCTCACAATGATGATGCTTCTTCTTCTTCTTCTACTCCTGTGCGTCGTCAGACAGGCAAAGGATCTTTAGCTTCTCGCCGCCTCCGAAATGTTACACAACAGTACCTGCAGCGGCGAGTCTGAGAGTGTTTTCAACAAGCCATTCAGCAGCCGGCTCATGAGTGCGCGCACACGCACACGCACACACACACACACACACACACACACACACACACACACACACACACACACACACACACACACACACACACACACACACACACACAGGAGCTGTTATTTCAGTGACAGGTTGAGGCTGCCACCGGCGCTCTCCTGCTTTAAAAAGTCTCTGTGTGTTTGCAGCGCTGGAGGCTAACTGGGTTTGACAAGTGGATAATATGACAAGAGCTCGCCGGCTTACTGTGCAGCGCCGCACGCCACTCTGGATAAATAAAGAAATGAGTTTTGGTTGGAGTGAGCTGAAAACATGATTGGAGCTGATTAATGAGGCAACCACCTTTCCATCTGACGGGGGGTGGGGTGGGGGGGGTGGGTGGGGCGGGGGTGGTTATTGAGCTTTCAGTGGCGTCTGAGCTGCTCATGTGTTCTCACCTTTCATTAATGCTGTTCCCATGCAGAAATACATGACATAGTGTATATGTCCATATATCACAGTGATGTTGCCATAGCTGTCACCTATAACGTGATATATTATTATCACATAGATACATCCTCTGAATATATGAAGATATACGTTTATAACATATATAAAATACCCATAGTGCGATATTTCTATGCATATATACATTAGAAATATCTATGCGATGACTTTTTACATATAACACATATGTTTTGTGTTAACATTACATATTTCATTTATTTATGCAAGTTTATTAAAACAACATACATGCTAAAAAACCTATATGCTATCCTTAATTATGGTCAGATCTTCGTTCAAGTTACAATCTCAAACACAATCTATTTCAACTAATAACAATAACTTGTGCATGTTGAAAACTTCATTCAAACTATCACAGTGTAGATTGGAAAAGTATGTGAATCCCTCGGCTAGGAGTTATCAAAGCTGTGGATTACAGACTCTTTGGCTTATGAAAACACTCAAATATTTAGAGTTTGCTGTTCACAAGAAGCATCTGCTGATGTGAACCAGGCCTCACAAAGAGCTCTCAGAAGACTTATGATCAAGAAATGCTGATCAGCATGAAGCTGAAAGGGTCACAGAGTTTAGATCTCCATCAGTCCACAGTCACACAAACTGTCTCTAAACGGGAGCTGATTGACTTCTGTGACTACTCTTCCTAAAAGTGACATCCAGCTGAGATGACTCCAACAGGTCAACACAGATGATCAGTAACATTAACAAAGAAGCTCAGATTTACAGCTAATGGCTTAAAGGAATCATTTGGGCTGGTTAACATCTCTGTTCATGAGTCCACCACACACACATCATGGTGCATGTTTGCATGGTGAAAAAAACCTTGTTGTGCCCATGAAGTTTATAAAGAGCAGCGTGACTCTCCACGACACCACTGGGGAAAGGTTTTGAGGACTGATGAGTCTAAGGTTAAATTGTTTGGTGTAAAAAGGGCTCTGCATTCTACATCCCAACGTCATCCTCCCACAGGTGAAGCAGGGTGGAGGGAGCGTTGTGATCTGGGACTGATTTGACAGCTCCACATCATCAGGGGAAAAATTCATTGTCAAGTTTATGAAGGAACCCTACAGAATAATGTCAGGGAGTCTGTCCACCTGCTGAAGCTCAGGAGAAGCTGAGTGATGCAGCAGGACAATCACCCTAAACATCAAAGTAAATCTACTACACAACGACTTCAGACAAAGAAAATCCACCTTCTGCAGTGGTCCAGTCAGAGGCCAGACCTTAATGTGACCTTCCTCCTGGATACGTACCAGTCTGATCAGCAGCTACTGGAAGCTTGTTTGAGGTTAATGAAGCCAAATGAGGTTCAACCAGTTATTAAATCTGATGGTTCACCTACGTTTTCCACCAGCACTGTGGATGTTTAATGGCTGTGTTCAATAAAGACACCGGATTGTATCTGCTTGTGTTATATTAGTTTAGAGACACTGTGTTTGTCTACATTTGCGATTTAGATGAAGATCAGATCATATTTCATGACAGTCAGCGCAGAAAACCAGGTCATTCCAAAGGGTTCACATACTTTTTTCTTGCTACTGTATCAACATATACTGACAGGCTGTGGGATGGATATATATTTATGTAACATATGTTTACAATATAAGCATACATACATAAATGTATATATTTGTATAGGCAAGATAGGTACCACTTTACAAGAAGTCTACTCTTTTAAAGGATTTATGAATGTTGAAATGAAAGTTTATAACTAGTTTATTAAGTAGCTTGTTAACGCTTCATAAATCATTTATAAATTGTTATAATACATTAGATAAAAACAGCAACAGTGACTTGTTTAGGCCAAATAGTGATCCCACATGTATCTGTACTGTGGAGCCTCCTAACTCATTAGTTACTGAGCTTTCATCCAGCGTTTGTACCTGCTGCTTCATCACATAATTGTATAAGTTATAATTTATATATATTATAATTCATGCTGCTGAATTGTTTGTTGGATTGTTCTGCAGAGTGGATATTAAAATTGAAATGCTTTTTTCTGGTTGGTATCTTCTTTGGGACTTGGGTAGTTACAAACATTTAAAACTGATAAAAGGAAGCCTTATTGTAAAGTGTAAAACACCAATCACCAATAATTAATCAGTTACATTAAGGCTCCTTTTACCAGTTATAAATGGTAGTAACTCATTAGTAAGTTTAATGAGTGGTAAGCATTAACTTGATCTTAGCAAAAAGTGAGCTTGCATCAATATATGAAAACTGTGTTATATCTTGTTTATAATTGTTTATTTATGATTTATAAAGTGTTAATTAATAACTGAATTAATAACTTCATTATAAACCATTCATAAATCCTTTATAAGGGTAGTGTTATTGTAAAGTTGTACCCATATAAAATAAAAATGAATATTTCATATATGGAAATTCAATATATGTACATATATTGCATTCACATATGGGTTATAACTCTTTATTCTTTACTGCTCTCCACCACTTGTGCAAAGAAAACAGTGAAAGTGAAGCTAAGAGTGGAGGGTCGATGCTTTTATCACTCCAGCCGTGTGTGTGAACGCTGCTGCTTCAGCTGCTGAGTGTTTCTAACGAGGCTCCAACTGAAATGATAAAATACACCATCGATCTATAGGTGAGGAAAACTGATGACACTTCTGTAAGACTGAAAGAGACTGCTTCAAGGACCGGAGTGGTTTCAGAAAGTCTCCAACAAATTATACGACTCAGCTTTAACCGTACATGACCGGGTGAGGTGATGAAGTTCTGCTGTCACTCATGAGTTGTCATGTGTTGTGTATTAATCATTTTTATTTCAAGTCTGTTTCTATGAGACTAATGAAAGAGTTGAATGACACGGTTCAGTTCAGTTTAGGTTCAAAATAACTTGGTTACACAGAATTACGTTCTCGTGGTGGTATGTTATGGAAGAGGATTATGGCCACGTGAAAAGAAATCTCAGAAAATCAAACTAAAAAAACTCTCGGATTTCTGACTTTAGAGACACTTAAGGCTTCACACCACTGTTTTTACATCTGCAGCAAACACCTGGAGACACACTGAGGTGGAGGACATTTAGAGACACTCACCTCCGCAGCAGTAGTGTGTGTGGGTGGCTCGGACCTGCTGCAGCAGACGCTCCATGGCCTCGATGTGGCCCCGCCTCCTGGGCTCCCGACCATCACTCTCCCTCCAATCTGAGAAGACAACCAGAGGACAGACACTGAGAGGACAGACACTGAGAGGACAAACACTAAGAGGACAAACACTGAGAGGACAGACACAACAGACACTAAGAGTACAGACACTGAGAGGACAGACACTGAGAGGACAGAAACTGAGAGGACAGACACAACAGACACTAAGAGTACAGACACTGAGAGGACAGACACTGAGAGTACAGACACTGAGAGGACAGACAGGACAGACACTGAGACACTGAGACATGATGATGTCACACTGAAAGTGTGTTAGAGCTGTAGTCGTGCTCTCACTCTCTGTTCTCTCTCTCTGCCTCTTTAAAAGCTAACACCCACACACTCTGTCCTTCTCTGCTTCTGACATATGCACATACACACACACATACACACACACACACACACACACACACACACACACACACACACACACCCACACACACACACACACACACACACACAGACACAGACACAGACACAGACACACACACACACACAAAGCCAGACAAAATTTGTGAAACAGGCACAAACCACACAAATGCACAGCTCAAGGCTGAAGCACTCGTGTGAGCAGAGAAAAAGAGAGTCGTGACGGAGAGATGAAACCAATGTTCCCGACCTGAGGCCCTGAACGCAGCACGGAACGTTCAGATATTCACAACTGACTCAGTGTTTACTACTGACGACCAGATCCGCTCTAGCCTGTCATGATAAGGAGAATGAGCACGGTCCTGTGGTGGATTCTTTACTGTCAATAAACCTGTCAAAGACTAAGGACATGATTGTTGATTTTAGAAAATCCCAACCCAGCAATATAACTCTTACTATCATCCAGGATAAAGAGGTGGAGATTGTACCAGAGTATAAATGCTTTGGAGTTATATTGATAACAAACTGAGCTTTGAATCCAACACTGATGCTGTCTGCAAAAAGGTCCAGCAGCGCTTCTTTTTTTTTAAGCAAACTGAACTCATTTAAAGTGTCCAATGTTCTCATGTCCTTGTTCTATTAATGATTCATTGAATCTGCTCTTACTTATTGTTTTGTGGCTTGGTTTGGTTTCCTCACTCTGTCCAGTAAAAATAGACTGTCAAAGCTTGTTAAAGTGGCTGGTAAGGTGAACGGGTTGCAGCAAGCCCAGCTTACAGTATTGCTTGCCATTCAGATATTGTTGGTTTAAGGTGGTAAGAATGTCCCCATTCTTTAATGAGCTGACCACTCCCGGAGTTATTGCATTCTGTATGTGATGTTATTATTGTAAATGTATTTTGAATGTTGATGTGTTCATGATGCCTGCTGCAAACAAAATTTCCTTCGGGATAATAATAATAAAGTTGAAGTCTAATTCGTCACCTGAACCATCAGGGCTCAGGTAGGACAAGATCGCTGACTGTCTGGATCTCCTCTGTGTCTATGTGCATTTGAAATTTGCACAAAAAAATATATGGAGTACAAAGTATACAATTCTAAATAAATGAGTGATAAGTGTTGACTGGGGCTGTGAGGAGACGCTGCTTCACTTTAAAAGGTCAGAAGCCAAAAAGGGTTGAGAGTCGAAGGCGTAGAGAAAGATACTGGAATACGAGCCGATTCATGGAGGAAGAAAACATGTTTTTTTTTAATCTAATTAATGCAGCAAATGTTTACAACAGTGACGGCTTTAAGTATGAGGAAGAGTTAGTGAGGAAGAGGAGGAAAAACAAGCAACTCACTGGAAGGAGCAGCAGATGGAGGGAGGGAGGAGGCGGGTGGACCCCAGCCCTTCATGTTATAGGCCGACACTCGAACGAAGTAGAGCCGACCCTGAAATGTAAAAAGATAATATTAATAAAACACACCATTTCAGAGGTTTTTTACTGAGAAGACGAAGAGAGAAACTGATTGATGCAAAATAAAAGCAGGGAAGTAGATTTTCTTAAAGGTCCATATTGTATAAAGGTAGATGTCCATGTGTTGTTTGATTATACATCAGGTCTAGGTTCTATATTAATACTGTGAAAGTATCAAAGCCTCAGTCCACAGAGAAATGCACACAGCCTGTATTCAGACACTGAGCCTTAAAACCAGCCGTCAGGACTTCTGGAACTTTGTGATGTCACAACAAAGCAGTCACCTATCTAAGCCATGACCCACCTGGACCCACCATCCAACTGTGACGACTGGATTGTTAGTAACAAAAGTGTAAGTGTGAGATAGAAAGGGGAAGACAGGAAGTGAAAGGTATGTTGAAATACAAGATACGGCTTTTAAGTGGCACCGGTTTGTATCGGGAGTATGAAGACAATGAATGATCTTTTTTATATTTGCAGCCCAATAATAGTAGCAATGATTTGGTAGAGCTAAGCCATTCCATATGAATGTAGAGAAAGCTTTGCCGATAGATTTGAAGTAAGAATAAGGAAGGATGGGATATGTTGAAACAAATACAGGAATACGGGGAGCACATTCATTTTAATACAGTTCACCCTTCCTGCTAGGGACAGGTGAAGTGTTTTCCATTTCTTTAAATACATTTTAACTTCCTCAAAGAGAGGAGAGAAGTTTTCCTGAAAAAGACTCTGCATATCTCTTGTAATATTGAGGCCCAAGTATTTGAAGCCATTCCTACACATTTGGAATGGTAAAGCAATATCCTGTATTTGAAGAGCTTGTTAACAGGGTAACATTCACTTTTACTAAAGTTAAGTTTGTACCTAGAGAATGTACCAAATTTCTAGAAGGTGCCTGTAGATTGATGAAGAAATGTTCCATGTCAGTTCTGTCGTTTGTTATTTCTGAAGTATATCGGTTTGAGTAATACGCAGCAAATGTTTCACTGATTTACCCTGGATCAATAGTAAGTTCACCATTTGGTTTCGTTATTTCTGGGATTTGTTGAGGAACTGATCAGACCTTAAGATGGTGTGCCATAAGACGACCAGCTTTTTCGCCGTATTCGTAGACATAACCATGTGACTTTAACAAAATTCATTCTGTCTTATCAGTTGATAACAAGTTGTACTGAGTTTGGAGATCTAGCTTCCTTTTATAGAGTTCTGGAGAGGGGGAGGTAGAGTATTGAGCATCCACTGTGGTTATTGATTTAATGAGCTGTTTTTGTTTAAGTCTCTCTGAGTATGACTTGATTTCACCCCTGATTACAACTTTTAATGTTTCCCAGAGGAGTGAAGAGGAAATATAAACTTTTTTGTTAAATTCTATTAAGTCATCAATTTTCTTGCATATTAATTCACAAAAGGCATTTTCAGCCAGTAAAGTTTTGCTTAGTTTCCAAGGAGGGCGTTCCAACTGAGGAGGGAATGTAAGATCTAGCAACACAGGGGCATGATCTGATTCGATTATAGTTAGAGATTCAGTTCTTGTGACACAGGGAAGAAGAGTTCTATCAATAAAGAAATAGTCTACTATATGAATGGTGTACTGGAGAAAAGAAGGAGAAGGATTAGCTTTGTGGAAATAAAGAACGCCAGGGGTCTACACCCCCTACTTGATCCATAAAAGCTGAAAGCGACTCTGCCATTTTTGAAGAAGTTGTAGATTTAGGATTAGAATGGTCCAATATTGGATTTATTACACAGTTTAGGTCACGCCGAGATTAAGTTGCTGTGAGTTTAACTCTGGTATATAAATAATATATAAATAAATAATATTCTTTATGATTTATCATCGTCCCAATTAGGGGCATAAACACTGACCAAAACAAAAAGGAGCCCAAACAACAAATCGATCCTGCGGATCCAAGGTGATGCTGGTTGCAGGTTTTCTAAGTCTGACTTGATCTTTCACCAACAGGTGAGTTTCTTGGAGAAATGCAATATAGATTTTAAATATTTAAGATGATGAAATACCCTAGCTCTCTTTACAGGCCCGTTTAGTTTTTACATTCCCGCTGATGAATTGAACATCACCTTTTACTGCATTAATACTCCCTATAATGTTGAACCAAAATGAATATAATAATGGTGAGAGTAAAAATAAAGAAGCAAAATGGTTGTAACTAAGGGCACGGCTTCATGAATAATCTCTCTCAAAAGAACAAAGGAAAATACGAGCAGCAAAGTTCTAGAGGTGTCCCTTCCCATATACCTATCCCACATCCCGAACACAAGTGGAACTAATACTAGGCCTATACTTGTACCTCTCACTGAGGGAAGCTGCAGGCTGGATACTATTTCCATAAACTTCTGGTAGTACATCCTCACTTACCCAAGAAGGCTCCCAGTGGCCTAATGTATACTGAAAGCTTATAACACTCAGGTATAAATAATAGTACTGAGTACAAAGGCGACAGTTGAGCACTACATCTGCGAAATGACTGTACAGCCAATATACCATATGTGTGAAAACATATATGGCAGCAACAAATAGACTATATTTGTAAAATGGGTAGGCTAGTGTTTATAAATTAGATTGGCGATAATGTCAGCAAGAGTGGTCATGCCTAGAGTCCAAAAGGTGCTGACAGAATAAAGTCAGAGATGGTTGAACAAACACATTTTCAAGTCAGTTCAGATAGTTTAATGTTACCGTCTTCAAGCTGAGTCCAAGGCAGAAGCACGCGTTCCTATTCTTTACCAATCCTCTGGCCATAAAACTTCTCACCTGTATCAACATCTCTGACATGAACTTAATCAGGTCTTTACTGTTTTTGCTGCCTTCAGGAATATTCAATACACAAAGATTGGCTCTCTGCGATCGATTTTCGAGGTCACCAAACTGGTCTGAAAGGGACTGGTTTTGGGTTTGGAGTGTTCTGATGGTGAACTCCGCTACTGATAGATGTTCAAAGTTTTCACCTGCTACAGATTCCATATAGGTGAGTTGGTTCTGAAAAGAGTTCACTGTTGTCTGTAGGGAGTCCAGTGAGGCCTGGAGTGCTTTAATGGATTCTTGGATCAGGAAAGAAACATCCTCCCTTAGTGCTTAGTGTGGTCCTCTGTTTTGGACAATTGGTCGATGGAAGTAAGTGCAGTTGTCATAGCTTCTTCTTCTTTGTTACTCTTGGAATTATTTATTTTGCACGTAAAAGTCAAAATTTAATCTAGCTGGAACCATTAGGTCGATGATTCAAAGAAAAAGCTTTGTTAAACTAGAACACAACAGAAAGTAGCCTGGGAGCCCTCTCTTGTTCGACATGTCCCTACATTACAACCGGAAGTCCACTGGATCAACGCTTCCAATGAAACACAGAAGAAGAGGAAAATATGGAGCTTTAAATATTTCTGCAGTGTTTCAGATCTTTGTCTCTTCTATCCTGATGACATGTATTAATTGGTTTAATGAAGTTGTATTTACAGGAGAAACTTCAGCATCAGTCAGTTGATGAAAGAACTCAAACTTATGAAACCAAAACTGTTAAAAGCTCTGTACACTTACAGTGTAATACCCAAAGTATGTAGACAGAAAAGTTCAAGGTCTCACCTCGTCAGATTTCTATTCTGGTTTTTACACAACAGTAAATCGACTGCTTATTCAAACTGCTGGAAGACTTATGAAACAAGGTGTGGGTCTGAAATACACTCTGGAGACACACAAGAGGCATATCAACACAAACTGTTAAACTGTTTTATTCTGCTGCAGTAACACTCAAAGCCTTGAGAGGCTGGTTTGTCATCAGTCTGCAGCCTGTTTCATATCATGACCACAGTTTGGACCACGTAAATGAAGCTGCTTTGGCTCTGTGCATGCTTTCATCTGATGAAAACTTTATTGATCTTATCCTGATCGAAGAAGCTGCTGCTACACACATTGTATATTGTCAAGTATATAAAAGTTTAAAAGGTTCATTGTATAAAATAAATACAATCTTTAGTTTGAGGCCTAGACTGGGACCTCGACCAAGCCCTGAGCTCATGGATGGATCATGACACAATGGGCCCCTGGGCAAATACGTGAAAGGCTCCACAATACCTCCTATAGAGCAAGACTCCCAGACTGAAAGAGTGTCTCTTTGTGGTTGTTGTTAGTGGTTTTGTGGTTAGTGTGAGTATCTTTGTGGTTATTTTAAGTCTCTTTGTAATTGTTTTAAGTCTCTGTGATTGGTGCGAGTCTCTTTGTGATTGTTTTAATTCTCTTTGTGGTTGTTTTTTGTCTATTTGTGGTTGTCCTTTTTGTCGTCGTTTCATCATTCTGTGTAGCCATTTTCATCTCTTTTGTGTCTCTTTGTGGTCAGTTTATGTGTCTTTGATTGAGTCTGACTGACTCACTTCAAACAGAGGCTCTGGCCTGTTTAGTGATCCTTCCCTGACAGTGGTCTTTAAATCTGTCTCAGTGACTGTTGCATAATGAATACAGTATGTAAATCAGCACTGTTCACAATGAAGTTTGAGAAGTTGATTCTGGCTCAGGGCTGAAGTCCATGTATTGGCTCGACTACTTATAGGCCCACAGTGTGCTTCGCCCTTTCAGGCAGCCAGCATTTTCTTCTCTACATGCTGTTGATGTGGAAGTGTCTGAACACTGCATGCTGCTCTAAATGGCAAACAGCAGATGCACCACAGTTATGTGGCAGACAGTGATGAGCAGAATACATAATGCTTGACAGCCTCCACCACACTGCACACTCTTCAAATGTCATTGATGCCACTCAACAAACACACGGCAAAGTCACAAAGAATCAGGAAAGACAGGATCACACATCAGGACACGAGGAAGTGTCCTGTCAGCTGCTGTCAGTGGGAGAGCCAATCACAAATCATCCTATCCACACTCCTGTAAACCAGGATTAAAACTCACTCACACAGAGATAGAACTCGGTGAAATACAAGTGAGTCACTCCCCATAGACTCACATGTTAAAATGTCCAACTTTACAGCAGAAATAAACATTTTTACAGCCTGGTACAAAAAACAGTTCTGGTCTCTATGACTAATTTCCTCCTTCATGACAATTGTAACTCACCTGTTTACATTTTATTAAGGCTTAAAGTTATGCATAATTGAGGGTGTGGCCTCTTTGAGTGACAGGTGGATGCCGTCACAGTTAGCTAGCTGTCTGCTCAGCGTCACCTCAGCTAATTGAGCCAGTAAAATTTTATAGTATTTATACATTATCATTAATTAGCAGGTATCTGTCTGTGCTCACCATTCTTGTCTTGTTAGCTTAGTTATTAAACCGGCCCCACACCTGCCCCTCCTCTTTGACCATTTTTGGACAAGCTGGGAGTTAGGGGTGGAGTCAGGTACTGCCAAGATGGCGTTGACGGAGCTTCAGAAACCTGTGGGTGTCGCCACAGAGGCTACGTCCATCTTTATTTACAGCCTGTGGTAAGAAGACTTTTTCAGTCTGAGCAGAGACAGAGAGACAGAGGAGGACGGATGCAGTCGTTACCGTGGTGAGGCCACTGATGGTGCATTTGAGGGTCTGCAGATTATCCAACACCATCTCTCCAGCGAGCAGAGAGAAATCCTTCAGGCAGCTCCACTCCGCTACACACACACACACACACACACACACACACACACACACACACACAGGTGGTTAAGTACCCACAATGCATCAACAGTGAACGTCCAGCTTCTCTTTTGATTACAAATCAATAGTTCCTCCTCAGACGAGGAAATCAACCTTCTCACTGCTCAGCTTGTGTCCTCGAGGCGTCTGTAATTGTCTCTGTGTCTTTCTGTCTGTTGTGAAACACACACCTGTGAACCAGCAGTCTACCTGCCCATACAGAAATGTAATAGTTGCCATATATGTCACCTATAAGGTGATATGTCATTATCACATATATACATCCTCTGGATATATGAAGATATAAGTTCATAACATATATGAAATACCCATAGTAAAATATGACAATGTACATATATTACAAATATCATGATGTGATGAAATTTTATGTAGAACACTCTATGTAAATTTATGTTATATATTGTATCTATTTATGCAAGTTCATTAAAAACAACATGTATATAAAAATTCTATACGCTCATATATTTTTCTTATAAATTTCTTATTAATTTTAAACATGTCTAACTTCACATTCTGGGAAAGTGTCTTTTTTGGAGTCTACTTATAATAATATCAACATATATTTATATATATATATATATATATATATATATATATATATATATATGCACAGGCTTTCAGATGGATATATTTATCTAACATATGTCTACAATATAAGCATATATACATAATGCATATACATGTATATGTGTCAATATATGAAATTGTTCCAATTTCTAACAGGTTTCATATATAATTTTTTACATACATGTATATATAATAATATAATATAATATATGAACATATATTATATTTGCGTATGGGTGAGCCGATGTTTCTATTAATGACCTCCACTGTGGCAGCAACAGTTTCATATGAAAAATCTTCATATGTCTCAGTTGATTTTATTTTTATATTTTCAATCTTAGTACATTTAATCTATTGTATGATGTCATAGTGTGTGTGTGTGTGTGTGTGTGTGTGTGTGTGTGTGTGTGTGTGTATGTGTGTGTGTGTGTGTGCTCACCTTTGTATTTGGTGACCACAGTTGAGTTGAGACACTGTGGCTCTTGAAAGGTGATGGTCAGCGTGGTGCTACTGCTCACGCTCAGACGAACCATAGATGGGGCCTCTGGGGCACCTGAGCAGGGGCATCAACAAAATGAGAAGGTGTCTTATCATCTTTAGATAGTGAGTTCCTGTAAGTGGCGCTCTTTGCTTCACCTGCCACTCTGGTTACTGGTTATTCTTTGGTAATGAGTCAAACAAAGGTGATCAGTTGATCTGAGGTCTTTAACCTTCACTTGGGAAACCTCTGAGTCGTTTCACCTCCAGCAGCCACTGAATGAAACGCTCTGCTGAGAGGAGAGGCACTAAACCAAGTGATGGGTCTTAATCCTGAGGAGGGGGAAGGAAAATGTTGAATCGCGGCTTGATTTCCCATAATCCCTCCTCCTCCTCCACCTTATGAGATTATCAGACAATGGGCCCCTGCCCCCCCCCCCATTTGTATTTAGTCATTTTGAGTCTCTTTGTGGCTGTGTTGTATCTCTTTGTGGCTGTGTTGTGTCCAGTTGTGGTTGTGTTGTGTCTCTTTGTGGTTGTGTTGTATCTCTTTGTGGCTGTGTTGTGTCCAGTTGTGGTTGTGTTGTGTCTCTTTGTGGCTGTGTTGTGTCCAGTTGTGGTTGTGTTGTGTCTCTTTGTGGCTGTGTTGTGTCTCTTTGTGGCTGTGTTGTGTCTCTTTGTGGCTGTGTTGTGTCTCTTTGTGGCTGTGTTGTGTCTCTATTTGCATCTGTGTGTTACAATAAATGCCAGCAGTGACAAACAGAGGCTGTGGCCTCAGGTGCTGCTCACTGAATGATTAAACTAATGAAGGAAAGACATTTCGTTTTGTGTTTCTAGTTACAGGACTTCTGACTTGCATTTTTTTTCTTATTTTGTTGTTTTATTTCTGCTTCCTTCTAAATGAATGAATAGACCACTGTTAAGTCACTAAATCCAACCAGAGACTTGAGTCTCTAAAGTATATCATATTATTCTGAGATGAAGTGAGTGAGGATGGAGATGTGAAATTAAAACAGTGCAATGAAATCTAACAAAGTGCAGCAGCAGGTTTCATCAGGTATAATGATGATAATGTGATAAGGCCACAGATTCCTGATGTGAGTCTCACTGAGCCGCAGAACTCATAACAAAGAACCCCAATCATCTCTCACTTCATTACAGTGATGATCTTCTGTGCAGAAAAATCATCACAGGAGCTTCTCTTCACTTTTATATGTGATCACACTCAGTCTGTGTCAGCATTCAATTCATGTCCAGCTGATCCAGGCAGAGCAAACGAGACGACATTTAAACAAATGGACCTGTCAAATTTAAACATGCTAAAAATATAAAGATATCGGATTGTTCAAACTCCAGGAGCCAAAATATGTAGGTAAATAAAACACTCGCAGTCTGATAGGAGTATTTATCACTGCTTCAAAATAAATATATGAATAAAGAATGTGAAATCCCCAAAATTATTTGTAATTACTGAAAAAAGAAAATAAAAATCTGCAGAGCCGGAGAGTTAGTAATTTAAACCACCATCTGGAAACCTCCTCCACCACTGGAAATGTCAAAGGAAACACCTTTTACAAACTTTGTCATTCACAACGGTCAGTGAACTCATCCTACCATCACTGTGAAGTGAGAGATCTTAGCTGGAGACCTTAATCCCTCCGCACCTTCCTCCTCTGACAGTTTCTACCCCCCTAACATCATTAATGGTCTGGTGTCAGTTGGAATCTGACCTGCTGTGGTTTGGATTGTGCCTCATCTGATTAATGCCTGAATGAGTGAATGTGAACAGATGTAAATGTGACCTTCAGGAAAAACGGGGCAGAGGTCAATATGTAATGAAAGTCCAGTTCAGAGGTCACCTGTAATTCCACTGATAACAGAAGGTTCATCTTATCTGAGCTTCACACGCTGTCACCAGGTTTCAGGACTCCCCTGTCTGACATCAGTGTGATTTCTCTGTTTAAATAAAGGTTGAATGGTTGAATGGTTAAATGATTGAATGAGCGTGCTCACGTGCGTGCTGGAAGCCTGTCTTCATGCGTTTGTACAGCTTGCTCCTCCACTCCCAGGCTCTCAGCTGTTTGTCCTTGTGGCAGGCCTCCAAAGAGAGGCCGTCTCTCTGAGCCTGAGCCGCCAGGTCCGCCGCCCGCCGCTCCGCCTCCACCACCAGGGAGCTCAGGTGGGCCTCCCGACACTCCACGCTCACGACTACAACATACACACACACACACAACCAGGAGCCTGTCAGACCAATGCCACGTTTACATTTGTCATTTCCACTGTCTCAGATCCAGATTAAATCCAGAATAAATGAAATAGAGACGTCTTTGTTTAAGATGTGGTTTCTACACATGATGTTTGTGTGAGGTTTGAGAGAAAACAGACTGAAGACACAGAGGACCCTCCTCCTCCTCTGAGCTTCCTCGTGGGCTGGATGTCGAGTCGTGTCTCTTGTTAGAGGAAAAATGAGTTTGTGGGGGAGTCAAAGCTGCAGATTCAGCTCCATGAAAGCCGCCAGGGGCCGAGGCCGAGTCTGTTTTTTTACAGCAGACAAAAGGAGATGCTGCAGCATCCATGTGAGAGCTCAAGAGAAGAACTTATCAAGGCCGAAAAGATGGAAACATGTGACCATAAAAGGACCAACACTGGACATCCATGAGAGGGGAGTCAGTGAGGGGAGGGAGGAGGGATGAGGGAGGCAGTCTGTTCTAAAACACAGTCCTTTACCCCCGTCACACAGGGAACTGTTTCTGCACAAAGATCATGGTGAACATTTACATTTAAATTGTTTTTAAATGCTGTTACATCAAACACTAAATTTAATTCACCTGTACTGTATCAGAGTGGAGGCAGATAAAACTAAAAATGTCCGATTGATGGAAACCAGGAGAAAAAAAATCACTTTTATATTTTGTTTAGCGAAAATGAAAAATGTCCATTCACACTGAAATGATTGTTTTGCATATTGTTCAGCCCTAAATGTATTTTCAGTGTCTTATCTGTGTCTACACACACACACACACACACACACACACACACACACACACAGGAACAGGTTTTGCGGTGTCATCAGTAGCATCATGCAGCCTCATGCTCCTCTCTTCATTCAGACTGTGAGTGTATCAAATGATCTAACGTGTGTGAGCTTGTCGTCATGGAAACGACATGAGGAGGTAAACAAAGGAACACAGGACAGGTATTAAGTCGTCTCTGTGTGTGTTCCTCCACATCTGTCTGTTACCCAACTCAACAAACACTGCTGCTTTACTGCATGCTCACTCACTCTCTCTCCGGTCCAGTTCTTAGTCATGGCCCGTGATAGCAGCATAAACACACAAACAGCAGCACACAACAACACCCTCATTCACTCACTCACTCACTCACTCACACACACACACACACACACACAATCTCACACACACACACACACACACACACACACACGCACACTCAGAGTGTGTGCGGCTGCAACACATCTCTGATGATGATGATGATGATGAGAGAAAAACGATCTGTGTGTGTGATCTGAGACGTATTAAATCAGTGTCATTCTCTGCAGACACAATGAATGGTGAATGATGATGGTAGCTGACGTGGTTGATTGGTGTATTGATGAAGTTCTCACTTTACACTGGGATCACTCTGCCTGGGTTGTGTGTTCACACCTGCTGCAGCTCTAACACTCTACATAGAATTTGCAGGTTACTATATTGTTGGATTTCTTTTCATCATAAATTAATTACTGATTTATTTTTGACAGAAAATGTCAGTAAAATGTCTCTGTCTCCACAGGCAGCTGCTAAAATGGTTAAAAAATATATCTATATATTTTATCATGTCTGAATCTGTGTGTTCAGATTCAGTCTAGACATAGAAACTATAGCGTAGGAGTCAGTTTTATGGTATGTTGCTGGTATGATGTCACTATGACATCATCAGGTCTTTTCTCCGACTGACATGTAGACAAATAGACATGCCAGGGTTCACAGGCAAAGGTATTGCAAGTGGGCCACAAATCATTTGTAAAACAGAAAACTTTAAGTTTAAAGTTTTTAAAAGTTTTCAAATTAATTGAATTAAAAATGCTTAAAACATTGTTTTTTTCTCTTATTAAGACCAATCACTATGATAAGCCAATCACAGAAACTTTAATGTTGTCGCCAGGCGGACTGCATCATATACTTGTTTTCTATCTCAGTCTAACAGATCACATCCATCATTTTTGAGAATTTCAAGTGGCCGTGAGTTGGAAAAGGTTGGGAACTTCGATCTAGATCATGTGATGCAGCTGCGAGGCGAGTGTGTCGCTCTAACCCCTTAACATGGGCACCAAAATGAAAACCAAGACGTTCCGTAGCTGCGACGCAGCCAGTGTGTTTTAAGTCTTATGTTTTTATCCTCTATGCAGCTGTAGATGATTTATGAGGGAAAAAAGAAAAATAAACATCTTAAATTCAAATATCACTGAAGAAAGACAGAAGCCAAATCAAAAAATAATGTAACATGCAATGTGTATTTATTTATTTTCAATTCAAATTAAATTTGTGCTGAGGACGTTCAAGTGTCTTTAACAGCATCGGGATTGTTTTTTTTATTTCCTGTTTTATTCTTGGTTTTTATGAAACATCTCTCAGAGTGAATCAGTTTACAGCTTCTCTTGAGTGTTCAGTTGTTAGAGAAGTGAAATGTTTGAGGCTCAGATTACAAATGATTAATGTCTGGTCCCAGGCAAATGTTGGGGGCCTTCAAGGGGAAAAGGGGGCCACAGATGGCCCTTAATATTGGCACATTTTGCAACGACAACGATACAAAACCTAACCTTAAACCTCCCATTACGGCTCTATGTGCTGCTGATTCAACACTGTACACGAGTCATGATCAACTGTCTATATAAGAATATTCATTATAACTTCTTTACAATCATTATCAGTTTCTTCAATACTTCTGAAGTCGACCTCAATAATTCAAAAGACACAAGTCGACTTAAAAAACAGTTTTCCTTCATATTTGAAACATTTTGTTCTCCACTGAAGTTTTAAATAAAGTTTCCACAAACTCTCAGAAACAAACAGAGTTTTGAAGCCAGCAGCCATATTAAACCTCCAGGTGTCACTTCCTGCTCAGCTCGGCCTGTCAGAGCCCGGCTAGCTGCTAACGGCGGCTAATTGAAGAGGATGTAAATTAACAGGCTGCTGTGTCTGAGGGGGTGGGGTGGGGGCTCACACAGAACCACATTGTCTGACTGAGGGGGCGGTCTAAATATAAACCAACCCCCCCCCAGGGGCCCCGAGGGGCCTCATAAATTAACACGCAGGCAACGTAGGTGAGCTCAGGGAGACACATTAACTCACACGCACACACACATGCTCACATCACAGGATTTTATATATAAAGTTTATTTATAGTTAACTTTGAGTTTATTTTCGTTCACCAACAGCTGATGTAACAGAAAAGTTCCACTTCAACATGTTGGAAAAGTTTCAGTTTAGAATAAAATATAAAAGTTTCACCTGAAGTTTTTTTTTTTTGCTTTATTATGACAAAGACAGTGAGAGAGAGAGAGGAAAGTTAGGGAAGAGAGAGGGGACGACCTGCAGCAAAGGGCCCCAGTTGGATTTGAACCAAGAAAATCAGAATCTACTCCTAACGTCTAAAATCAAATAAATATTATTATATTAAGTCATCCTCCTGTTTCATATTTTATCGATTAATTTAATCATAGACTGGTTTATCTCAGTTTTACTGAACCTCAACTTTTCTTATATCTTTAAATCAGTTTTTTTAACATTCATTTTTATTGTTCGTCCTCTATTTTATCTTGTCTTGTAAAGCTCTTTGTTACTGTGTTTTGAAAGGTGCTATATAAATAACCACTTATTATTATTATTATTATTTTTATTATTGTTATTACTATCAATGTCATTATTATGACGATGAGTTTGTTCTTCCTGTTTCAGGATCAAAACATCTTTAATCATTAGAACGTCAGAACTTTGACTCTCACCTCATGTTTTCGGGGTTAGGGTTAGGGTTAGAACTTCTACTTGTTGTTTTTAGTCAGTTTTATCTTTTATATTTTGTTGTTTTGGTTTTTTTATTTTGATGTTTTTTCTGAATTTGTAGAAAGATGTTATTCTTGCTTTTAAAGTGTGTTTCTCTGAAAGTTTAACTGTAAGTAAAATGTGCGCGCACACACACACACACACACACTCAGACACACACACACACACACACACACACACACACACACACACACACACACACACACACACACACACACACACACACACACACAGGGCTGTCAGGCTCCGGCTGACTGATTTACTTGGCACTTGAGGAATGACATAAACAGAGAGCAGCAGGCCCCAGGAGGGAAAACAGCAGCAGTGTTTACTCTGTGTTTGTTTACAAGGATGGGATTGTACCGCCGCCCAGAATCCAGGCCGCTGTTTGGAGAGCTCTCGCCGCCGTGGCCCTGCGGCACAATAAATCACTTAGCTGTAATTGCCCCGGCGTTACACGCATCATTGGAAAAGTTAAACCATTAAACGACAAACCTTGTTAAAGCTGTTCAGCGGGGAGTCACGCAGGAGGCCCGGCCCGCTGTAAAGTGGCCACTGTTTCACACGCACACACACACACACACACACACACACACGCGCACACACACACACACACACACAGAGCGGGGGCTAATGGGGGTTTTCAGGAGTAAGGTAAGAACCACCTGTCTTTGGAGGGTTTATGGAGGACAACAGGGGGACTGATGGAGGGAAAAACCGTGTGTGTGTCTGTGTGGGCAGGGGGGTGATGTGTGGGGTGGGGGTACTGCAGGAGGTGGGGGGGGGGATAGCAGGCTCATTCACGTCCAGGTAGAGGAGACCCAGACCGGGCAGCAGACACAAACACAGGCCCTGTCTGAGCCACAGCATCACTCACGCTACAGAGAACACACACACACACACACACACACACACACACACACACACACACACACACACACAGTACAGACTATATATTTTATATAGCAGTAGTAGATTTCAGGCTGTGACTCAGTTCATGTCTCATCGCTGCAGCTGAGCTTTAACCTGCTGAAACACTCTGTCCTCAGACTTTAACACACAGTTGATCACATGTGATTTGTTTCCGTGACAGGACTGAACACAGGGAAGAACTCTCTGCTCTGCACAACATTTACAGGATTAAAATACACATTAAATGACAGATTTCCTCGAACTCTGTCATGTTACAGCCTCACTCTGGAGGATCCTCTGATGTCTAATCTTTGAATCAGCCCCAGTGACTTCTTCATCCTGAACGTCGTCTAATTCTACTGAAGTGGAAGGATGTAATTCCTCCAAATCAAACATGGTGGATCTATCTCATGTTATAAAGGGCTCACCTGGTCAATTCTGTCAACTCTGGAGACTTCGTCTGAGAACCAGGATAGTGTCTCTTGAACTTTTAGACAGATCAGCTAACCTCACGCCTGTCACACTCAGCTAAGGTGGTAAAGTGCCTCCAGGTTTCCCACAAGGCTCCTCCCCTGTACATTTGTTTGTCCCTCCATCAGAGGTGTGGGTGGGAGAAGACGTGTGGAGCATTTACACAACAGAACCAGCTGTGGCGTACTCACAGTGCGGACTCTCCTTGCCGCCGGCCTTCAGCAGCAGCTTGGCGATGGGCGTGTTGTTGGTCATGATGGCGATGTCGAGCGGCGTCAGGCCCTGGCTGTTGGGCGTGTTCAGGTCCAGCTCCTCGGCCGAGAACTGGTACAGAAGAATCTGCACTGCGTCCAGGTCCTGCTGCTCCACTGCCTCGAAGATACAGTCACTGCCCTGCATTGTCTGGAGGAAACAAGAGCCACGGTCACCATGGTAACAAAGCTGTATAACCAAGTCCGTTATAATGAACTCTGGTTGGTGCTTTCATGTGTGTAGTTCAGTTCATTTGGTCCAGACTGAGGAAAAACTACAAATCATACGGATGAACAGGAAACAGGCTCTGAGTTCCCGCTTTGTTTGTCTCGCACACGTGCACGAGGATTTACGTGCGCATGGGTGACGGAATACACATTCCCATCAATGTGGATGTTACCACGTCAACACCTGCAGCGATGCATCGGCACAGATGGGAGTGAAGACTGAGAGCTGGTAAACAAAGCAGGTTTCAGACTCAAGACAATCATCAAAGTTGTTGGAAATGATCGATCAGACATTTTATCAAATGATTATTAATTCTGAAAGTGATAATTGAACAATTTAAACTTGGCACTGATAAACAATTTCAGTGGTGGTCTGAGCGACATTTCCACACAGCTGATTTGACTGAGACGTCCCACAGACCATCTGTCCGTCTGAATCATAAAACAGATATTAGTGCAGAAAAAGATGCTCAAACAAACAAAGACCGCTCGGGCTGAAAACAGCTGCGATATCATTTCACTTCTGAAACTAGAATCACTTCCTCCACTCAGACTAGTTTCAGGTTACATCCCTGTTTATCCAGAGTCACAGAAAATATGAACCATTTGTGTGATATTTTGTCATTTTCTGTGTGAAGTCCTGAGTTCAGGCCAAAACGTGTTTTGTGAGGTCACACTGACCTTGACCTTTGACCACCAAAGTTCATCCTTGAGTACTAGCGAATATTTGTTCCCTCAAGGCGTTACTAAGATTTCCTATCCACGAGTATGGGACAGAGGGACAACCCGGAAACAAAATGGCTGCCGCTCTGACTGTCGTCTGCGCAGAGGAATAAGAAAAACAACAAACCCTTGTCACACTGAATAATCCATAGAAAGTAGTAGAAGAGTTCAGGAATCATGATGTAAAATCTATAATTCCTCCACAGCTACACTTTGAACTGCAGTTTTATTTAAATCTACTCTCACACAGATGTCAGTGAGTGTGATGTAGAATTGCTCGACAGGAACAATCAGCTCCTCTGAAAGGAAACAAATCTCTGTTTATTTCTCCTCTGTGGGCAGACATGTCACAACAGCAGGGAGGAGATTCTGTGTGCGACTGTCACTCCGGAGCTTCGGCTCCTTGAAGAGCTGCAGAGAGAAGCAGCAGCTTAGTGAGAGCAGAGGCTCGGACTGGGACTGTTTACCTCTGTGCAGTGGTCCAGGTTCAATCTGTGTTACATCTCAAACTACAAAGCTTCCTACAAGACATACAGCCAGGTGTGTGTTTGTGTTTGTGTGTGTGCCTGTTTACTGCAGGTGGTGCTGGAGTTCTGACCTCTGACTTCCTGTTTCCATGAACCTTGGAAGAAGATGAAGTTGTGCCAGACACTTGACTTTGTTTCTACACCATACGACACTAACATATCAGCTGTTCCTCTCCACATCAGGTGACATAGACACCACAACACATCTGTAACAGCTACAGATGTGTCTTGATGTCCGTGTCGCCTGATGAATCTCAGTCCAGTGTCTCTCTCTTTTAGCTCCGTGTTTGGTCTCCACCCGCTGTTCTCTGACTGAGTCTGTCTGCTCAGAAGATAAAGGACAGTAGGTTCCTACAGATGTTTCTCTGAAAACATCTGGATGTTCTGTGATGACATTGTCTGACGTCTGCTGTAGTTTCTCTCTGTTAAAGATTTGAATGAGCAGACAACAACCTGCTTCCTCCGATCATCGTCATATTAATAAAACAGATCAGTAAATGAATAATTCAGCCGGGTTCAGCACGTAGAGGATGTTGTCCTCTAATCAGAAGGTCGGTGGTTCGATTCCCGGCTCCTCCCGTCAAGATACTGAACTCTGAACTGTTACTCCAAAAGAAAATAAAGTCTTAATAGTTTGTCCACTGCCATGTTATTTTTATTGTTTTTATTTATATTTATACATGAATTTTTTGTTTGTTTAACTAGAGTCTTGAAACACAAACTACCTCTAATGGCTGTTCCATCAGTGTGTGAGTGAATGAGTATGTAAATGAGTTGATGCGGCATGTATTATTAAGAGCTTTGAGTGGTCTCTAAGACTAGACCACATGTGCAGTCCATTTCAATGAATGGATTAAATATCAAATTAAAAATATAGTTATCAGTTAATGAACCGTCTGTTTTACCCTGACGTTAATGACACATCTCGTCTTCTTCTACTACTGCAGATGTGCAGCAACGTACTCTGACCCCCACCCCCCCACCCCTCTTCTTCTTCACCCTCCTCCTCCCCCGTCTGCCTCTTTCTTTCATGTCTGTTGTTGTGACTGCTCTGTAAATGTCAGCAGGCTGGCAGAGAGAGTGCTGGACAGCGCACACACACACACACACACACACACACACACACACACACACACACACACACACACACACACACACACACACACACACACACACACACACAATGGATCTCAGGGTAGCATTGAGGATGTGATGATGGCAGCAGATACAGGGAGAAGAGACTGAGAAGTGGTGATAAAGTGAAGAAGTCTCCATCAGCGACTGAGTGTCGCTCCTTGAGCAAAGCATCAAACCCACCTCTGATCATTGACCAATAATCAGCTGAAGAAGAACAGGAGGAGGCGTTCAGGATTTAACCGTGAAAATCAGAAACAGCTCGAGGCAGCAGCTCTGAGATTGAATCAAAGACGTGACGGACGACAGAGCGGACGGTTCAGGCCCTGAAGACGTTGCTGTTAACATAATTAGTGACGCTCCAAACGAGATCGTTATTGATCCGTCTGTTCAGAGACAGGGTTTCCCCTCAGAGTCTGAACACAGACACGTTTTTCTTTTCTTCCTGCTGACGACGAACACAACGGTTACAGACAACACAAGCATGTTTATGATGTTCATGATGTTCATCAGGGTCCATGAAGCTGATGTTTCAACATCTGGGTGGGAAAATGAGCTGATCCACTTAAATCATCAGGTCAACTTCACACATGTGTACAGATTGGAGGTTAAAGGGCCACTGTCCTTTCAGACCATGTTTGTTAGACACTAATTAGTTTGTGGTGATTTGATTAAACATTATTTTATTTAGGAAAGTTCAGGACAAAATAAACTAAAATAATAAAGGTTAGTGAACTCGATTTTGACACGAGACAGAACCAGATCATTAGAAAATAATACAGAAAAGCATGGAAGCACTGAGAGGCCAGAGGAAAAGTTTTTTTGCCAGGATCATTTTTGTTTTTATTTTAAATTTTTTCTGGGAAGAAAGAAAATAAAAAGAATTGAAAATGAACCTCTGTTGAACCTGCTGTTTGTTTACAACCTGTCGACTAAAAACTCATGTTATAAACAGCACATATTAATTAATTATATATTAATAAACTAACATTTTAATGAACCCCACCACACACACACACACACACAGTAAACTCACCGAGGCCTTGCGGAGGCGATCCGTCTTCCCGAAGAAGTACGCATCTTCGAAGGAGGAGGTGCTTCCTCGCAGCTTCTCCGAAAGGTTCCGGTACAGGCGCTTGGCGGCGCTGGGGGAGGCTGGCCCACCGGGGCACTTCCTGGTCTGGGACAACTGAAGGTTCTGCATCTGCTGGGTCATGACACCCGGGAGGCGCCTGCTGGAAGGAAAGTTAGACCATGGTCACTTTCTCTGACATCAACACCTCTGATGAGGATCCGCTCGGTCTCAGGTTTGTCATCAACATCTGTCCAACACATGTAATCATGAGTCAGCTTCTGTTCATTGATGATCCACAGACACCAGAAACTGAGACTTAAAACGAGCTGGAACTTTGTGATTTCACAACAAAGCAGTCCCCAAGCCCCGCCCACCCTGACCCACCATCCAACCTTGCAGGAATTGGTTTCTCTTGAGTGTTTCAGCTGAAATCTGCTATATTTTTATTAGAAAACAGTCAGCCAATCAGAAGAGAGGCTCAGAGCCTCCTCTCTTCTGATTGGCAGAGAGACAGTATGGATTGTTTGTGATTGTATTCAGGTAGCTTAGGTGAGGCACCTCTTATTCTACCTCTACAGCTCGTATTAGGATGAGGATGAAGATACTCCGCTGAAAATATAAAGAGTCAAAATGGCTGAACGCTCCGTTCAGCCATTTTTCATTCATTCATTCATTCAGTCTCCGTCTCTCTGAGGTAACTACACATCAGCGGTAGGATCAAAGGGCTTCAGTGTGGAGAGAATCAGAAAACCACCGGCTGTGACATGTCAGCATTCCCACCCTCATCCTCATATTGTCAGAGGAGATTGCTTCAGTTTTTCATCCGACTAAATGACCTCCTGTCACCAACAGCTCTCTCTCTCATTCTCCACATCACGCCTGGACCAATACAACATGACACTGAAATGACAAGACTGTCAAAAAGGAGGTGGGGGGGGGGGTGGACATCATCACATTCATACATCAACTATCTATGTTTTATTATATTTTACTGAAAGATAAATTTAATTTCATGATATCAGAGTGCGTGTAAAATAAAACTGACAAACTCAAAATTAATTAAAACTAGAATCACCTCCTCGTGGTCGTCTGCCTCCTCCACTCAGACTAGTTTGAGGTTACATCCCTGTTTATCCACAGTCATATAAAATATGAACCATTTGTGTGAAATTTTGTCATAATTGCTGTGAAGTCTTGAGTCATGGCTAAAAGGTGTTTTGTGAGATCACACTGACCTTTGATCTTTAGCCACCAAAATCAAATCAGTTTGTCCTTGTCTCCAAATTTGAGGGATTCCCTTGAGGAGTTCTCAAGATTTTTCTTTCACAATGCCAAAATCATGTTTTGTGAGGTCACCGTGACCTTGACCTTTGACCCCCCAAACCTAATCAGTTCATCCTGGAGTCCAAATGAATGTCTGTGCCAAATTTGAAGAAGGTCCATCAAAAAGGCATTACTGAGATAGCCTGAAAACAAAATGGCTGCCGCTCTGACTGTTGCCGGAGGAGTAAAAACAATGAAATGTGGCTAATTGAGTTGAATGTAATAGACACAGGCAGAGGTGAACAGGTTTGCCTCCACTGTGTGATGTATGAACGTCTATTGTCCTTCACTCAGTCTGAGTCTCCAGTGTCTGAACATGAGACCATGTTCTCTGCAGCAGATTAGTTATTAGAACATCTTTATACGACGCCTCATTATCCTGATTCCTCGTGACACACCTGCAGCCTCTCGTCATTAACGGGCGCCACATGAAAACTGCTGCTTCACCCGATTGTTCTGCACTTAGCCCAGCATGACCTCACACAGCCGTCGGCTCTGATTGGCTCTCTCACACTGCGTTGTCCATCAGTCTGAGCTGGAAACAGATCCGAGGTGGTGATGACGCTAATTTAGTTTAGCTGCTAACTGCCTGTGTCCAATGTACATACAGATTTACACAGAGATGATAAGACAAACAGTATGTAGAAAAGGAAGTGGATGAGAACTGACTGAACAGAGCTAACAGGAGCTGCTGGATGATAGTATCATGGGTGTGCATCCACCTTGTTAGCTGTGAATGAACCTGCTCTATGCACCTGCACACACAGGTGAGCAACCACCAGCTGCAGGCAAACACACACACACACACATACACACTAACTCACTTACTGTGGAGAGATGATCCACAAGTATGTGCAATGATTTATATGAAATTTATGGTCCAGTCCACGAACAAATAAATGAATAAATATCCATATGTCTACCCCTCAAAGAAATGGTCCCAGAGGAGGAACCAGCCTGAGATCGATCTATACAGCCCTGATGAATGGTTCTTCTCACACTGAGACCACCGTCAGACCTGGACAGATCCAGGTGGATCATCCTCTGCAGCGAGTCAAAGCCGAGTGCGGATTTGATTAATAAGCTGATGTTAGATCAGATTTTATACGAAATGGAGATATAGGAGCGCTGTCGCAGGAGGAGAACTCAGGTAGTTTTGAACTCCAGAGGTTGACGGAGCATGTTTTAGAATTTATTGCAATAGGTGTTGATCTTGGTTTTAAACAGGAAGGAGAGAGAGAACGAGTATGTCTTTGTTTTTCCTTCTTCCTCCGTGCCGGTGTCAGTCAGAGCAGGAGCCATTTTGTTTTCAGGTTGTCCGTCCGTCTCAGTCTCGTGGACACGATATCTCAGTAACGCCTTGACAGAACTTCTTCGCATTTGGCACAAACATTCACTTGAACTCAAGGATGAACTTTGGTGGTCAAAGGTCAAGGTCAGTGTGACCTCACAAAACAGGTTTTGGCTGTAACTAAAGACTTCACACAGAAAATGAGAAAATATCACACAGATGGTTGATACTTTCTATGACTCTGGATAAACAGGGATGTAACCTGGAACTAGTCTGAGTGGAGGAGGGATACAACCATGTGGAGGTGATTCTATCAATTATTCTTTTACATTTGATCAAACTGTTTGTGGACTGAACGTTGCATTTATGAACTTTACCCATGAATGATCATAAACATTGTAAACCTTGCAAAAACTAAAACTAAAAACTGAAACATCTGTTCACAGCTGCTGAGCCGACATTTGGTTGGGGATTTTAAAGCACTTAAATGTGAATTAATGCCCACTGAGAGGCAACACAGCCAGTTCTGATTCACCTATAGCTCTGTGTGTCTGTGTGTGTGTGTCATGTAACTCTTGGGATTGTTACACATAATTGGTTTCAGTTTAGAAATATCAATCTTTCAAACTGATGGTATAGAGAGAGAGAGAGAAGAGAGAGAGAGAGAGAGAGAGAGAGAGAGAGGCTTTAAATTATTAAGAAAGAACAAATTGCTTTTATAATTGTGCTGCTGAATTCACTGTTCAGTCTGACAGTAAATACACAGAAGGCAGCTGACACAGTTGTTAACGGAGGAAAAAAAACACAACAGCACATTATTATTATTTTTTTTAACAAGTTTCTTTTAAAACCACCTCAGGCTGCGTCCACACTACCACACCTGAAAATGTGTCACATGTCACGTGACCATTCACACAGACTGAGCATGTGTGAGCTGATGTAAACAGCGAGTGGACCATCTACTCTGCAGGTGGTTAGTGACAGTAAATCCTCTGAATGAGGAACAGACTCTGACTCTGGATTAGATATAACTAACCGTCAGACTTCAGATAGACTAATTAATCTGTTGTACAAAGCAATTAAGTTCTTCACAATCTCAAACCGGACTGTAGTACAATGAATTCTGGGTAAATTAAGACTTTTTTCATAATAAAATAAATGGGCAACTGAGGAACCAACCGCTCGGCTCTGTTTACCTCTGCAGAACATGTTTGTCTTTAGGAAGAATTCAGTGACAAAAATGAATGAAGAGTCAACTCAGGAAGTGAACTTGGGACTCGGCCTTAACATGAGATTTGCTCACAAGAAAGCCCCCCCCCCCCCCTCCTGCAGTGCTAATGAAGCAGAGTTTGTCTGAGACCCCAGCTGTGTGATCGGCTGCTGTTACACACAACAACACATGCTGTTCATCTACACACTCCTCCCAGTTCAGCAGGTCAGTTAGCAGACTGTGACTTACTGACACACACACAAACACACACACACCAGACAACCAGCCCCCGCCCCCATACACGCACTCAAACGCACACGCGCACACAAACACCCACACTGTATATAATGTTTACATATGATACGACACCTGTTATCATCACTACGAGCAGAGATGCTTCCCTCTGAATGGCTGTCACATATTAAACTCAAATATGTGAACACCTGAGACACAGTTCAGGTCAACAGGTCGCTGAACACCTACAGCTGTTAACTGACTGGTTAAACTAATTTAACCGTGGGTTAAACTAACCACACACCCACTTTAAAAACATGGATGCTACACTCTGTTTTACGTTCTTCCCATAATCCTTTACTCTGCAGGATCCTATAGTATTGTCCATCACAGCAAATCAGACCACACTAGAGGTTTGGTTCGCTGGTCACTTGGGAGGATATCTCTACATACTACAGTACCCATGAGCCTCAGCTGCAGTTGCTATGTAGAAGAAGCCGGTCAGAGACGTGAATCAGAACCGGATCTTCAACATTGAGTCACAGCTGCAGGATTTATCCAGAAATAACACGTTTAAATTGCAGCATGTTTCTACAAAGTCTTCAAAGTTCTTTTGTGATTGGGTGTTTCTTCCTGAAATGCACTTTGGGAATCATAGTTGACCTTTCTATGTCCACAGGCTTCTTGATTTTACCAAAGAGCCAGATGTTCATGAGAGTTTCACATCCAACAAAACCGTAGAGGAGCTCTAACACCAAACAGAGAGAATAACCAAGAGTTTGTGTATGTGTATGTGTGTGTGTGTGTGTGTGTGTGTGTGTGTGTGTGTGTGTCCTCACCTGTCCAGACTGAGTGAGGATCGGGGGGTTCCCGTGTAAAACAGGGGCCTCAAGTCTTTGATCAGAGCATCTCCAGCCGGTCTCTGGTTCCACCTCTGAGCCAACCGAGAGATCTTACTGTCGGACCTGACACGCACACGCACACACACACGCAGGGAGATTGGGATGGATAAGACATC
The DNA here is from genome assembly GCF_021018895.1 of Seriola aureovittata. Classification (NCBI taxonomy): domain Eukaryota; kingdom Metazoa; phylum Chordata; class Actinopteri; order Carangiformes; family Carangidae; genus Seriola; species Seriola aureovittata. Next base: position 20,153,312 of record NC_079384.1, on the reverse strand, counting down.
AAATCCACAGTTGGAAACACTCTCTCATCCATCAACAGGTGAAATCCCACCTGAACAGAAGGAAAGGGATCTGAAAGAACGAGACAGGATGTTCAGAAAGTTCTCGTGCCTTCGATCGACCTCCTTCTTCTCCTCCTTCTCCTCCTCCCGTGTTCAGGGTCCACAAATCAAACGTTCACTGTAAAGAAGCCGCAGCCTGAAGTCAGAATTTCCTCCTCTCTTCGTCGTGTCAAACTGTCACCAGAGACAGTTCTTCAAAGCGTCGTCTCGATGATCCACATCTCTCTGCTTTTATCACGCTGCTGTGAACGGATGAATTTCACTGGATTTGATCAAATGTCTTCTCCAGCAGGGACTGACAGACGCGGCTGCAGTCTGACTTCATGCTGGACTGCAGCAAAAAAAAATTCAACAAAGACAAGAACGTGGACGCCAACAGTCCGACTGGGCTTCAGATGGATCCCGGTCCAGCTGAGCTGCAGCAGAACCCGAACGCCAAACTAATCTGCTGCACAGAGACCACACCTGAGCACCTGACACCTGTCAGCTCAGAAGTGACGCGCAAAAAGTTGCTTCCAAGCGGTGAAATATTTTTTAAATTCTGTCACGATCTCTACAGATGTCACGCAAACAGTCTGGTACTCACAGGAAACCCTGGAGGTGGAGGACTGAGAAGCTCCTCAGCAGCAGATCTAACCCAGCATCTGAGCTTCCTCCGCTGGGTTCAGTCTCTCTGACTGATGCCTCCTGGCTGCCTCCGGCTCTCCGGAGCGCTGGATCATCTCCGGGATGAAGTGTGTGTGTGTGGGAGGGAGGGAGGGAGGGGAATGGGGGGGGGGGAGTGAAGAGACTCCGGCAAACCCCCAGATGTGATGCTCAGTCCTGGGTACATGTGTGTGTGTGTGTGTGTGTGTGAGTGAGAGAGAGAGAGAGAGAGAGAGAGAGAGAGAGAGAGAGAGAGAGAGAGTGCGTGTGTGCGTCTCTCTATCAGCTCCCTACTCTGGAGCTCCGGCTCTGACTGACTGTGCTGAACACCTGTTCACCGGCGAACGCATCGCGACACACACACACACACCAACTCAGAGAGACACATACACAAACAGTGGCGAGCAAGAGAGAGGATGAGAGATGAGAGAGAGAAAGAGGGAGAGACAGGGATGTTAGAGAAGAGGAGCGAATAGAAAGGCTCGATATGTGTGTGTGTGCACACTGGGGAGAAACGTGTGTAAGTGTGTGGGGGCAGTTGGTGAGCCTAGTGATATGAAAGACACACACACACACACACACACACACACACACACACACACACTCAGTATAGCGACTACGTAAACCCAGATGGAGGAGGGGCAGCAGCAGCTTCAGGCTTTGAAAAGGCTGAGAATAAAAGGGGGGGGGAGTGAGGAGGGGGATGAGGGGAGGTGACAGTGTGAGGAGGTGAGAGACAGAGAACAGGAGATTGTATTTACTGATGCTGAAGAGAAAACAGAATCACTGCAGCAAAAAAAAAAAAAAAAAGCAGGAGAAGCAATAAGCTGTAATAAGAGGATGTTACAGAATCATCTGCAGCTGGAGTCACCAGAAGCAGGAACAGGTGTTTGAGTCAGTTTCCTTCCAACTACCACACTCTGACATCATTCTCATTTTTCATTATTATTGTTCATTGGTTCTACACACACTGATGTCACTGTTCAGCAGCATTTCAAACACGTCGACGTGGTCGATACACACCTGACGCCAACAGTCATTGAGCCAACATTTCTCAACGTTTCCGAACATTTGACGTTTCTGAACATTTGAACGTTTGTGAATGTCTGAACGTTTCTTAACATATCTGAATGTTTGAGCGTTCCCGAATGTGTGTGCAGAAATCTGGCAGCTGGAAAAGGAAATGGAAATTACAGTATATCCACGTGCAAATTATGTCCAAGACATTTCTGAAGTGCACTAAATACATAGTGTACTGAATTACTGAGCTCTGCAGGGAATGTCTTTTAAAAAATGTCATGTTTCATTTCTGAAAAACAAAAGCAAGCACAAATTTTTATTTTGCACAAATGAATCACGTCAAAGATACAAACCCTGACTGCAAACTGCTGCAACTCTGTCCTGTAAATTTATGTTAGTCAGACTGTAAATGAATGTTCAGAATCTGAAACACTGGCTCATTAACTTTATATCATCTCTGATTATATTCAATTTATTACTACGACTATGTTATCCTCCACAGATCTTCAAATTCCCCGTAAATTAACACAAACAATGAGACATGAACAACTCGATCTGAAGTCGTTTTCAGCTCGAACATCTCTGGGTTTTATGGTTTTTGTTGATGTTGATTCTGTAACTGAAACTTTCGTCTGTTCGGTTCGGCATTTTAAACGACCCCTCGATATCACGTTAATCACAGGAGAGACTGACGCCTCATGTCGGAGTCCACCTGCTTCATAGTTCAGCTGAATAGTAAAATTCACAAACACTATTTTCTTTTTTCCTCCAAGGTGTTTTCAGCCGATACAGAAAATAATTCTCCCATGATGCACCACTTCATAGCTCATCCTTGTACAGTTTAATTACATGTGCTGTTTATACAGATGCAGTGAGGTTTCTGTCAGAACAGAAGTGCCTTTGGAAATCTGCAGTTTTAACCATGAACAGCAGTTATGTCAATGAAGGTCCTCATAAGTGTAGAGACACACAGGTTGTTGTGTGTGTTGTGCGAACACAGAAACCTGTTGTTCTGTTTTAAACCCCTTTTGTTCTTCTTATCAGTCAAAGCAGCTGCTTCATCTGCTGCACTGAAGTGGTGCGGGTGTGTGTGTGCGTGCGTGTGTGTTGTGTGTGTCACTCTGATCATGGTGGTGTAAATAGCAGAGGATAAAGTGTGTTTCAGTTTCAGCTTCCGTTTCTTCCTCTGTGGTGTTTGTGAGGTTCATTAGAGCTTGACCAACACAACGCTCTGATTTAATTTACACATAACGAACCAATCATGACGATCAACCACACGGATCTGTGTGAGTCTGGAAAAGCAGGTAACACAATATTCATTATCATCTATTCAAATTAGCATTTTAATTAAGAATAAAGTGAAATTAGTAGTTGTATGAAATAGACACATATGTATCAGTAAATTTTAGGTCAGAGAAAGGATGCTCTCGATCTTTCCTCTCTCCCACAAGCACAACACAACAGTTACTTCTCAAATCCTGTTTTACGAATCACAAATTAAGAAACTCATAAGCAGCATTTTTGCTACAGTTGCTGCAATGAAACACATTTACACGCCAGTGTCAAATAATGAGAATCATGGACAAAATATGCACATCCGCAAATCAGTATGTGAATTCATGCGATGAGAGTTGCACATCTGTAAAATATATTTTCTCACAAATAATCTTTTCTTGCATAATTTAGTAGCACAAACACAGGTCAATAATTATAACAGTTTGAATCTTCCGCTACGAGTCTCAAATGCAGGGGGCGGGCACTGTTCAGAGACAGGAAAACGTTTGGCGAATAAGAGGAGCTCATTTAGGTGCCTGCCCCTTGGCGCCTGAGGAATCCCTTGTTACCTAGAGGGGACCAACAGAGTCCCACCAACCCGGGGTCCATGTAAATGCCACAAATTATCATGAAGCTGTTGAATAAAAAGGGGGACTTGTGAGTAATAACTGTTATTACAAACTGCACCAATGGTAGTGAGCAAAGAGGCTGCTGCACGCCACTACATCTATAGGTGAAATGACAACTCTGATTTCTGCACCTGAGACACTGTCATCATGACCAGATCATGTAAACCACATGTCAGTGTGTCACTGAATGAGCTGAAGGATGACAGACTGGTCTTCATAAACAAAGCTCATAGATTCAACAACATGTCTGACCTGCAGGACAGACGCTCACTGTCAAACAAACAGGAGGAAAGCGTGTGTTTGTTGGGTACTATTTTCAGTGGCGGATTAATCCACATTTGTTGCTCCGTGACTCAGAGGAGTCAGATCTACTACAGATATACACTCACCGGCCACTTTATTAGGTACGCCTTGCTAATTCTTCGTGGCGCAGATTCAACAAGATGCTGGAAACATTCCTCAGAGGTTTTGGTCCATATTGACTTGATCAATCGTCACGCAGTTGCTGCAGATTTGTCAGCTGCACATCCAAGATGTGAAACTCCCGTTGCACCACAACTCAAAGGTGCTCTATTGGATTGAGATATGGTGACGGTGGAGGCCATTGGAGTACAGTGGATTCATCGTCATGTTCAAGAAACCAGTTTGAGATGATTTGAGCTTTGTGACATGGCGCGTTATCCTGCTGGAAATAGCCATCAGAAGATGGGTTCACTGTGGGATGGGAAGGGATGGACATGGTCAGCAACAATACTCAGGTAGGCCGTGGCTGATGCTCAATTGGTAGAAAAGGGGCCCAAAGAACATATCCCCCACACCATTACACCACCACCACCAGAACCATTGACACAAGACAGGATGGATCCATACTTTCATGTTGTTTATGCCAAATTCTGACCCTACCATCCGAACGTCGCTGCACAAATCATCAGACCAGGCAACGTTTTTTTTATCTTCTATTGTCCAATGTTGGTGAGCCCGTACGAACTGTAGCCTCAGATTCCTGTTCTCAGCTGACAGGAGTGGCACCTGGTGTGGTCTTTGCTGCTGTAGCCCATCTGCTTCAAGGTTCCACGTGTTGTGCGTTCAGAGATGCTCTTCTGCATACCTCAGTTGTAACGAGTAGTTATTTAAGTTACTGTTGCCTTTCTATCAGCTCCAACCAGTCTGGCCGTTCTCCTCCGACCTCTGGCATCAACAAGGCATTTTGGCCCAGAGAACTGCCGCCCACTGGAAATTTTCAGTCCATGCATGAAATGCATGAAAATCTCAGTAGATCAGCAGTTTCTGAAATACTCAGACCATCCCGTCTGGCACCAACAACCATGCCACGTTCAAAGTCACTTAAATCACCTTTCTTCCCCATTCTGATGCTCGGTTTGAACTTCAGCAGGTCGTCTCGACCATGTCTACATGCCTAAATGCATTGAGCTGCTGCCATGTGATTGGCCTATTGGCTGTTGAACAGGTGTAGATATATATATATATATATATATATATATATATATGTATGTAGTTGGTAGTAGGAGACAGTCAGTGTTGATTAAGGAAGAAGAACACAGACCATGACCAGACTTATATTTTCTGACATATTCCTCCTCATCACATCATCTTCATTATCTCAGGAACCATGACTGGATAAAGCTACAGCTGCGTCCACTGAGCCTGCAGCCGCTGCCTGAGGGAAAAGCTGCCCGCGATGAAACAATACTGTTTTGACATTAGTAATTACTCCAAACAATTAATTTTCCAGCTTCCTGCCAGCCTCTGCTGAGGAGATGAGCCGAGCTGCAACCGGCGGCAAGTGCTACTGCAACAGCTGCTCATTGGCTCAGAGCTGCCTCAGGATTGCACTGTTTCCATGGTTCCCATTGAAGAGCAACAGGTGAAGGAGAGCTTGGGGGGCAGGGAGGCAGAGGAAGACCACAGGAGGCAGTTTCACTTTCAATATGAGGAGCTCTAAATTCCCTCGTCTGAATATTTGTGCTGGCGTGATCGTCGCTCCACAGCAACAAATCAGTGTGAGGGAGGAGCTGCTCAGCCATCATCACCACGGTATGGATTCAATAGAAACACACACACACACACACACACACACACACACACACACACACACAATATGTTTCATGTTATGGCCATTAGTTTGAATTATTGACGTTGTGAGAAATCAGGTTTTGTCCATCATTTTGTTGCATGTCTCAAAATACTACAACACCCATGAGCCTTTGCAGCAGCCGGTCAGAACTGTGAATAAGAGCTCTGGAGACTTTAAAACATTGTGTTGTTTTAAGCTGCAGATCGTAAAATCAGTTTTTCCTCTCCTTCTTCTGCTTTGAAGCTCTGTGATTGGATGTTTTATACTGAAATGCATCTTGGGAGTCGTGGTTGACTTCTCTCCTTCAGTTTTATGTGTTATGGCTTTGACGTTTTATCAGAGGAGCAGATATTTTCAGACACATTCGTTCATGTCAAAGTGCTCCAACCTCACACTGTCTGGCTTTCACTGCAGTAACCAAAGACACCTGAAACACCTGTGAGGAGTGGGCGGAGCCTAACTATAAATGTAGTTTCATCAGACAAGTGTTTTACAAAAAAGAAAACTGTCCACAACATTATCTTTGTTTGATTCTCAATTATCAAATTACAATTATGCTAAACTAAGCTAAGCTAAGCTAACTAACTGCGTTGTAGTTTCGCTGCAGAGACATTAGAGAGGGATCAATCTAAACTTCTGAAAGTACAGAAATGTTTTCATGGTTAAGAACACTTAAATTTATATTTGAATTAAACTGAATTTTTTTTCAGTGATATTTAGCAAAAAAAAAAGGTTAAATTATTAATTTGATTATTTTGTGAGGGAAGAGATTTAATTTCTGCTCTGATCTGCTGATGTGGATTCCTTGAATATCAATGTTTAAAAAAAATCTTTAGAAAAATAGAAAAGGTTTATTGAATTTTTTATCATTTGCCTTTGTTTGTCTTGGTTTCCTATTTATTTTACCCTTTAATATCTTGTTACTTATTTACGTTGTCAAGCCTAATTGATTTTGTAATGTGTGTTTGTGCTTATTATTTGGTTGGTTTAGTGTGACCTTGTGTGTTAGGTTTGATCATGTAGAAAACTACCGTGACGTCAGCCATTGTTTTGTGAACTGCTGTTTGGAAGGCCCGAATTTGGCGTAATGGATGTCTCCATCTTGTTTTTTTTTTGGAGCCAGAAGAAACCATATTTGGATGAAAGGGTGGAACTGGGGAGCAGTGAGGGGTGGATCTGACCTGTGTCCCCGAGGACACCAAGTACGCCCACCTGCATCGGCAAACTGACCAGAACAGGCTCCTGGCTGAGTTGTGCGAAGATGCTGCTAACACGGTTAGCTTTCACAATTGGACGTTAAAATGTTATAAATAACTGTTAAAATAGTCTTAGAAGCCAATCGCATACATCCACATTTGGCAAATATCATATATGTGAGGAGTAACTTGTAATGTTATTGCAGTTGAAGTTAGCATGTGCGCTAACGTTACACTGTAAAACCACAGTGTAAAACATATTCTAACCTTGTGTTTTAAATTGGTCGTGCAGAACATGAACAGACTTCAGAACAGCTTCTCCTCAGACTGAGTCTGCTTCATGTAAACTGTGTCACACACTAAGACTGATGATGAATAACGGCTCCTGGACTTTTTGCACCTTACCTCCATCACTTATGGACGGCTGCAATAGCTTACAGTCAACCTGTCAGACTGTTGCACTGTCCTCACTGAGCTATGAAGTATTATTTTTACATTTCTACTATAATTTCTACTTGTTATTAAATAAGATTTATCCACCTCTCTTTATTTTGTAAACTCATTTAGTGACAGTGAAGTTCACCTGTACCTTCATTCACAACTGTATTTTATTTTTGTCAGTTACAGTTCATTGTAAATTGCACACGTTATTTGATTCATCAATTTATTAAATTCTTTTGTACATGTCTCCAGTTGATTGTAAATTGTTGAAATGAATGCAGTTTTAATGTGAAATAAAGTTTTTTATGAAGCTTTGCTGTGTTGATGCTTTTTATGGAGCGTGTCTGGTAAGAATTTTAACAGTAGCAGCAGCACAGTAAAGAAATCACGACACACTGAAGTTTTTCCTGAATTTGTAATTAATCAAAGACTTTCTATGTATGTGACTTTCTATCAACAACAAACATGATAGAAATGTTTAAATGTGTCCGTCCTTCAACAGTGACAATACAGGATCTAGAGATAGATGTTAGAGTTTGTGCTTTTCTAATTTGTCTTATGTACTTACCAATTTAAAAAACGAAAACACTCATTCACCAAAGTGTTAGATTCATCATGAGGCAGATGGTAAATATGAAAAAAAATACTCAGTACAATTTAATCACAGGTTTATTTATTGAACACCTTTTTGATGACAATAAATAAGTTATGAATAAAACTAATGTACATGAGCTGTACTATACTGACAACTGCTTCAAAATTTTCAGTTTTCATATGTCTGTAATGTAACAGCAGCACACATTTATTAAGAGTCTCATTTTGCTCCAGGTTGTAGTTCAAGTTGGTCAGTTCTAGCTGTTTCCTACTGAACACTGTTTTGATGTCAAATTGGTCAATACTTTCACCTGTGAAGGTGGTGACTGTGCTAAAGCTGAACAGATTCTGTTATTAAAATGTTATTACTATCATCTGTCACCAACAGTAGAAATGAAGTAAAATGCAAGAAACTGAACCTGTGAATGCTGAGGACAGAGAATAATAAACCAAACAAATGTCTAAACAGCTGGTCTGTCCTCTCATCAGAGGAAGATGAACTTAAAGTGGTTTTCTGGCATCATCATCATCATAACCCATTTCAGAGGTAAGGATGTACATGCAGTTTCCTTTGTCCATACATGAGGTCCTCCTTCTGTTGGCACCAGTCATTCAGTTTTCAGTGTGGACACCTTTGAATGACAGAAAAAGACAAATACTTTAGTTCAGACATGGTGGATCACAGTTAATTACACACATATACCAGCTGTCAGGACAGGTGCATGAATACCTGCTTCAGTTCAGGACTCTGTGTATGAATTTACAGTATTAAATGACAAACCTCTACAAGATAATGTTCTACTGTACATTGTTAATTGTACTCAATACAATACGATACAAGCGAGGAGACAGAAAATAAGTAAATGAGATAAACCTGAATGTTTTGTTGTATGTAGGAAAATTCTATCAGCAACTGATTTTTTCTAATAACATGATGCTGAGTTAATTGTTAAACTATATTTATCCTTGTCCTGCAAATGTTTGCATGTTTGGGACCAGGTACGGTTAGCATAGCAAACACTAAGTTATCAGCTAGCTAGCTAGGTTAGCAAAGTGCATCTGTAATTCACATTAACTCTAATATTAATTTGGATGTTAACTGTCTCCCGTTCTCCGGTCAAAACACGTAGGGAAAAACACACTAGCTTTTAGGGAGCATCATACGCATCGAGACTGTAACTGTAATAAACATTTACTTACCGAAAAAAAACAGTATATCGGCATCCGTCCAGTCTGTTAGTGCCGAAGAACGAGCCATAATCACAGTGAACCGAAAACTCATTGAAACTAAAGAACTAACAGCAAAACTGTCGGTTCAAAATTCTTCCTCCACCGACAAATATTGAGAAAATAATAGAAATTTCACACAACTGATTCAATACGACCCAAGCTCTCCTCCGGTGACTGGCCTTCCGGCCTGTCTCGTCAGCTTATCAATCATTGCAGACCAGGCATGTCAATCAAAAATACATGTTTTCCTGTTTTTAAGGCCTAACATCTAATTAATTGGATGATTATTTTCAGATGGATCACCAGAACACTGAATAACAGGTGTGAATTTAGCCCATCACACGGTAATGAGTTGTGGAAAAAATGTATTGACAGAGTATTTCAATTGAGAAGTTGGCAAGTTTTTTGGAGCCAGCCCCTAGTGGCCCTCAGTGATATTGCACTTAAAGTTACTTCGGCACATCCTTTTTTATATACAGTGTATCGGTTTGCTTTGTTTTTATTGTTATTTGTGTCAATTGTTATTTGTGTCATGTTTTGTTCAATAAAAAAATACAAAAACTTACAAACCATGCATCATCAATTCATAATTAGTATGTAAGCAATCAGAGAGTGCAGCAGGAAAAAGGACCATATCTAGATGCAGGCCAATCTAAACTGAACATAACGACTCCCCATCACTGATTCAGTCCCAACAACAAACAGCTGCAGCAGATGGACTCAGATTATCTTTGATTAGATTTGTTTAAATGTTTGTTTCCAAACTACAACGAGTCGCTCAGAGAAATACTTCTCCTGCTGAGGTGCGAAAGGAAGTCATGATGACACTGAGTCCTGTATGAACAGTGTCCTGGTTTCTCTGTGTTGACATGAGAGCTCACATCAGGACTTCATTAAAATGGGGGTTTGTTGGCGTGGTGAATGGGGGTATAGATGGACGAGAAGGACCTCGCAACAAAATCAGGCAAAACCGCCCCTCCCACCCCCCAGGAGCGTCCCTCTCTATCTTCAAGAATCTGTTGAAGACTAATCTCTTTAGAGAGCTCCTCCTCACCCTAACATGTCAAACTAGTACTTGCTATCAACTTTACCTGATTTACTTCACGTCTCCTACTGCACTGAAGCTTCGGTGACGTCCCTCACTCGTCCCTTCAGGAGTCTGTTAGGCCCAAATTACACTCTCAGCATCGTTTAGCCGCGAGGTGCCACGTGGTGTAAATGTGTCCTCTGTCCATGTCCAGGACAGAGTGTCCACATGTAAAGTGGCGACTATAGAATAGGACTTCATGCAGCTCTGAGATACCTTCAAAATAAAATACACGATCCATTCTTCCACAGTGAACACACACACACACACACACACACACACACACACACACACACACACACACACACACACACACACACACACACACACACACACACACACACACACACACACACACACACACACACACAGGTTGAGGAGTTATCATTATCTCTGTGCTCGTAATGACTCGTCACAGGATGTCAAGTCACAATTCCGCAGCGCAGCATCGCCTGTACAGTTTGTTTGTGTGTGTGTGTGTGTGTGTCTGATGAGAGTTTATGAGTGTGTGGGAGTTTTCTAGCTGCACCTCAGGGTGTGTGACAGTGAGGAAATGACTGGCATCACTCAGAAGTGTGTGGCATTCACGGCTCCCTGGACGTCACAGTCAGCTCTGCCCACACCTGTGCGATGAGGTTTAACAGTGACAGACAGCCTCAGTGTGGAGGACATGATCAGTTCCCATCAGCTGCTGTGACAGTAACCACTGATGAACCGTCTTAATGGACTTGTTCTTATTATCATCGCTTCCCGTCTTTGCTGAGCTCAGTTTCCTGCCTCCTTTCTGCTACACAACACAACACAACACAACACAACACAACACTGTCCCTCTGCTCTGTGTTCTGTGCTCCACCTGTAAGCAGAGCTGGATTTATAGTTGAGGGGTTAAATACCTGCAGGGGTTGTGTTTTATTTTGAAAACTCTGGGATTGTATTGTAGACTGGACGGACAAAAACTTTTGGACTTTTGGAAACGATGATGTAGACACCCCCGGCCTCTCCTCATTGGCTCTCATCAGCCTCGACTACCAGTGCTGAATACAACGTGATAATGAATTACAGTGTTACTGACCTTGTTGTCTTTGCTAGCAGCTGTTGTTCACTTAGATTTTTAACCATAGTACGATTGTCCAAAACTTCTATTTACAACAATAAAAAGTAGCAGGATCAGACACTGAACTAAATGACGTGTTCTGTCCGTCTGTCGATCCCCTCCGTTCTTAACTCAAAGCTCAGCTTGTATATTCATTTAATATTATTTCATTCATTAGCCATATTGCCTATCCTTTCAGCAGGCTGGGCAGGGTCCACCATAGGCAGGTTTTCCAGTCTATCACAGGGCTGATAAATCACGCTCACATTCACACCTACAGGCAGTTCAGAGTCTCCTCCTCCTGCAGGGCTCTGGACCCAAAACCCACACAGACCTCCACACAGAAACCTGCAGCAATCCGGTCTTTGATAAACCTCCAGACTCATGGATCCATGTCTCCGATGGGACTCCCTGGTCTGTACTTTACGGTCTCACCGGTACATGACACAACACACCCACACACCAGCACAGACCTGTGTTCAGTCTGAACGCCCACTGAACTCAGCTTGTGTCCACAGAGAGAAAAGACGAGGCTTTTAAAAGTGAAACTTTTCACACGATGTAGAAAAAAAAAAGCAGTGTGAGGTTTAATGGTTCTTTCAAAAGCTGCTGGCACCAGATATAATGTGAGTATCACCTGAGAGAGGAAGTCATCAGCAGTAGCCACAGACAAACCACTCACAAGAAGTGTTAGAGATAATACACATCAGCATCAAACAGAGCTGCAGCTAACGACTCTTCTCTCCCATCCTGGTGCAAACCGGTTCAGGACTATTTACAAACAAACAAACAAACAAACATCACTTGAAAACAACGTCCTCAGTGGATGGAATAATTGATTCAGCTCTTACCACAGCCTTTTATTTTGAAGGAAAGACTGTCTGTAAGCAGAGGAATTAAAGAAGTAAGAATATAACTCCAGTTTATTGTTTGTATTGGAGTGCACTGTAATAAAAAGGAATCATGTACTTTAATTCTTTCAGTTCCACTGAACAACGTTTCACAGAAAAATCATTAAACTGATTCTGGGTAAAGTTAATCCACTGAAGTCTGAGAATAAAAGCAGTTTCTGAGCTTTTTCATCCTCAGGTAGACAAATAGGAAACAAACAAACAGGAAGCTGCAGCAGCAGAATCAACTGGAAACTCTTGTCACTCTCAGACTGACTTCACTGCTACTGACACATGACACCAAAGTGTCCACAATCATCCTCCTGAATCTTCATTAATATTAAGTTATTAATATTTTAGGATTTTCAGAAAGATAAAATATAAAAGAAATTGTATTAAAAAAAAAAAAAAAAAAAAGGTAAATTACTTCACGAGACAGAGGGAGAGAGAGTTCATTATCAATCATTAACAATTTATTCTATTATTAATTATATGGTATTTGATTATATTAATATTGTTATTAACAGTTTTTCTTTAATTCTTTATACAACTGTGCTTTGGCAACACATTGAAAATGTCATGCCAATAAAAGCTGTTGAATTGATATTGAATTGAGAGAGAGAGAGGGAGAGAGAGAGAGACACACACACACACAGACAGACAGAGAGAGAGAGAGAGACAGACGCAGAGAGACAGTGACAGAGAGAGAGACAGAGAGAGATAGAGAGAAATGGAGACAGAGAGAGAGACACACACACAGAGACACAGAGAGAGAGAGACACACACACACACACACACACACACAGAGACAGAGAGACACAGAGAGAGAGAGACACACACACACACACACACACAGAGACAGAGAGAGAGAGAGGGAGGGAGCTCCTTCTAATAAAGCATGAGTCAGAACTAACCGTCACGACCGACACTACTCAGTTATTGTTTCAGCTGTGTGTGTGTGTGTGTGTGTGTGTGTGTGTGTGTGTGTTGTAGAGGTTGTTTCAGGTTTCTGCTCTCACTGAATACACCTTGTTGAAGAGCAAGAACGCCTCCTCCTCGTTTCACAAATTACACAACTTCAAACTTCTCACTCTTTCACTGTAAAAACCACTGTATATATTTGTGGGGACCAATATGGTGGACGGTTTCCTGTTTCCCTAATCCAGATAAAGTGATACAGTCGTGAAGATCACTTCAAATCAGGTGCTTTTATTTCAAATTTTATTTCATGATGAAGAAGATGAAGAATGAGAAGAAGAAGAAGAAGACGAAGAAGAGGACCACGAATTAGATGGTAGCCCTCCCTGAAGCTGTTACTGATTTTGCTTTCTTTTCAAAGTGGAGGCAGAAGTCGTCTTTGACAACTGGAACACTGAAGAAGAAAACAGCTGACCGACTGATGACACCTCACTGGTTTGGAACAGTCGCACACGGTTTATATTGAATTATTTCCTGTGAGAAATGAATCTCTGACTCTAGTTTCCCCTAAAGAGTGAATTTAAATCAGAAATAAGAGATAACGTGAAGACGTGAATGTCTCAGTCTACACTGAAACGACCTTTCAAACGGAGTCTGGTTGAGACAGAGAGACCCGGGTCTGGTCTGGTCTGGTCTTAAGTGGTCTTGTGAGGACCGTTCATGTATAAACGTCTTCAGAGGAGACAGAGCTGCCGTTTCTCCGCTGATCATCGGCTCCACTAAACCTGCCTTTCTTCCCTCCTTTCCATTGCCATGGCAACGCATAGACAGAAGCCATTATTCTTAATGGCTACCTTGGGCCCCTCAGTGTGTGTGTGTTTGTGTGTGTTTGTACGTGTGTGTGTGTGTGTGTGTGTGCGTGTGGGTGTCATATAACAGTTGCTGCAAAGTGACACACTGGAACAATTCCACTTCAATAAACCCCACGAGGTAAAGTCTAATATGCTGATCAGCCTGTGTGTGTGTGTGTGTGTGTGTGTGTGTGTGTGTGTGTGTGTGTGTGTGTGTGTGTGTGTATTGTTCTGCAGAGAGCACTCAGTGGAGCTGCAGATATGTGAAATGATCAGGCGGCACTAAAGACATGGATGCAGAAGGATGTGCATCACGTTGTTGGTTTATATGATTCACTGAACAACAACCTGAACATGGTCTCATCCAGTCACAATACACTCCATTTTTTCACCATCGAAATCATCAGATGCTTCACTGCAGCCTCTGTGTGTGTGTGTTTGTGTGTGTTAGGGTTCAGGGGGTGGAGACAGGGTGAGCTGTTAAGTGGAGACAATAAAAATGTTCAGGGTGACAGGAGCACTGGAAACACAGATGTGGGGCGTTTGTTGCAGCAACGTTGTTCTCAGATGAGTGTGTACAGTGAAACTGTATTTCAGTGTGTGTGTGTGCAATGATCTGTGAGTGTGTGTGTGTGTGTTTGTTTGTGTGTAAAAGAATCTGAGGATAAATCCACTTTAAACACTTATTGTAAATGTCCTTTAGCTTCAAGCTTCTTTTACACACAAATGTTGTTCCTGTTTACAGAGTTGTATACATGTACAGTTTCTTTAACACAGACCGACACTGCTGTCTGTCCCATTTCCTGTCACTCTACACTGTCCTATCATATACAGGTTTACAAATGCCCCAAAAAGGAACTTAATAAAATGTGTCTCGTATCTAAACATGATCCTGATCACCTTTACACCTGATATAAATATGTCTCCAGGTCTGATCACTCTGTCCAGCTCACGTCTCGTCCTCTTCTGGTTTGTGCAGGTCCAAAAAACAACAACAAAAATATAGAAGATAGAAGACGCAGAGGAAGAAAAAGAAGAAGCAGAAGAAGCAAAAGAAAAAGAAGCAGAGGATGAAGAAAGCAATAGAAGAAGCAGAAAAAAAGAAGCAAAAGAATAAGCAGAGTTTGACTTTCACACAACTTTCCAGGTGAGCTCTGTATCTGTTTGTAGCTATAGCTCCATGTATGAGCCTTCACTGGAGGTCAGCCATCCGTTTTTCAACAGGAGGCTTATACAGGAGCCGCCAGCAGCCTTTAGGGGAAGAGTCTGCATCAAACACCTCAGTCCATTTGGACTCCCTAAGTCCTGCTAGAGAGCCGAGGTTCAGGACCTTTACACGACTGTAGTACAGCTGCTTCTTCCCACAGGAGACGCTGGAGTCTTCAGGGAGAGAAGCAGGCCACTGTTCCTCCATGCATCAATCGCTGACCTGTAGAACGACGTGAGTCCAGATAGTTCACACTTCGAGTCCAGCAAGAACAGCTGTCTATCTAGGCAAAGTTGCCCGACCTTTCTAAGGATGAGCTGGGCGGGAGCCGACCAGCTGAGAGCACAGTCGTACAACAGTCTCTGAGTCGCCTGCAGTCTGAAGGCTGCCGTCCTACATATGATGTCTATAAGGCCCTGCCCTCCCTCCTCCACAGGGAGATACAGTACCACTGCCCACAGCCAGTGACGACCCAACCAGAAGAAGTCCACGAGGAGCCACTGCAGTGTCTCCATGAGGTCTGGTGGTGGAACCAACACTAGTCTGTGCCACAGGGAAGAGGCGACCAAGTTATTGATAATCAGAACTCTTCCCCTGTAGGACAGCTGGGGGAGCAGCCATTTCCACTTGAGGCAACTTGGTTTCCACCTTCTCCAGCGCTCCATCCCAATTCTGTTTTTCTATGTCCTTGTTGCCTAGATGAACACCTAAAACCTTTAATCCTCTTGTTTCCCAGCCCCCAGGAAGACCAGGGGGGCATCTTGAAATCCACCGCCCCACCAGACAAGCTCCACTCTACCCCCAGTTTATCCTGACTGAGCAGGCCCTCTCATACAGAGCCAGGGCGGCCTCTAACTCCAGGATGTCCCCCCGGTCCCGGACAAAAACATTGAGGTCATAAGCGTACGCCGATCATGGGGGGCAGTCAGCCAGCGCTGGCAGAGAGACACCCCTCAGCCTGGACCTTAGTCTGTGGAGGAGAGGCTCCATGGCCATGCTGTAGAGCTGTAGAGCTAAGACCTCCCCCCACCTTCAGCACACAACACGCACTACTGTACAGTAACCTCCCCCAGGACAGAAAGTGCTCTCCAACATCAAAGGCCTGCAGTGTGGCAAACAGAAAAGAGTGGTCAACACGATCAAACGCCTTCTCTTGATCAATGGAAACTACACCCACATCAAGATTGTACAGATACAAATGTCAAAAACATCTCTCATTAAAAACAAATTGTCCAACATGGATCTTTCAGGGACGCAGCATGATGGATCCGCCCCAATCAACAGGTCAATAAAAACCTTTAGTCCGTTAGATAAAAACTTAGAGGGGATTTTGTAGTCTGTACACAAAAGAGAAACCGGTCTCCAGTTCTTTATAAGCGTTAGAGCTCCATTCTTAGGCAGTAAGGAGATCACTGCGCGCCTGCAGGAATCTGGAAGGGTCCCTTTAATAAAAGACTCCTTAAAAATATCCAGCATGTCAGGCCCCAGCTCACTCCAGAAGTGTTTTAAAAAATCCGCAGGTAAGCCTTCCATGCCTGGAGCCTTTCCTGAGGCCATTTGGGACACGGCAGTGGTCAATTCATGTAGGGAGATTTCTGAGGAAGCAGAAGAAGAAGAAGCAAAAGAAGAAGAAGAAGCAAAAGAAGAACCAGAAGACAAAACAAAACAAGAAGAAGCGAAAGAAGAGGAAGCAGACGAAGAAGCAAAAGAAGAAGAAGCAGAAGAAGAAGATGGTAGCCCTCCCTGAAGCTGTTATTGTGTTTGCTTTTTTTTCAAAGCAGAGGAAGAAGTCGTCTTTGACAACTGGAACGCTGAAGGTGGAAACAGCTGACTAACAGCTGATACCTCACTGGTTTGGTTCTACACAACAACATATTTCCACCCACATAGTTGTTGTGTATTTGCATTTACACTTGTGTTCTTGAGTTCCTGACCAAATCTGGAAGTGGTCTGGTCAATCCAATCACAATCTGTTCTCCTTGAGTAGATTTACACCTCTACCTTCATTTGGTCAAGAACTATCCGATCATCAACAACACATTTTATTTCCAGGTGTAAACGACGTCTGAAATACAGTTTCACTCCTCACATATTTACTAATGATACTGCTACAATAATTCACCCAAACACAACCTCTTCACTCATTTCAATTTCAACACTGTCAATAGGAGCTCTGGGAAACTTTCACTATTTCTTGATGTTTTACAGATCAAATGATTAATAGAAGAAATAATCAGGAGATTAATCGATAATGATGGAGCCTGATAGACCTTCAAACTCACTCATCTGTCACTGGACTTCCTGTTTTATATGTCTAATGGGCCCATTCATTTTCTAGTGCTTTCACTTCTTGCTCCAACTGCACACACAATACAACATTACAATGATATGAGGATTTATCGTCACATGTACACATGAAGAAATGTTGGACCGTTCCTTTAAACAGCTCCCTCTACTGGACAGTACAAACCACTTCTTATAGCAGGTCAGGACGACCTTAAATTAATCAACCAATCAATCAATCAACCAATCAATCAATCAATCAATCAATCAATCATTCAATCAATCAATCAACACTGTGAACATCATTAACCAGCTGTTGATGGATGATTCTGTTTTCATCAGTTAATCAGTTTTCTGATTGCTGAACCAGTTTTAATAAAACGTATGAGAAATAAAAATAAAAAATATTAAATAAAACTTTATTAAACTGCAGAAGCAGTGAACAGCTGTGGCACGTATTGATTCTTGTGCTCATCTCCACATACACACACACATACACACACAATTACTGATGTATCTGCACACTTTCATTTCAATTAATGTCAGCTTCGCTTCAATGGAACAAAACCTCAGCCACACACACACACACACACACACACACACGTATTGTGTACTAAAGAATACATGCTTGCAGGCGTATGAGGACACACACACACACACACACACACACACTGAAGTGTCAGACTAGTCCATTGAACAGTATGAAAAGGCAGTTTGTGGAGCTCTGGAGCTCAGCCAGGTGAACTGAGGAGACCCAACACAGAGCGCGCTCAGATCAATGTTTCACACTGACAAGACACACACAGTCACAGGCTGCAGATCCTGAAGTATGTGTGTGTTTGTGATCTTGTACCATCTTTGTGAGGACCTGTAAGAGTGAGGTCACGTTTTCAGCCTGATTAACCTCCTGATCATCATCATCATCATCATCATCATCATCATTTCAGTGGACACTGAAGCTGTGGCAGAGGTCACTGAGATGTCAATTTAAGAGTTGTAGTTAATGTCATGTAATTTAATTAATAACACAGTAACATGAAGATTATTAAACCGACGTGATCAGATGCTCTAGAGAGGATGTCGCACTTAGGGTTAGGTTAGAGAGTTCAGCTGATGCGAGCTGGTGAAGACATATGGAATGCCAATCTAAATCAATATTAAATAAATAAATACATAAATAAATAAATACAGCTATGTAATAAATCCTGATATATTAGGTAATAAATGTCAAAAAGTAAATGTAAATAAAAATATATAAGTGAGCCAATGAGTAAATAAATAAATACATATTTTATTATTTAATATTTAAAAATAACTTATTTTCCTCATGCCATATTTATTTATAAAAGTCCCCTGAAATAAATAAAAAAGTCATTTTAAAAATTAAAAGCAATTTATTCATTTATAAAGATATTTACTTATTTATTTACTCGTTTATATACTTACATTTACATTTATTTATATATTTCTACATTTATAACTTAATTTATTTATTTCAGGTTTTATTTCATAGCTGTGTTTATTTATCTATTTAATACTGATCTAGATGAAATTCCATAAAAAACTAACATCAGTACCATCAATACTGTGTGTACAGTGTGGAGCCTTGAAGTGGTAAAGGAGACCAGGCTGGGGTGGAGCGCAGTACAGAAGGACTGGATTATGATGGCACAGGAGAATATATCCACATCTTAAATCCCGCCTCCAAAGCTCTGATTGGCTGTCTTTTTTTTTCCAATTAAAGGAAACAGTCATCAATAAAAACAACACCTACACACATGCATTTAAATCAATGAAATAAAGATGTGGGCGGAAATTCAGAGGTACAACAGTGTGTAATGTGGATTCAAAACCTCACACAGTTAAAGGTCCATATAGTATACCTTAAGGTAGATGTCCATGTTGATTATAAAGCAGGTCTATGTTCTATATTAATACTGTGAAAGTATCAAAGTGCTCAGTCCACAGAGAAATACACACAGCCTGTATTCAGAAACTGAGCCTTAAAACCAGCCGTCAGGACAGGCTCTCAGCCATGCCCCTAGCCCCGCCCACCTGGGCCCACCATCCAACTTGCAGGATTTGGAGTGTTTACCTGAAATCTGCTATATTTTTATTGGCTCACTCAGCCAATCAGAAGAGAGGCTCAGAGCCTCCTTTCTTCTGATTGGCTCACTGACCTGTTGTTATTAGAGCTCCAGAGAAAAGCATGAGAGAGGAGATGTAAAACTACATTGAGATGAACCACAAATATATCTTCTTATGGATCAACACTTCAAATAAAACACAGGAGAAGAGGAAAATATAGATTTGTTCCTTTAACTGGATCAGAACCATAATTGAATATGTTCTTCCTTGACCCAGGACCCATCACTCCATCAATTCTGGTGCCAAACAGTTGAGGACTTTTTGTGTAATCCAGTTGACAAACAAACAAGCAAACCAACAAACCAAGAGACACACAAGTAAAAACGAAAACCTCCTTGAAACCTCAGCTCCATCAAGGAGAGCTGACAAGTTAAATACTTAATGAACGTTCTGTGTTAACATGGAGAATTTATGTTCATACATTTGACGGTACATTAACCACAGTTCTGTGTTGTTCACACAAGACATTACTCAGGATTAAATGGAAGTAAAATCAGGCAGAAACAAGAGCCGCTGCAGAAAGACTTTGTGTGCAACAGAACAAGAAACAAAATTGTGTTTGAAGACAAAGCAGCTGAATCTGAATGTAAATCAGTGTCAGTTCAGTTTAAGTTATTCAATCAGGGTGAAAGGTGTGAAACTTTATAACTATAAAAAATAAAAAAGTATTTTGAGTCATCTTTAAAAAAGAAAAGTCAGTTCAGCGAGTTCAAAGAACAGAAACGAATCAATAAAATGCAATCTGAATCTACCGAAATAGATTTGATCTGAGCTTTTCTTGTTGCATAAAAAATATTTTCATCTTAATTCTTGCAGTGGTCCATTCATTCATTCATCCACTCTATAGAGCTCGTGGCCATGAAAATCCATTAGCGCTGTCTGGATACATACCATGCTCAATAACTAAGACCAAAAAAATGACATCCTTCGCTCGAGGCAAGCTCAGTTAAAATCAGCCGGGATTTATGCAACACAGCACGGCGAGGAAGAGGAGGGACGAAGAGGAGGGAGGAGACAAAGGTCAAGGATGTCCTGTGGAACCTGACGTCAGAGAAGAAGAAGCTCTGGTTTAAAGTTTTAAAGCTGATTTTTCTCTTGTTATGAAACAGTTTCTCCTGAACATCGCTCACTTCCTATCGACCATCATGGAAGGCGCTGGTTCAGCTGAGATGAGGCGGCACAGAGTGATTAAACACTGGTGACTACACGATGACACTGAACTGTAATTTTGTGGGTGATTCTGTGCTTTTATAGAAACAGACACACGCTCGATGAGATCTTTGAATTCAGGAGTTTCAGCGGCAGCACACGGATCCGGTCTGATCTGGTCTGGTCTGCTTGTTCAGATTTCACCCAAGACAAAATTAACCAGACGCACCACAGCTCTTCTGGACCAAACCACAAACCAACAGTTCACTGGTTCTGGTACTAATCAGTAAATCAGATATTTAAACGCACAGTCTGTAACTTCCGCCTCTAGGGCTCTTTCACTCAAAATAATAACAAAAGACCATGTTTTGTGACATGAAATGGCATGGGATTTCAGTAGCTGTTTTCTTCACCACCATTACTGTAAGTTCCTCCCAGTGTAGATTCCTTCAGTGTCAGTGGGTCAGGAAATCAAACAGACCTGGTGATTCTAACTGTTAAAAACACTGAATAAAGCAGTTTGACATTTAAAGTCAGTGTTTGAGCGACGCTGTACGGAGGACAGAGACTCAGGGAAGAGTTGGAGCTGAGATTGATGCTAACCTTTGTTTGATTGTGTCTCTGATAACTTAAACCACTTACTTAAACTTGAACCAGACATTCAGGAGGTTTTTACCAGCAGCTGAATTATCCACAGAGGTGTCCTCCTCTCCATAACAAACAGACACACTGAATAAAACAGTTTCACTTGAACAGTGTGGACACAGGACAGGACGTCTCCAGTGGCTGGGAGCTGAGCTGTCTAACATTTACTCAGCTTTTTGTATGTATGTGGCTTAAAACTAGATAAAAGTCAATGTTGAACTTCTGGCAGAAAACACTGACATATGATCATAGAGCATATGATGTCATTGACAGGCGACCAATGCAACGGAGCATTATCATGATTAAAATCACAGATTTCTCTGGTTTGAGAAATTGATGGAAACATTCTAGATAATGTAAGAACACAACTCAACAACGTAAAGAACATACTAAAGTTACAGATTATAACTTTAACCCTGCTTCGGTTTCTTTCCACATGGTGCTCAGTGAAATATTTCCTGTGAATACTTCAGTGACAAAAAGCAGAAAAGAGAAGAATGTCACGGTGGAGACGACAGTGAAATATGACTGAAAACTGGAGGGAGATAGATATTCAGGACACAAACTGATCATAGGAGCAAAGGGAGAGCAGACCTGGAGTCAGGACTTACTTTTTCCTGGTGTCGTATCTCCCTGTGGTTCCCAGGCTCTGTGAAGGAGACAGAAGAGGAAATGATGAGTTTCTGGGCAGGATCATGCAGAGCTGACAGAGACTACATCACCTGTCCCTCTTCACACTGAGGAAGACACACTGACACAGAGACAGAGGTTTGGTGGATGAAAAATCGACTGATCAACGATCACAGATGCAGCAGCAGCGTTCATCCTTTAATTCACACTGGAAAGCCTGAGGACATAAAAACTGAAGGAGAAAAGTCAACTACGACTCCCAAGATGCACCTCTGTTTGACATAAACCAATCACAGGGCTTTAAATTCTGTTGTTGAGGACACAGGTTACACTTTGTAGAAACTGGTAATTTTCAGCTTCTGGTTTGACTCGGATTGGCGGCCCTGACTGTCTTCTCCATAGCAACAGAAGCTGAGGCTCATGGGTAGTGTAGTTTCTACAGAAATCAACCAACCCTAACTCTAAATCCTTTGGAGATAACAGAGTATAATGCATGGGATCGCTAACTTAAGGGTGGTGAAACATGGTCTGATTATTTTACTGATTTTCTGAGTTTGTCTTTTAATTATTTCATTAGAGATAAAAAGAGAAAGAGATCTTGAAAATATATGTAACAGAAGTGGAATGCTGCTTTATTCTATTGTATTATTAAACGTAGGAAATAGCAGTCAGTGCCAGTAAACCACTGCAGAAGAAGAAGACAAAGTGAGATGAGGTCATTAGTACAGCTCCGGTAAAACCATGTGAAAATCTCAAATTTCTGTTTGTTAGATTTTTTTCATGTTTTTATTTCAAGTTCCTCCAGATATGTTCTGAACTCTGTAAAAATCCTCTACGCTTCATATTTAGTTTCATAACAACAACTCTTACTTCCTGGTTGAGAAATCTGGATCAGGCCTTGTGACCCGCCCAGACAGCTGAAAGAGCAGAGAGTATCAAGATGGTTAGAGGAGGAAACATCTGCAAGACTCTGCCACATGTTTGAGCCTCAGTCAGACCCAGACTCAGATGAGGAGTCTGTTGAGACCAGAACCAGAGACTAGCAGACAGATCAGAATGGTTAGCGCAGTTAGCATCTTTTATTTGTTTATGTTGTTTGTTAGTTTGTAACTGGCAGTGGCTGACACAGTGTTAGAGGCTGAAACAGTGTTAGAGAATGCTAACTCTCTCTCTCTCTGTACTGACGAGGTTTCAGGTTTATTTAGCCCCGCCCCCGTCCCCACAAGTTGACAGGACTGGTTCCTTAGGTTTGTGACGTATGAAACCCTGGCTGTCTTTTTATGAGACTGTCATTGGTTCACTGCAGTTCAAAGTGGAAACACTCAGTCCTGGTGTTTATGATTATTTCATTCATCCTTTGTCTGTATTATATAAAAACATCCTATGGTTAAACTCTAGGTTTCATAAGAAGGGTTTTAATCAATATTTCAGAGGTTGTTTTTGATGAAAGAAATGAAAACAGGTGAATAAACAGATATATTTTTGATATCTTGACCGTAACTCTATATGTGAATAATATGTAAATAAAAGGACTTAACATATGAATATAAACTATTAATGTCAGTGATAGACTCTGTTCCAGCTCACTCACTCACTCACTCGCATCATAAACAGTTGCTGTGCTTTCAGTGTGTGGGAGGAACATGGAGGGTCTGGGCTGCGTACTGTGGTGTAACAGCAGACTTTCAATATGAACCTCCACGTTCAGACTGAAGGACAGACTGATGTAGTTCTGATGTGGAACTGAAGGAGGCTGGAAGCAGCGGGGAGAGGGAGGGCTGGTGTGATTCGACAGAGGGGTGGCAGGGTATGGGGCAGCTTGGGGTGAAAATACTCCGTCGCCTTGACAACTGGAGACAACACTGCGAGGGAAAATTACTATGTGTACACGAAGGCACTCCTCCCTCCTCTTCACCTCAGAGACCGTGGAAACATCTGAGGATGCATAAACAAAGCTCCGCCCTGCAGGGATCCTCCACCTCCTGCAAGTCACCGCCATGTCGTCAACTGCTGTTCCTCACATGGTCGAACCCTGGACAGACAGCAGTCTCCAGGGTCAAAGTCTCACACTTCCTCAATTCATCCATCTATCGTAACCTCCACCAAAACACTACTCTACCTCCATCTTTGTTTCTGAGACACAGGAGTCCGAACCTACACAACTACAGGTTTCACTTTCCTCTGAGGTTTCAGTTCAGACGCCAGGTTCAGACATTTTTACCAAATTTCCCCCATAAGTGACTCGATAGCAACATGATGGGTTTGAACAGAATCGTCGTTAATCTGACTCACAATTCATTAAGCTTTAATTTCCCCAGACAGGTACGACTCATTCTCCAGGAACCAGCAGGACTGTCTGTCACCGTCTGTGTTTTCATAGATCACGTTCAGATTCCTCAACATGTTCTATTATTACGATGGCGATGCAGCTGTGCAGGAGGCCTGGTGTGTGACACTTCACAGTGACTGCAGGTGGGAGAAAGGTGGTGATTAGTGGAAATGTCCTGCATGGCGCTCATTGACTTTACTCCGCTCTGCCGTTTCTGCGTGGTGATAACAGCAGCAGCAGGAAGGTTTGGCATTTTCATTCTGTGGTGAAGAGCAATACTTTGCCCCCCGCCGGCCCCTGCAGATGAGATTATCACTCAACCCACAGGGAGAAATCTGTTGACTGCTCACTGCTGCCAGAGAACAGCAACACACACACTCAGATACACCACACAGCACAAACTATCAACTTACACACGACAACTAAACCTGTGCAGTATCAAAAATACAACTCCCAAAGACACGCGTTTAAAAAACAAAATGAATTTCAAATTAACATCAACAGAGTCACAGAGTCGTGACTGTGTTTAAACACACAACAGGTTCTCCACCGCAAATCCTGCAGGTATGGAGGAGACAAAACAAGATGGCCTAATATCAAGTTTGATTCTTAGATTCTTTAGATCTTCAACAATACTGGGGTATAAAAAGACAGAAGAAAGAAGACAAATCCCACTCAGCTTATCAGGCT
Source organism: Seriola aureovittata (assembly GCF_021018895.1). Classification (NCBI taxonomy): domain Eukaryota; kingdom Metazoa; phylum Chordata; class Actinopteri; order Carangiformes; family Carangidae; genus Seriola; species Seriola aureovittata. The sequence continues at coordinate 20,128,207 of NC_079384.1, read as the reverse complement.
CTGCTCAGCTTTCATAAGTCTGAGTGTTGAGTCAGCGCTAACCGCTACATGCTAAACAGTTAGCTTCTCTCTAAACTCAGCTGTACTGTCTTTACCTCCACTACAACTGAACCCAGTCAACTGAAAGCAACACAGTCACACATCATTAGTCTGAGGTCATGCTAATGTTTGCACCACTTTAAAATGGAGGCACATGTTGCGAATGGTTGGAGTAAAGGACCACCCCCACTCCTTCAACGTGTTTTTGAGAAGAAAACTTATTGAGGAGAGGAGATACATTGACTTTTACATACATTTCCCTGAGATTTCATTATTCTTTTATTGTTGTATTTTATTGCATTTTATCTATTCTTTTATTATTAAGTTTGTTGTTTTGTCTGTTTGCTAATGTTATTATAGCTTTTTAAATCTACTCTCCTACGATTTTGTTTTAATGTTCCTCATTTTGTATGAAATATTTGGTGTTAATACAGTTTTATTCTTCTGCCTCTCCAGTTTAGCTTTTCTATAGATGAACAGTGTTCCCTCACACCTGCATCAGGAGTCTGAGAACAAAGGAGCGGAGCCTCTTGTCTCCACTGACCTGACGCTGAGTCAAACTTTCATCCTGCCGCCGCCGACCTCACTTCCTCCTTCGCTCTTCTGGTATTTCTGTGAATGTCAAAGCGTCCGGCGTGTTCGTCTTCAGCCGCCCCTGAGAGGACGCCCACGCTTTGATGTCAGAGGACGTCCTCTCTGCTGGGAAACGACGGGGCAACGGAACAGGTCCAGACTCTGGCTTCAATTAAAGCTGCTGGGTAATTGGCTGGACTGGACACCACACACCTAACCTTTCCTGTTGGTGTGTGTGTTTGTGTATATATGTGTGTGGTGTATGGTAAAGAAAGTACCTATACTGTACTTACGAGGGGTTTTTTTTCTGCCTGAAAAAAGAGCAACGTTTTATGTTTTAATAAAAAAACAAATTTAAAAGGACAGAATTGATTTTAGCCATTATGACATACTGACTAAATTAATGTATTTCTTAGTTACTTTCAAGTAATGTGGAATATTGATTGACAGTGAGCAGGACTTAAATTTCAGAGAGAAATCGTATCAGCAGCAGATTCACCAAGTCTGTACTTATTGTAACAGAACCACAACAATTCAGCACAACAATAATCCTGAGTAAAGCAGCAGTAAGTACTTCACCTTCTCTCTGTTCCCTAAAGGTGTGTGTGTGTGTTTGTGTGTGTGTGTGTGTGTGTGTGATGACTTAATTTCAGTAGTAACTGGAGTCCCTCAGGGAATGAGTGTGTCCACAGAGACACGACTGTGAACCAGACCTTATGTAAGAACACACACCTAAACCTGAACCTGAACCTGACTACATCTGACGACTGATCCCACTAGATTACCAGACAGCTGGATTACACCTGGAGAACAGTCTTCATGAAGGCTGGTTAACCTGCCGAAGTTGATCGATCTTTAACTCAAGATTTCATAAACTCAAGCAGCAGCTAACACCAATAAACCGACAAACAAACTGTGTATCCTCTCAGGCTCCTTCATAGTCCACATTTCTAGACTGAAAACTACCGATTGCAGCTGACAAGACCTGAGCAATCTGACAGGATCCCATGAAAATACAGCCTTCTGTAGCCTGAATTAGTCTACCTTCAGAACCTCCAATTAATTGAACGTAAAATCAGGTCAGTGTCTATAAATGAAAGAGATCTCAGGCAACCACGTGTTCTTTCTCATGATGTGAAGCAAAACAATATAAAAGCCAGTGAATTAATCTGACAAATCTGCCTGTTAGTCATCAGAGCAAAGACATCTACCAGACTCCGTCCTCCTTCAGAGAACAGACATGTGTAGATCATCATGAGAACCAAGGCCACACTTGTTTTTATTTCTACACATATATACAGTATGTGCACAGGTAAGAGGGAACAGTCAGTGCACATACAGTATAAAGTCTGACTGGTCCAGATCCATCCTGCAGCAGGTCAATGAGCAGGTTCTCCAAGAAGCTGGAACAACCTACGTGACAAGAACCTGAAGAACTGTGAACAGGTGTACTGAGGAGAACTGGAGCTGGTTGAAAGGCAAAGGGGGGGGGGGGGGGGGGGGGGTCACAGCAAATCCTGATCTGATTCAGGTTTTTACTCTTTATTGTTTTGGATGATGTTCACTGAGAAATAAAAACTATTTGTGACTTTTGCCCTGTGCCGAATATTGCAGTGAAAATAACCAGCTTCAGTCAGATCGGTGCTTCACCCTCAGTCACTCTTCTAATGTGAAGTAATAGAACCTTGCTCTCTAACATAAATATTACCACACATACACACACAGTTGATCTACCTGGCAAGCTTCACCACTGTACCACTAATTTGAACTAATATAACCTCGCTCTCTCAGGTACACTCACCACACTTCTCTCTCACACACACACACACACACACACACACGGACCTATCGAGTCTGACCGCAGACAGCTGAGTCTCAGCCCCCCCGGCCTCCCGGCCCCCCTCCTGCCCCACTACTTCTCACTTCACCTTGCTAATTTGAACAAGGCTTTATTTTGATATTTGTCAGAGGCTGAACTGTAGCGAGCTTGTTGGCCTCTCCCCGGGTTAATTAGTGCAGCAATGCCAGCATTCATGGCCAGGCAAGGAGCCTCCAAACAGGGGAGGCTGAGCCATCCCTCCTGGCAGCGGCTGCCGGTTCTGGCACCTTTGAGCACTGGTTGGCAGGCTCGCCCACTGGGTGAGTGACAACCTGACTGGCATGGGGATCAATACGGCACAGCTATCGCTCACTAAGTCAGTCCAGACTGCGATGAGCAGACCACAGCTGCAGTGGAAACACGTATGTTCTTAGGTTCTCACCACTAGCGGGGCAAAACGTGTTAAGTTTGTCATGATGGTGGCATCAGAGGAACGGCCATGTTGTGACCTCAATGAAAACATTTTATCATCTGCTCTGTGGCAACACAGACTTTTAGGACATCACAAACCAACTCTTTGCATGCATACGTTAGCTACATGAACAAGTCCACATACAAGCAAGGAGTTAGCATACCTTTGCGACATGAAGGAGTTAACATATTAGTAAAAAGTTTGCATACCTTAGCTACATTAACAACTTAACACGTGAGCAAGTAGTGAACATACTTTAGCTACATGAACAAATACAGATATACTGTAAGAATGGAGTTAGTTAAATTTATTTGAATTAATATGTTTATTGATCAAAGAAAGTTTGATAATTAAATATTTAATGTTGCATCATCATCATTTCCATCATTGCATCAAGTGTTTTTAACAGCTTGGGGTGGGTTTTCAATAACATCAATGAAACTGATCAAACATTTAGTGGCTGCAGATTCTCCAGTGAGAGTTTTGCTGCTTGTATGTTTTATATTATTGTAAATTAAAATTAAAAGTGTTGTGATTGGACAAATGAAACCTGAAAATGTCATCTGTGGTTCTGGGAGCTTTTAAAAAATAATTTATTAGAATGTTTGGCAGATTAATTGTTAATGAAAACATTCATAACTTAAACTTCTTCTTTACCAGGAGTTTTACCTGAGTGAAATTCACTGCTCAGGATTTCTTCCAGTGTGCAGTAAAACGTCAGGAAACGTTGAGTGTGCGACTGCAGCCCTTCACATTTGTTTATGCAGTCCTCTCATATCATGCGGACACACACTCCTGAGGTGGGGGGAGGTGGTGGGGGGAGGTGGTGGCGTCGGCGGCGGTGGGGGCAGAGGCACCAATCATCCGCTCCACGCCGTGTTTTTTTAAGGGATTAGGCTTAATAAGATGGCAGGCTGAATTTATGGAGCTAATATTTCATGGTGGGGTGATTCATGGAGGATTTGGTGCAGCGAAGCAGCTTAATGGATGTTCAGAAAGACTTGCTTGACTTGTGCCCTGATATGATTAGCCCCGCGGGAGTACGGCTGCTAAATACACCACTGTGTAAGTGTTTGTGAGTGTTAGTGTACAAAGACGGCGGCTACGGCCTGAGAAAAATGTATGAGTAAACAGGACACATACACAAATCCCTCCTGTACTGGACTCTATGTATGGAACATGTATTTCTATTCCATATGCCCCAGATGACAGTAAACAGACGCCTGGTTACAGCCATCTTTTCACCTCGCGTCCCCTCCTGTGTCACTAATGATCCATTGACCTGGCCACTCTCGGATCAATCTATCACTTCTCCTTCAGTCGAAACATGTATCTAATTAGGTCTGTGGTTTAATCACATCCTATAAAATCTGAACCTTTACCAAACCCCTTCAGGTTTCAGATTCAGGTTTAGTATTCGAACACTTGCAAAGTAAATGAAGGTAAAATGGCGACTGAGATTTTATTTTATGGACAGAACATAAAAGGCTGAAACGTTTTTTCATCAATAGGATAAAATACATCAATAGAAAATGAATCAGCAGCTACTTGTTTCAGTCACAAAGTAAAAAGAAACCAAAAAGAAATATGACATGACTCTATATCAAGAGTGATGTTGCCATATATGTAACCTATATTATCATAACACATATACATCCTCTGGATATATGTAGATTAGTAGGATCTACAATATAAGCCACATACACAAACATACAGATTTGTATGTGCTAGACATATATGTGAATGTATAAAATGGTTCCAATTTCTATCAGGTTTCATTTATTAAATTTTTTTTTTTTTTTCAATTTGTGTATTAACAAATCTTGAGAACCTGCATTATAAAGTCCAGTTTCTAAGTGTCACAGCATTTTACCGAAACAGATTCAAACTGAGCTAATTTACTGACAACACTGTTTTTCAAATGTGTTAAGAATCATGTCAAAGTAAAAGTCAATGAAAGTAAATCATGCACATTGAACTGTTTGTGCTGTATCTAACATTTCCTGTAATTCCTCTCCAAACTGTATTCACATATATGTAATAGGTATTGGCCTGGAGCCCATCAAGAGGTCACCAGAGAAACCTGAGTAGTTGTTGAGATGATTCACAAGAATAAAAAAAAAAGTTTTAGTTCAGTTCAGGTTTTGACACTTTTCCCTAATATTTCTTTCATTTTGAAATAAAATGTGATGTACTGATTTCCTGCTCTTATTTGCTGCAGTTAGCTAATCCTGATGTGTTTGATGATGCTGCTGTTACTCCTTACTTCCTGCTTGTGCTTAACAGTAAAAGAATTGTAATATGGAAGCAGAGGAAGGCGTTTACTGTGACATGACAAAAACACTTTTTTTCGCCACCATTTGTCTGGATGTTGTTTTGAAACGCTGCATAGACAAAGTGAAATACAGGAAAGCGGCAAGAAAAACAAAATAAGAGCTTTTGTTTTTATCGTAATTAACTTTTAGCAGCTGAAGTAAAGAGACTCTGCAGAGGAGCTGAGAGACGCTGGTTTATCTGGTTGGTTTTGGATGAAAAAAAAAGAAGAGTCTCACAGATGAAGTGGTTAAGTAAGGAGATGAATAATTGATAATGAAGTATATATAATATACCTTATACTTCACCATCACTCTTCAATTAAACTGCCTGCAGCTTGTAGACAGAATCAGCCTATGAGCAGAGTTCATGCCTGGCCGTTGATTTGCTTAAAAGGGTCACAATCCAGAAAAGTTTTAGGAAGTTTAGTTCGGTTGAAACTAGAATCATAACTCCATTATGTCTAAATCCAGGCAGTGTTTTCTCGGACAGGAGCGAGTGTTTTTTAGCCTGTGGCAGAGATGAGCCGATGGTCTGAATTCTATGGAAATGTACTTGTCCGAGAACCAGGGCCACAATATCTACTGAAAAGATCAAGAACAACAACCGCCTCTTCAGCCATGAGAAGATTGCCTCTGCCAAGTCGTGTGTCTCTCTCTCACACACACAGTCAGTCACAGCTTTTCTCCGAAGTCATCCTCTTCAGCTTTTTGATGATTAATCATATGTTTCACAGTATCTATCTGCATCAGCGCCGTCAGCCAGCAGCTCAATTTACTGTGTGTGTGTGTGTGTGTGTGTGTGTGTGTGTGTGTGTGTGTGTGTGTGTGTGTGAGATGGAGGAGGTGAAGTGAGAGGGAGGGAGACAGCTGGTGGCTCAGAGTCAGCCTGATTAAATTGTCAAACCTCAAACTTTCCACTCCAGATTTTAAAGCTTTAACCTCCGCTCAGAGAAAAGTGATGCGGGCAGGAATCATTTATTTACTGAACCTTATTGGCAGAATCAGAAAACAGCAGGAGAGTCCTGACAGAGATGAGGTGAAGAGAGGAGGAGCTCACCCCCTGCTGGAGCTAAGGAGACGAACAGCTGCCCAGTCCACATGACAGGAGCATCACTGAACATGTGAAGCGGCTCACAGTATGAAATCAGTTTTGACATATTTAACACTAGAAATAAAAGTCATTTATCGACTTCACAAAGGAAATGCGTACGAACTCCTGGTGTTCAGGCTTCAGATTTTAAGGAACGATTCACAACAAGATTATTAAATGATCGTCTTTTGGAGACCGACTTTGTGCAGGACACAGAGGAGAACACATGAGAACACAGGGTCCACATTAGTCAGAGGCTGCACTCAGAGGCGTGACTAAACTGTCTCATTTTGAAGGCTCTCTCAAATGCTTCCTTCTTTTCCTGGACAATGAAGGATCCACCTGTTGGCCCAAACGATCCCAAGATTATTGAGTTTCAGCTCAGTACAACAGCTAACAGTACAACTGTTAAAACCAAGGGCGTTAAAACAATATGTTTTAATGAAATAAAATTATGTGTTGTTTAGGTTGCTAGGCAACAGGAGCCACGCTTTGAGATATAGAGATAGTAAGGGAGGGAATAGCTGCTGATAAAAAGAGGAAATCCTCCGCAGACCAGGCTGTCTGCTTTCGGTTTCTGCCTTCACGGTCTACGATGGACCACGCCTTCGTCGACCACGTCCTCTGAAGGATGCGACCCCTGAACTGGGACACAGCTATGGTGTAAGGAACCGGTGTCCTCACAACGTTCTATTTTTTCCGACAGTGAAAAGCTGTGACAAAGTGATGACTCGGTCAGCACCAACATCTGCAGCAGTAAAAATCTAACTAAGAGATAAAACACACCCAAATCTGAACGATAGCGTCTCACTAGGAGAGGTCAATTTTCAATAAGATTTAGGGGTATAAAATGATGGAATGTCTTTCTCCACATGGCAAAGAACTGTTCTTCTATAAAATATTACAAAAGATGCTTAAAAGACAATTTAACTTCTGTTTTATGACTGTTTTTTCCCAGTGTAATATTGTCCATGTATTAGTTTTTATTAGTTTTTCTATATTGCATAGACATCACATTCACACATTTTCTGCTCTTATTTTGATATTATTATTATTGCTGTTGATTTTATTATATATACATTGAATCTATTAGTTTCTCATGATTTTTTTCACGTTTTTTTCTTGTATGTCATTTTGTATTTCTATATTTTTTGTGTTATTTCAAAATGACTTAAGTGGAGGCTTTAAATAAGCCCATTAGGCTTTTTGGCTCTCCCTGTACTGTATGCTATTTGTTTTTGTCTTTGTCATTTCCTGTGTATTTTAAATTGTGCAAAAATAAATAAATAGATGAATAAAAAAGATGTGGCACTATTATAACCACCTTACACTTAATAATGTAAATGTCATATCTTTTATATATCATCAAGAGTTTGAATTAAGTTTTGCAGATTTATAACCTTGGTACGTTACCTGAATTATTTGCCTAACGCAGAAAACCTATACATGATAACGTGTAGGTATTTTCTGAAGGCAAATATTTCAAACCACAGCTGTTAGAAAACTACAACATGTCATGGAGGATGACCATTCACGCGTTTTCTGCAACTGCACAAAGATGAAGCTGTATCGAGAAAATGTTAATGTAGGTGATTTCTTAGGTTTAAAACTAAGATAACGAGGAAAGCTTAAATACTTCATTGAACATTTAAAAACTTGTTTTTCATACTTCAGAAGGAATCACAAGGAAGATTTCCATCCAAATTTATCACAAACTTTAAACAAACTCAGCGAAAGAAAATGTGCATATGAAGTTTTTCTGAATGAGAGATAACTGGTTGATCTGGACAAATGTGAGGGACACATGAGGAAACAGATGGATGGACAGACAGAGGGACTCTACATCATATGGACGCAGGTCCAGGTGAAAAAGTAAGAGGAGAGTCCCAGGAGGTCTCAGCAGGTTCATAATGAGCTGCAACAGCTGTGATGAAGCGACACCGTCCTGCATAATACAGAGCTGTGCTGCTATCTGTCCACCAGCTGCTGCGTCCTCTCTGCCCGGCAGCGAGACCTCCCACAACAACAAAACACAGCTATTCCTCTGTTTTACAGCAGCAGGGTAAACACACACACTGAGGGCCGCTGGGAGGATTTTCCATCGGCCGCCTGAGCGACAGGACGAAGACAAGCACAACACGGGGATGTCTCTGTCTCTGCGCTGTCACTTGGCTGCCTCTGTTGCCTGGAAATCTATTATTTGCTGAGACAATGGAGCAGAACGTGAGAGGACACCAGCTGTATGTCTGTTTCCACACTAACAGAGAGAACATCAGAAACACACAGAGGAGTCCAGAGGTCCTAATCCTCTGACTTTAAAATCCTCATACCTGATTATTTCTCCACCACACTGGAAACACAAAGACTCAGAACTGAAACAACAAGTTAATGAACAAAGTTAAATAACAGAGATGAGTAGAATCCAACTTTACTGTCAAATGAGGTGGAAAATAAAACATCTGACAGATTATTACAGCCACTGAAGGACTGAGAGTGAAATCTGAACCAGGGGCTGCGTTTCACTCTCTTTGTCTGTCATTTTCAAAGTCATAAAAATTCATAATCTATTATTACCTATTTTCCCACCTCTTTAAACCTGCCTATACTGTTTAACTCCAAATGTCAACACCACATTAAGCAGGTGAATTAATGTTTTTCCACGATGACAGTAGAGGGCGCTAAAACACTGCAGCCACTGAGCCTAAACAGGCAAATATGAACGATGCAGTTTAACATAATTAGAAAATTATAATTAAAATATGAACTAATTATTGACAAGAAATTAAACGGAACTCAGTTGACCTGTTGTAGCTTGAACTCAGATGTTGCTCCATTTAAACTGGGTGCACACATTAAGGCAGGTTGCTGCAGGTGACTGGCATTAAGTTTTGCATTCTCACGTCGTTTTAATTTTGTTCTGAATCCTTAACTTGCACTCTGTAATAAAGACTAACATTACCAGAACCACTTCAGCAAGAGTTTTGAAGCTGAGAAAAAAGCTGAGTAAATGTTAGACAACTTCCAATCACTGATTTTGTGAAACTGTTTTATTCAGTGTTTCTACTGGTTATAATCACCTGGTGTGTTTGTTGTGTAGAGGATGAGACCTGTGAACAATTTAGCTGCTGGTAGTTACAGATTGTATGTTAAACTGTATTGCTAAGAATCAGTCATAAGCCTTTCAAAGTAAAAGTCTTTTTTCTCTTAGCGACCACCTCAGCTGAAAACACATGAAACACACACGCACACACATACACACACACACATAATCTTCTGACAACAAAGGGTGTTTCCTCCACTGCTGTAGACACTGTGGTCACAGTCAGGTCTGTTAGCCTCGTCCAACACGCACAGCTACAGTCTATATACAGTCTATGCTGGTGGACCTACAGCCAGTCTCACTTGATCTCAGTTTAGAGTCCTTCCATGAAACCAAAGAGCAGGAGTTGAAGGAGGAAACCTGGGAACAGACCAGAGATTACAGACTGAGAGAACCGTAATGATGCGTTTCGCCATGTGAGTCACACATCACACAGCTCTGAGCTGTGACAGCTGAGCCACAGAGAGGCGGCAAAACCAGTTAGAGAAGGGCACAGAGAGAGAGAGATCAATCAGTCCGTAGAGGCAACACACACACACACACACACACACACACACAACAGAGGAGTTTCCTCCAGCTGCAGCATCATTTCCCAAAACATTCTCAATCCATTCAGAGGGAAAAACCGAGGTCAACTAAAACTCTGATTAGGTTAAAGTCTCACAGTCTACAGTCATAGGAAGAGGTTATGATCCTCTAATAGAGGAAAAACAGAGAGAGAGCTTTGTGATTCTGAGCAGTTTTAACGACGCTCATCAACTGTTCAGAAATCCAACAGCTTTTTCACATTTCATCCCCGAATCAAAAAATGCAGTTACTATTCCTCGATAACTGCTTTTTCCTGGACCTCAGTAATGTTCAGGTTTTAAAGCTGCACCTCTAACAACTGAAACTAAAGCAGGTCCCCAATCTGATTGTTCGAGGTCCCACAGAAACTCTCTGGATAGGTGAATTAATATCAACTGTAGACGAGGACCCAATTAGCAAACATACTGATCTGTCCCGGTGACAGTTCAGTCAAGCACAGTATAGGAGCTCCCACAGGTGCTTCAGATTACACAAGTCAAGCAGTAGGACTGAACAATTACTTGCTTTTACGATAATATCGCGATATGATAAAACACGATTTTCTAACCGCAAAGGCTGCAATTACAGTCTGGTCATGTGACATGTAAGCAAGAGTAGAGCAGTCGGCTAAAAGAGGAAGCAACAACTTGGCACGCTACACCTTGACCTGTTGTATAATGGCCTCAGGCTCGACAGAACCTGGCACAGCGGAACTTTAGTGTCAAAGAGGAGCAGTACGTCGGTTGTGTGGAAATATTTTGGCTTTAAAAAAGAAGATGCAGCACAGCGTCAGGTATTGTGCAGGACCTGCCTTGCTACCGTTGCTCCCTCATGGGGCAACACGACTAAGCTGTATCAGCACAACAAAGCCATGTATGAGGGTTGCATGGCTAAAATGCCGACCACCAGTGTGTCAAGTAAGCTAAATACCACCCGACAAGGAACAATGACCGAAATGTTTGAAAGCATAACTCCATATGAATGTAATTCAAAACGACACAGGGAAATTACGGGGAAAGATACGATGCTTCACAGCTTTGATAAATACACTGGATCAGCGGTACAGCATTCTCTTCCGCACATATTTTAGCCAGGATACCATACCGGAGCTATATAAAAAATGCAAGCGGAGAGTCGCAGCAGAACTGAAAACAGCTGCTTATTTTCGCTACTAGAACTGAAATGTGGTCAAGCCGTACAGCAGAGCCCTATCAGAGTCTGACGGTGCATTTCATAAATGACCAGCTGGGATCTCCATGAAGAGAACGGTGTCTGCATAACGACGGTCAATTTTACATGCTTACAAGGCTGTAAGTTAAACAAATCAGTCAATATACTACTGTGATAGAAGTATTTGAATAAAAATGTCATTCATATCAATTCATGCATCATCTAATTTCATTATGACATATAGACCTTGCCTACTGCTGTGTGAAGTCTTGAATAATGGCTAAAAGTGATTTGTGAGGTCACAGTGACCTTGACCTTTCACCACCATAATCTAATCAGTTCATCCTTGAGTTCAAGTGAATGTCTGTACCAAATTTGAAGTAATTTCCTCAAAGAGTTCTCAATATATTCCGTTCACAAGGGCAAAATCATGTTTTGTAAGGTCACAGTGACCTTGATCTTTGACCCCCAAAATCTAATCAGTTCGTCATTGAGTTGAGGTGAATGTTAACAAATTTGAAGAAATTCCCTCAAGTTGCTGAGATATCTTGTCCATGAGAATGAGACAGACAGACAACCTGAAAACACAATGGCTGCCACTCTGGCTGTCGCCAGCATAGAGGAATAAAAATACAAAGCAGTTTGACACAAACTAAACCTCATAAATCGGATATCAGTTATCAATATTTGTCTGTTGTTAAATACTGAATATTGTTTGACATGATTTTTAAATGACTCATTAATTTAAAACAGTATTATGGGATGTTTTGGCCTCTGTGGGGAAGCAGAACAAACACAAAACCAAAAGTAGGAGCTGAGAGGCTAAAAATGTGCAGCAGGTTCAGAAAGTGATGAGCTGCCACAGCTGATGTAAGACAGACTCCAGCTTCAACAACCCACAAAAATAAAACAGTCACATCCTCCTGAAACCCACTTAGTCCTTGAAAGAGGAGCAGAACAGTCAGCCTGCTTACGCAGATACCACTCCTGCCCACACCTCAGCACATTCATCTCCCATTCATCAGTGAATGATGGACTCCAAAAATATCACAGAGGATCAGCTGACTGTCTGCAACACAGACCTGACATTTGGTCCCTGACAACAAGAAATACATTCATTTGTTTATCATGTACAGGTGGAGGACAAATTATATATATATATATATATATATATAAAATAATGTCTCAAAATAATCCTGGAAAAGTATAAATAATAAACACTCAACTAATAATATAATAATTCATGACGCTCCATCTACAGCATCTTCTGTCTGCACCAACTTCACACCTGAGAGTTTCAACAACATGTCCTCTCACCTACAGAGACACAACAGCTTTCACTCCTGAACACTGAACTTCTTCATCATGACGTCAAATATGATGGACGTTAATTTTTACGGTACAAAGTCGTCAGTTTGCTAAAAGCTTCTAATTTGAGCTGATGTACTCATCCATCTGCAGAGCAGCATGATGAGGCTGGAGAGCCGGCAGTGTGTCAGCCTCTGACTCACTGCAGCATGAGAGCGTGTGTGTGTGTGTGTGTGTGTGTGTGTGTGTGTGTGTGTGTGTGTGTGTGTGTGCGTGCGATATAGCCATTTTGTAGTGCTGTCCAGATGTATAGTGAGAATTATTATACCCCTTCTTTTTCCTGTGGATGTCCTGCCATCTTTGTTGTAGTCCACACATGACTGTAATGACCTCTTTACCACAGGGGACGACAACATGCAGAAGGTTAGAGAGGTCTGTTTCAAAGGAGAATTTCAGGTGTATTGAATCTAATTAATTTTTTTTTTTTTAAATCCTCTATTTTCATACTTTTATAACCAGTTGATTAAACCAAAGTTAACTTGACTTAAACTTTTAATGTGAAACAGTGTTGAGTTTGTGTTGACAGCAGCAGATCAGAAAACAATTATTTACTGTAATACATGTGATTTTTTTGTATTTTTTCCATGAATATAACTAAACAATAGTTATATAAACTTCAAACAGTTAAAGTAAATGAGAAACTCATTAGATTTGATGAGAAAATCTAATTTGAACAACCTTTAACCAAATGTTATCTGTAACTTTCCACAGGTTGTCGCCCTCTGTGGTAAAGAGTGGTCATTACAACCATGATGTCTGGAGAACGACAGTAGAACATCTCACCAAACATAATGAATATCATCTAAAATATGATCAATTAAAAATAAATAATCCCGCCTGTTCTCTCTTCTTGAGAGAAATCAATTCAAAACTAAATGAGGTAAAAATGAAATAAAAACTCACGTGGATGTTTCGCAGCTTCTTCTTGCCTCTCTCCAGTCGACTCAGCAGCCTCAGGTGCTGCTGCTCTCCGCCCGCCGGCTGCAGCAGTCGGTCATCAACTGAAACCGTTTTCCTCAAGGCCATCCGGTCGCTGTTGCACACCGGTGACGCCCCACCCACTTTGACCAGGGGGAGGCTCCTCGCACCCCCACCTCCTGCTGCTGAATTCCCACCTGACACGGGCGATAGATCAGGTGACCAGAATTCGCGCTGCACCGAACCTGGACAAGAGAAACCAGAGACACCCTGCTGTTACTGTACACCACACACACACACACACACACATATCAAATTTCATTAAAATCTTGTCTTTCATATTGATTATCAGTTCAGAATAAATATCATATCAGAATAAATATTGATCATGTTTTAATGTTAGAGCTGCTGATTATTTGCAATGGAAAATTAGTTTATTTATTGAGATCTGTCATCAGTTTTAGAAATCTTTCTTCTTTGAGGATTTCTCTGTGCTGGATTTTTGAAGCACGGGTCAAACTCTCCGGTCAGTCAGATGAATAAAACTGACAGATAAAAGGATAAAAAGAGAAACAGCAGCAGGTCAGGGAGACACTGATTGAGCGAAATTCGCCTGAAGCAGCTACAAAATCTGAAAGTCGAATGGGATCGTTGCTCGATCCTGAGCACCACAGAGCCTCCATCTTGTTCTGCTCATTTAGGTGAGCTGGTTTAATGTTTCCAGTCTTTCAGTGTGTTTGTGCGTGTGTGTGTGAGTGTGAGACAGAGAGAGAGAGAGAGAGAGAGAGAGAGAGAGAGAGAGAGAGAGAGAGAGAGAGAGAGAGAAAGATCAGGTGTCAGGCTGCAGGCAAGCTGACTACCTGAGCTGCTGCATTAAAACTACATGAGGAAGTAAAACAGTGGACACTCCCTGGACGTGTTCGTCCTGCAGATGATCCGAATAAGCCGTAAACAGATTAACACAACAGCCAGGACTCTGATGGCTCACACTGCATTGAATCTTGATCCATCACAATCACAAAAATGAACAAAAACCAAAACCAGGGATTCTGGGCCCATTGCTACGAGCCATTGTATAACCAAAGTGAAAGCTTTGTCCGCATTCTCGGCACAAAGTCAAACACGTCTTTGGAGAGTGTTGGACTTCGCCAAGGTTGTCCCTCATCTCGATCCTGTTTGTGATATTCACGGACAGAATCTCAACACACAGCCAAGGTGGGAAGTGTGTCTGCTTTTGGAACCTAGGAATTGCGTGATTTCTGGGTAGTGACCGACAGAATGAGATCGCGGATGCAAGCAGCTGAAATGAATGTCCTTTGTAGGGTGTCTTAGGAGACAGGGTGAGATAGCTGAGGTGGTTCGGGCATCTGATCAGGATGCCTGGCGTCTTCCTTTGAAGGTTTTCTGGGCAGGTCCAACTGGGAGGAGCTAAGGAGGTCCAGCGGGATCCCCCAGGAGGAGCTGGAAAGCATTGCTGGAGAAACGGACATCTTACTGCTTAGCCCGCTGCCACCACGACCCGACCGCGGATAAACGGATGGATGGACAAAACCAGTTTTTAATCACTGCTATTTTTATGCCAATTTTTTTTTTTTTTTATCAATTTATCACAATTTCTGTAGTAAAATTGATTGATTGAAAAAATTTAATCCAGCCCTGAGGTATCCCCACAGCTAGTCTGAATTTTATTGTATAAAATAATACTATGTAGTTTGATCTTTGTATTTCTGCTTTGTGTTGATTCTGAGATGCTGTGTTGAGTCAGATCAGCATTCGACCTGTGAACTCTGTCATTTACATTACATAATGAGAAAGGGGAGGGGTTTACCACCAATCCTCCAACTTCTTCTTCCTCGTCACATATTAGAGAATGAATCAAACCTTCAAACTTCGTCCACTCACACAGTGACCGGTCCGGTGAACAGAGCTATGACTCTTCTCTCTCTCGAGCTACTGTCACTTTTATTGTGAAAAACCAACTGCTACAGCATGAATGTAATTCCAGGATGGTGTCTCTCACAGACTTTATCTAAGTCTGCTGCAGACCTGATGTTTCAGACACAGTTCACCAGTGTTAAAAACTAAGCTAACAGAAGGTTTAGGCTGAAACCAGTTCAGGTCCAGGCGACCGCAAACGATCTGTCTGGTTATCTAATATAAAACTTATTACTACGAGTAACTTCAGGGAGTGGTTTTAGGGTGAGTGCTCAGGGTTTAGACTGAACACAGAGACCAGACCAGACCAGGACACTGAATGTCAGCTGGAGTCATGGCTCCCTCTGGTGGTCAAACATCTGGAGTGAATTCATTTGAACAACTGTTGAAGAAATGTTGGTTTAATCAGTTAAACCTGAGATGAAAAAGCAGATTAGCTTTGTGCAAAGAAGTGACAAAGACACAACTGAGGGTTAAATATTTTACCAACTTGTCTGACTCCATGAACGCAGATAGAAAATGTAAAGCCAGTTGCAGGAAGGTCTGCTGGGACACAACAAACACTTGACTTGACTCTAGTCCATCAGACTGAAAACCAGTCTGCAGGTTTAAACAAGCCAAAACCTTTTAATCTACATCCATCGAAGGATGAACCTCTGAACTGAGACACACAAGTGTCTCATAAGATACAGACACTGTCTCAGCGTCAAATTAATGCTAAAAAGACTGGTTTCTAAAAGTCCACTTCTGTGACAGTTTTTCAAAGTATCTTGGAGCTTGTTCCATTTCTTGATGATCTTAAATGTGAGGGCAGACTGTGCAGAGGCGGAGCTTCTTCTTCTTCTTTTGACCCTGAAGCAAAGATGGATAAAACTCTTCTGTGGCGGAGGTGAAGTATCATGAGTGTGTGTCAGTTTTTCATCTTCACAGATATTCTTTATAAAATTCCAGTCCTGAACTTTGGCTTTAAAACCACAAGAGGCAGAAGCTTCAGATCAGAGGTCACATGTGACGCACCACAGAGACCTGAAAGCTCTGAGGTCGCATTTTCGTCATGGGAAGTTGAGCTGACAATATGTTTGGTATTCAGATGGTTCAAATGAGATGAGATCCCTGTTGCTTGGCAACTGATAACGACAATCTATAAATGATTTGATATTTCCTTTTTTTGATTTTCATCATCATGTTCAGGAACGAGAAAATAAAACAAAGCAGAAAGAAAAACAAGCAAATTTAAAAATGTCAGTAACCACCATCCAAAACCATCACATTAACTCCTCTGATGATCACGTAAAACATGAAGCAGACGACGAGCAGGAGTCTGAACCGCCGTGACAACCAGCACAACCAAACACAACAACCAACACAAGAGGAATCAGATTCCTCAGGAGGTTTAAAAAGATGAGAACACGACCAACGGCATGAGACAGAAACGACAGAGGAGAGCGGGAAAACAAAGAGGAAATAAACAACAGTGTAATTGTAGCTGTATTTCTACTGTGTGTGTGTGTGTGTTTTTTTACTGGGAGAAAGGACAGGAGGAACTGGTCTCTTGATAATTCCTAAATTAACATGGATTTTCCAGATTGCTGGATGGATGGAGCCAGGATTTTACAATCACTGAAATCATTAATCAAACCTCCCTGCATAAGCTGAGCAGAACGGGCACCAAAACAAAATATTCAGTTCTTTTTTCACGTTATAAATCTCCTTTAATGACGGTTTACAGATGTTGGTTTTATATGCATTTTTGCCTCTGTTTAAAAGCAGCAGTGAAGATGCAGATATCTGGGAAGAGATGGAGGGGTGTGACATGCAACAAGGTTTCCACAGTCAGGACGATGCAGTTTAAAAGCTGTTTAAAAACTGCTGCCCTGACAAGTCTGTAATCCTGGTGTTGGTTAAAACCTGTAAAATATTTCAGTTAAAGAAAAAAAAAAAAAACAAGCAAGAATTCGTTTTAAAAATCCCAACATGTGGATATGGGACATTTGGCTCCGGCTCTGACTGTCGCCGGCACAGAGGCATTAAAACCTGAAGCAAGACCTCCAAGTGTTAGAATGACTTTATAGCAGCATTTATGATGTCCATAGTGGAGGTTTTTCATGTTTTCAGTGGTGTCAATGTTACCTGCCACTGCTAGGCCTGCAGCACCTGCATCCTCGAAGTCCGATCCTGACACATTTTCTTCATTAACGAGTTCATGTAGATTTGGATTGTCTAAATAGTATTAATTTCAGGATTAGCAACAGAGTAGTAGTAGCAGCGACAACTCAGCCTGCATCTAAAGCTGGAAGTCGCAAGACCTCCAGGTAGACTTGACAGAAACTCCCTGATACAGACTCCTGGTTCCCCAACCTGGGATCTTAGAACCTGTCAAGTCATTGTCCTTTTATTGTTCCATGTTCTCTCAGATTTATTTTCACAGAGAAGAAGAGAAACATATTTCTGCTCCACAAACTTAAGAATATTTTCTCATTGTGAAACCTTGGATCCATTTTCTTCTTCCGGCCTCTAAAAGTGTTTATTTAATAGTTTGTGGAGGGAGATATGCAGCCTGTGAAGACGAGTCACAAACAGATGCTGATTCGTTCTAAAGTCCTCAGGAGCCAAACAGACTGGCAGCCACTGACATAGATGATTAATCTAAAGTCAACAACAACAAGCCCGGAGCAGTAAAGATGCAGGGAACAGAGTCACCTGATGGAGACTGTCCACAATCTGTACCACAGGAAGCTCATTATCATTCTCCAGAAGGGTGGAGCCAACACAGGAAGCAAGGAAGCAAACAAAACCACCAAGCAGTGTGTGTGTGTATGTGTGTGTGTGTGTGTGTGTGTGTGTGTGTATGTGTGTGTGCGCGCCTGTGTGTCAGCACGTCCACCACTCTCTTCAGTCTGTCAGTTCACGAAGCTGCCGAGCTCAGAGTGAACATGACCAACCTGCTGACGCGTTTGTCCCTGATCAGCTGGTAACCGTGATAACCTGCAGCCTCTCATCAACTGGGGCCAGTTGTACAAATGTTTTCTGCTTAAGTCTGACACTTAAGGTTTAATTTCTCCTTAGCTGAGTGAGTTACTTAAGGCTGTTGCACAGAATCTCTTAAAAAGGTTTCCTGAGTTAAAGATAAAAGTTGAGGCATCAGTGGAAGAGATTTTACAGCCGTAAAATTCTACCGTTTCCACGGAGACCATAGATTTGCTGCCATTAAACTTGTTTTACTTGTTCTAAGAAACTGTAAGGCCTTGGTCGTTGTAGATGTTTAGATCCTGATTGGTCCAGATTCGTCCTGCAGCAGGATCATGAGTCCAAACACTCAGCCATAGAGAACTATACCCAGAGACCAGAAGAACCAGGAGTCCTGATACAGATGGTCTGGTCCCCCACAGAGACCTGATCTCAGCATCATGGAATCAGTCTGGAATCACATGAAGAGACTGAAGAACTGAGGCAGGTTCTTCAAGAAGCTGGAACCACCTACCTGAGAAGAACCTGAAGAACTGTGAACAGGTGTACTAAGGATAACTGGGGGGGGGGGGGGGGGGGGGGGTCCACAGCAAATCCTGATCTGATTCAGGGGCCAGTTGCACAAAACATCATTACTTAAGATTCTCCTTGAAATCCAACTTAAGATTTCTTTAAACTAAAAACTGTTGCACAAAACAGCTTGTCTTAGTGCTACACTTGAGGGTTAGCAAGCCACACAGAATCCGGTCTCACCTGCTGAGTTCCAGTGGAGTCCTCCAGGACTGGCAGCGAGCCGCCGCCGCTTCCTGATGCTGACGCCACTCTGGGAGGCCGAGTCTCCGGCTGACGTCCCAGAGCTCAGCACCGCCGCAGTGGGGGTGGAGGAGAGGATGGGAAGAAGGGGCGTGGCCAAAAAGGGCATCTCCCTCCCCAGCGCAGGAGTTAGAAAGGTGGATTCTTTGTCCGATGACCTGCAGGCAGCGAAGCACAGAGAACTCATCATCAGTACTTCACTTCAAAAACCCACAATTACATTTTTCTGTGACTCAGGACAATACTCAACGGACTGTGGGAAGGTGGTTTTGACCACTACTGTTATTAAGATCAAAAATGAACTAGTTTAGTTGCAGTAACTAGTAGCTATTTTCAGTTTCTACACTCTGAAGAACAGTTTGATGAGTTTATACAGGAGAACAAATCCATCCTCTTGCTGTGTGATCCTGATACCTGGACTCTGAGACCATGTAACTGCAGCTCCGCCATGATCCTCTGGTCTGACGACGTCTCCTTGTTTTCCTCTGCAGGACAAAGTCCAACACCTGAGTCCAGCTTAGCATCTGTGATCCGCAAGCTTCCTCGCATCACGTCACAACAACACAACCTCCATCCACAGGTTCTCCAACACAATCATGTTTTTGTCAAAGTATGACATGAACCAGAAGCTGACAGTTTTAAATAAAGTTTTTCAGGATCCAAGCAGCAAACACAGTCACACGTCCCTGAACTGGAGGTCCACAGTGGAGGGAAAACATCCTCTCAATGCCCAATAGGGGTGTTACCTTACCTTACCTCACTGTGTGTGTGTGTGTGTGTGTGTGTGTGTGTGAGAGAGAGAGACAAAAGCTGAATCAGGGGAATCAAGAGTCAAGTGCTTCAGATATCACAGTGCATCAGTCGAAGGCCTTTGTGTCACATGAAATTAAGCCTTCAACCATGGGGAGCGGCTTGTGTTGCATTTACTTGCAGTAGGAAATTGCTAACATCATTGCTTTAGTGTCCTGTTCAGTCAAACATGGACACAGTGTTAGTGAAGTGAAGGAGCTGCAGCCAGATGGACAGCAGCTCCACGTCAAACTGTGTCAGTCCAGATCTACAGGGGTAAAGACTCTGTGAGCTGTGGTCAACACAGGAGCCTGGAAGCTGCCTGAACTCTACAGCTCTTTAACACGTGAGCTATAGATGTTCTGTAGACAAATTAGCTAATCTACATTTTGTGATGGGCGTCTTCATACCATGAAGAAAAGACGCAGACTGCATTAAAAACACAGCGAGCACAGATTAAGAACTGGGAGGTCGACACCCCATGACCTTTAATACAAGTATCCTGATGAACTCCCTGCTGCTCTAACAGAAAAAACACAGTTGGAAATATCATTTGGCTGCAACACAAATCCTGTAGACCGAGTTTCTGTTATAACAAAAGATTTTATGCGCTCAACCCAGTATATAACAAGACTAGGTCAAAACCTAGTCTATGTCTCGACCGCCAATGGTCAAATCCTAATTTTATAACTGCAACATCGTCTGACAAATTCCCCAAACACAGAGAGGTGACACGCAGCTGGATGCCTCGTTTCTATTGTGGATAAAGTGTTCATCACAGTGCAGAGCAGTCAAAGCTCTAGCTCACCGTCGTGGTGCAGCACAGGCCGTTAGAAATAATGGGTTTCAGAGCGCAGTGGTGCCGTTGCCACATTCTATCTGAAAGCCCCATTACATTAAATCCGTCTTCTCTTCACTAAAATGTCCTGATTCATTTTCTGTGCGACAGACCTGAGATGTTTTCTCTGGTCCAGGTTCAATTTTCTTACATCTCTACTTGAAAACAAAAGCTGTCTTTCAGAATTTGACCAGGAAGTAACACAAACTGTAGAGTCACAGTGACGACCTGCTGCCTCCACCCCTCCATCAAATTCTGTAACAGAGACTTGATCAGTATAAACAGCTGACACAGATTACAGTCTGTAACATCACACCTGCCTTCCCTCCAGCAATGGCGTTAACATTATTCTCCTTGTCTGCACGGTAATGATTGTAAAAGCCTGTCAGACATGGTTCAGACCTCGGAGCGTTAGATCTCTCTGGTCTTTGAAGAGGCCTCCTTTAGTCTGGATCAACCCTCCTGAGGACTCTCAGATCCTCCAGAACCAGCTTCTAAACCTTCCTGTTATCTGTTTTTATCTCTTTGTAACTGAGAGTCTGTGTGTTCTCAGTGAGTGAATGAGTTTCAGTTAAAGAACACACAGTCCAAACAAATCTGTTCCCACTATACATCCAGCAGCTATACAACAGTCATAATGACCACACTTCCTTATATTAGCAGTACGTTTCCCCCACATCTATAAACACCACTGTTTCCCCCCCAGGCTCCCTGCAGGAACCTCGGCTTATCTTTCCCTCCATGACTGCCATCGCCATGGTGCCAGACAAATACTTTACGAGCTCCAACGACAGAGGAACAATGTTTCTGCTGGCTGGAGGAGAAGAGGGAGGGGCAGCCTCTGAACTGACCACAGTTTCAACACATCTCTTTTTTAGGTAACGGCTGCTGCTGAGCTCCAGTCTCTGCACTTAAACATCATTACAAAGACATCTGGAGCCATTATCTCCTACTGTACCTCCAGTCTGCAGAGCGTTTACTGTAAAACACTCCAACAACAAACAAGCAGTCCAAACAAGGCCTCAGTACTAACCAGTATCTGATTCTTCCATTGTTCCCACAAACTATTAAAACACATCAGTGAGTCTCACTGCATCACTGACATGTTCCATCATCACTATCAACACATACACTGTAGTTTATTCTGACTCAGTCACCTACACACCATCCTGCTGCCACAAATACTCACTACAGCACCAAATGTGGATTTGTCCATATAGTCCCCACAAACTGCACTACTTCCTCCTGTTTGTTTGAGTAAAAACAGTGAGCAGCTGTTTGAGGAAATTATATAATAATTATAATTTTTATAATTAATTATATATATATATATATATATATATATATATATGTGTGTGTGTATATAAAAACAATTATGACCAAGTGCAAGATCTAAATCACAGAGCTGCAGTTTTATAAAGGTCAAATGTGCCACAAAAGACCTTAAATGACACATTGTAGTGCTACAGAGACCAACAAAAAATCACATCATCATCATTTTTTAATTTTTTTCAGTGAAAATAACAGACAAAACATTGTAGAAAATATATTCCATGGAAAACTGACTTTTCACCTGATGGACCTTCCAACAAAAATGGAAGAAATTGACTTTAATTCAACAACAGATCCCAATCTTATCAGACATGAAGGAAAAATCAAAAAAGATGAATGAATACAAATAGAGCAGCGCCTTCTTTTTTTTCTTCTTTGTTTGTGACAGTTGTTTGTTTGTGGTGGAAGTTTGAAAAACTGCTTAAATGAAAAGTATTAAATTAAATAAAAAGTGAAATAATAAAAAATGAGCATCCCAGATAACAATTTCTGTCAAAATAATCACAATATGGTTGTTTTTTATCTTTCAGTCCTATTACTCAACCTTAAAAATGAAACTATATGCTTGTGAGGTGTTTTTAAAGACACTCAGTGAGTAGGGAGAAGTCAGTAAGTATAAAAGTTGTTGGTCTGGCTCTGATATAGACTAACAGCAGCTTGATCCTCTGAACTAAACCAACAAACAAAGTTTCTCGAGCTGATTAACATCACCTCCATCAGTGTTTCAGCCTGGTTTCTTTCTCAAAGCTGAGTTACAGCTGGAGGTAAAGACTCTATCAGATGTTCAACAACACCAACACAAAGGGAGCAGAGCTCAGGCTACTTTACAATAATATATCTAACATTATATTATACTTCTAAATGTAAAATTAGGGGTGCAATGGCTTGACAAGGTGTCAAAAGGTAACATCTTTAAACGTCTTCTTTTGTCTGACCAACAAACCAACCAACATGAAGATGTGTCATTTATGATGATATGAAACAGTTTGTAGAAGCAGAAATCAGAGAACATTTGGCAGTTTTTGCTTTAAAAACTATCTAAACAATTATCATAATATTTTCCACTTAATTTTCTGTAAAACACAGATTTATTTGCTTTATATGATTTATAATAAAAGATTGATTGCGACTTTTCCACAATTCATAACTCAATTTTTCTCCACCGTCCAGTAAGTAAATGCCAATCAGCAAATTGGCAATCATCATTCATCAATATTTAATATCTGTAAAGCTCTCCTAATCAGCAATGATGTTAAATATATGAACAATGGATAAACCAGCTGGTGTGTCTCAGCATTACCTGAGCAGCGCGTCCGCTTCTCCAGGCTCACTGCAGGTGGAGCGACGTGAGTTGGAGGCTGGGGAGGAGGAGGAGGAAATCGGTGGGGAGTTGGAGGAACGGTTGGACACATGTGAGGAAGAAGAGGTGGAGGAAGAAGAGGAGGAGGTGCGGGTGGAGTCCAAAGCCCTGGGCAGCAGCAGCGAG
Organism: Seriola aureovittata; assembly: GCF_021018895.1. Classification (NCBI taxonomy): domain Eukaryota; kingdom Metazoa; phylum Chordata; class Actinopteri; order Carangiformes; family Carangidae; genus Seriola; species Seriola aureovittata. The sequence goes on along the minus strand of NC_079384.1, from coordinate 20,104,616 downwards.
GATGGCATACACAGCCATGTCTCCAGGTCGGAGAACTTGGAGTAGCTCAGCATCTCCAGGACACTGCAGGAGAAGAGACACACCTGAGTCTTTGTGGAGGATGTTCCAGAGTCAAGGAGCAAAATCACCTTTAGTTTCCATTCACAAGTCCTGATGACATGAGGCTCATCCCTGAGGTCAGAGGTTATATTAACCAGCAGAGCTTCACAGTCCAGAGCAAGCACATGTCTGCTGTTTTTACAGGCTGGATAGGTTTTATTCTGACAGTCAAATGTGCACACAAAATCAACAGAAATATAAAGCAGCCTCCCTGCACAAGATGCATGATTCATTGAAAACCTCCTCTGATTTACAAATATAAAAAGTAGGAGCAGCAGCAGCAAAGCAGGAGAAGTAAAACACACACGTCACTGCTGTTCAGAGTCCGTTACCTCTCCTCTCCCACTCCTGGGAGGTCATCTTTCTCATCAGCAGTTTGGAAGACACAGGAAGTCCTGGCATCTCGCGATGACAGCAAAACACAGGAGTTATCAGAATCCACAGACATCTTCAGCCATATCTGTGAGGGAGCAGGAGATGGACACAGGTGAGGTAAAACTAAAAACTAAAAACACTGGTGTCACACAGCTCAGAGGTCCATCTATATGTGGACGTACACAACAACCAGGGACATGATGAGGAGTCCTGATATATAAAAATAACAACAAGGCAGGTGAGTTAACTCCACAGAGTCTGTCCAATCAGAGGGCAGGAAGAGAAAATGGATGTTAATCATCCTAAATTTTCTAAAAGTGTGTTAGTTCATCTTAAAAGCTGGTAACAATAACTAGTTAGTTATTTGGTTGGTTGTCTTGTAATATAGGTTTGTTGGTTAGTTGGTGCCTCACTGGTGACATTAGTTTTGTTAGTAGGTAAATTAGCTTTCTGTTCAGTTGGTAGCTGGTTGGTAACATTAGGCAGTTTTAGTTTGATGGCACCAAGCTGGTCATATTAGCTAATTAGTTAACTAGTAGATGGCTGGGAAAATTACCTTAAGTCAATAGCTGGCTGGTAACATTAACTTATATAGTTAGTAGCTGGCTGGTAATATTAACTTGTTAGTTGGTAGCAGGCTAGAAACAACTTGTAGGTAAGTTAGCAGCTGGCTGGTAACATTAACTTGTTATGTCAGTAACTGGCTGGAAACATTAACTAGTTAGTTAGTTAGTTAGTGAGATAGTTAGTAGCTAGCTGGTAACATTAATTGTAAATTAGTTGTTAGCTAGCTCATAACATTAGCTTTTTAGTTTGTCAGCTAGCTTGTAACATTAGCTTGTTAGGTTGTTAGCTAGCTCGTAACATTAGCTTTTTAGTTTGTCAGCTAGCTTGTAACATTAGCTTGTTAGTTTGTTAGCTAGCTCGTAACATTACTTCTTACTAGCCTTCACTGGAACCAAATCTCATTAGCAGGCTAAGTTTGTTAGCCAGTTGGTAACTAGGTAGAGATGTTATTACCATAGTAACCTGAGGGTAATTCGCTGTCAGGTGGGGCTGCGGTTAATCTGGCGGAGTCTGTGTGAGGTAACCAGTGATGGTTGTAACTGACATCTGAGTAACTAACTGTCATGTGAAAGCATTGACATGGCAACAGTCCACCCAGAGGTTCCTCTGCCTGTTAAAGTCCAGCACACCGAGGAGACATAGAACTAATGAGCCGCCACACGTGGCTCCTGTTTTGGCTAGTCACTTACTGAAAGTGGCAACACCCGGTGACACTGATAAACAACAATACTAAAGTAACACACCAGTATGACACACAGGCAGAGTTTAGCTCCCAGTCAAACTGCATGTCAGCAAACGTTCAAACCCTCCACACACTTTGTCCTTTAAAACGTCAGTTTCGGTTTTCAGTCAGAGTCCATCCAGTCAGCTGTCCGTCACCTCCGTCACCTCCGTCGCCTCCTGCGCTCATTAGTCCGTTAACTCTCCTCACAGCTCTGCACACTTAAACTCAGACCACAACACAAGTTGAAGTAAACTCTACCGTCTTCGAGCTTCCTTCTTCTGCAGAAACAATGTTGCTTCTTCTCTTTCTTCTTCTTCTTCTCTTCCCAGAGCAGAAACATCTGCTCACTCTGGGCTCCCGCCTGGTAACGTGTCTTTGTCCTGCCCCATGTAAAACATCCCAAAATACAGTGAGCAAGGCCGGAGCGGGCTCAGATTTCACTGCGGTTCACTCACCGCACAGACGCCCAGTCCCACATCTGGGGGAGGCCGAGTCTCAATACTGTTCCCACTCACACTCATCAGCGGCCAATTAGGCTGAGAGAAGTGGACGAGGTGGTTCAACAGAGTCCTCAGACCCTCTACCGAGTAAACAGGAAGTATTAACAGTGAAATATGTGAAGTAAAAGTCCTGCGGGGGAACAGAGGAGAGTTTTAATGTTGGATAAAAAAAAACAACCTCATATGTCCTGTGGCAGAAAAAGAAGGAAAAACGGAGATTTAGGAAAGAGGAAGGAGAGAAGGAGAACAGAAAAGGGAAGGGAAAATGGAAAGTGAATAAAGAAGGAATGAAATAAGTAATGGGAAAAGAAAAAGGAAAGGAATGAAGAAAGGAAAAATGGAAAGCATATGAGGAAGCATATAAGGAAAGAAAGAAGAACAGAAGGAAAAAGGAAAGAGGGATGGAAAATTGGAAGTAAACGAAAAATCAGAATGAGCAGTAGGAAGAGGAAAAAATATTAAAAGGAAATAGAAAAGGGAAGGAAAGAAGGATAGAAGAAAATTGAAAGTGATTGAAAGAAGGAAAGGAAGGAGGACACAAGAAAAGAGAAGACAAATGGAAGAAAAGAAGGATAAGAAAATGGAAAAGAAAAATTGGGAAGAAAGGGAAAAGAAAAAAGAAAGGAAAGGAAGTTATAAGGAGGGATGACAGAGATAATTGGAAAAAAGGGAAAACAAAAACAAAGGAGAGAAGGAAGATGACTAAATTAGGGAAATGACAAAAGGGAAGGAAAATGAAAACTGAATGAAAGTAGGAAAGGAGGTAGGATCAGGGCTCAAATTATAAGGGGGGATTGGAAGGGTCTGACCCCCATGATTAAGACTTGGACCCCAAAACAGAGGTGAAAACAACAACAACAGCAACAGTTGGGGGGGTATTAGTAATGAATAAATGAGGAGAAAAGAGAAAAGCCTGAGGGAAGGAAGGAGGACTAAGAAAAAGAAAGGTGGTAGAACAGAAGGGAAAATGGAAAGGAACGAAAAAAGGAAAGGAGGAAGAACAGAAGGAGGGATGGAAGAAAAACAAGACTGAACCCTCTGAAGTGTAGAGGAGGAAAAATAAAAATATAATGATGTAAAGTATCAGAGCCTCTGAACTGAAGGAGACAAACCCCAACCTTTAAAACCAGTGTCCTCTGTCTCCAGAAACCTCGTGGAGGTTTGAGGTTTTTGTTTCTTCTGGACCGGATGATGAAGTCCTTGATGTTGGTGTTGAAAGCAGTGTGTTGGAAGCAGAGAGATAACTGCAGACAGGAAGGAGGCTGTTTATGTTGTGGAGAAGCCCATGGTGTAATTATCTGCAGTTTGGATAAACAGCCAGGCCTGAGCACAAATAATAACTCGGAGCTCTGAGCAAACAGCGGCACTGCAGATCTCAGCTGATGGTTCCCAACACTTCTGACATGGTTTACCTCCAACTGCCTGGAAGCACCTGTGGTATGAATCAAACCTGCAGAAAACAGAGCAACCACACTAAGCTTATATCAACTCTAGGAGCTCTGCCCGACTCAAACACTGTTGCTCTTTATTTTTTCTGCTTAAATGTAGCAGATTCATATATAACTGAAGGAGCTGTGACCTGTAAATTACGTTTTCTTAAAAATAAAATTAAAATAAAAAATCTGCATTTTAACACTAAATATCACTTTTTTAGCGTTCAGAAAATATTCAAAAGAAGCTGAGTAATCAATCAAACTTTATTTTAATGACACTTCTCATACTGGTCAGTGCATTAATTTCACTTCACAAATGACTGATAAGACAAAAAAAAATCTGACAATGAAATAAAGTAGATTTGATAATTGAAGAGATAATAACAATAATAATAAGATAGAACTGGACTAAGAATTAGTTAAGAATTATTTGAAAAATCAATAAAAGGGATGAAACCCACAATAATAATAATAATGATAATAAAATAAGATAGAATAAAATAAAATACAATTTACAACAATAAACGAAATAGAAATACAATAAGAAAATATATACAATAAAATAAGTGATTAAAATAAATGCTCAGAACAAAATCATTAGAACTACTTTATTTCAAACTGTTATAGTTAGAGTTTATAAAGATATTTTTTTGTCTTTTCCATCAATAAAAACTAACAAAACTGAGAATCTCTAACAAATGTCAAATTACATTCAACTAATAATCACATAATAAGATAATCATTAACTCGTCATTTAATGGAGTTTTCCTCCCTTTAACTGATCTGTTGACATTTGTAACCCACCAGTAACACTGCAGGTCTACAGGCATAAAAATCATAAAACCCTTTGATACAACATTTTAATAAAGAACTAAACTTCATTTAATAGAGAAATCAAACATGTAAAGGATGTGTATTAAGTCTTATTATATTAATCATGATCTAATAGTTTCCAACAGTGAGGATTCTGTAAGAAGCTGACTCAATAAAGACCATGTGGTACTTTTTCACCTCAATGATACAGTTTCTGTATTTTCATTGGTTATTGTTAGTCAATTTATTAAGATCAGATTACTGTGCAGCCTGAGACTTCTGCTGCTGTTCCTTTCTATGTCTCTAGGTGTCAGTGTGGTCTCAGTGTTCAAATATCAACCAGGTAAACAGCTGCGGAGCAACGCCACATGTGGTCTACATCCTCAGTGTCCCAGCGGAGGCCTTCAGCAACTCATCTTCAGCACCTTCCGTCCTGTCCTGGAGCCTTGGTCAGAAATGATCAGTCTGATTTATCCTGCTCTGTTCAAAGTTCATTCAAAAATGACAACTAAAAACATCTAAGGCTCAATGAATCTATCTATCTATCTATCTATCTATCTATCTATCTATCTATCTATCTATCTATCTATCTATCTATCTATCTATCTATCTATCTATCTATCTATCTATCTATCTATCTATCTATCTATCTATCTATCTATCTATCTATCTATCTATCTATCTGTCTGTAAAATGGAAAATAAACAAAAGAAGCAGAATGAACAGAAGGAAGAAAAAAGGCAAGGAATGAAAAATAAAAAGGAAATAGAAAAAAGGAAGGAAAAGAGGGATAGAAAAAATGGAAAGTGAATGAAGGAAGGAAAGGAAAGAGGACACAAGAAAGGAGAAGACAAATGGAAGAAAAGAAATAAGAGGTAAAAAAAATGAGTGGCACAGAAGAAAGGGGAAAGAAAAAAGAAAGGAAAGGAAGTTATAAGGAAGCATGACAGAAGTAAGAGGAAAAATTAAAACAGAAAGTAGGAAGGTGAGGTAGAATGGCGGTAGGGGAAAAGAGAGAAGACTTAAGGAAAGAAAAAAACGGAAAGGAAGAAGGACAGGAAAGGAGAATAGAAAATGGAGGAGCAAATGTAAAATACAAATTAGGAAGGGGAGAAGAAAGGGAAAAGAAAAAACACAGAGAAAGAAGTTATAAGGAAGGAAGATAGAAGTAAGAGGAAAAAATCATAAAAAGAAAGGAAAAAGGAAAGAAGATATGTGAATACATTAGGGAAAGATGAAGGGCAAAGGAGAAAAGGGAAGGAGAGGACGGAAAATGGAAAATGAATGAAAGTAGGAAAGGAGGTATAGGGAAAAAGAGAAAGGAAGGAAGGAAAGAAAATGGAAAGTTGGTGAAAGAAGGAAAAGAAAGAAAAGGGCAGAGAAGAAGACAGGAAAAAAAATGAAGATTCCTGCATATCATTTATTAAAAGAAGCCAAAGTCCTGTTTTCTGACATTATGCATGTTACATGATGTTCTGATTATTAATGCTTGTGGTGTGTTCAAGTGATGCCATGTTGACTGTTTAACAATATCCACAACATCATGAGTGGAAATCTTCAGAGAATTAATTTTGTTGTCGAGACGAAATCTTTGTTTGAAAAGAAACAGCGCTATGTCATCTTTTCTCACCTGTCGCCTAGCAACAGAGTTCTCATTCATGAGTGAACCCACTTGAATGTAAACATATTTACTTGACTTCTCACAGTCAGCTGATCATACATAAATACTTTAACAGAAGTTTATTTAGTAATTTTAGGTCCTTGAAAAGTCCTGGAAGGTTCCTGAGTCATGGACAAGTCAGCACTGGAAAGATACTTTGATAACCTCATTGTGAATGTGAGTAAAAGCTGCAAAAAAAGCACATTTGAATTTCTAATTACTGATGAAAAACAGGAGGACGCCTCACAAACACACCTCATACTTGTTACTAGGAGACATTCAGTGTTGGTTTGACTCTTGCACGTTTGTTGGGATTTGTTGACAATAATAAAAACCCAGAATATCAGCAGATGTCTCCTCCATGGTTCTGGTCTGGTTCTGGTCTGTAGATGGTGTCACTGGTTCAGTCTCTCACAGCAGGACTCCTCGCAGGTGGAGGTGGAGGTGGAGGAGGAGGAGCTGAATGAAGAGCAGCTGTTCCTCAGGTTACTGCCTGATGAGCTGCTAACACTGTACGAGTCCAGTGAAGGTGACACAGGTACATCAACAACAACAACAACAACAACTCACTTTGTGTGTAAAATGACTGTTTTATGCTTTTATTTCTTACTTATTTCCTGCTGTATTTCTTTATATATAAACAGCGAAACAATATTTTTTACAATCATGAACCATAATATTAATTTATTGAGTGATTATCACTAAAGATTTGTACATTTTGTGGTAATTTTTCTTGCACTTTTGGTTCTTGGCAGCTTTATTCTTTGTTAAATTGACAAAATATTGCTAACAGCCTGACTCAGAAGGTTCTGCACCTCTGATGGTCTTTGGCTTGTTTCATCAGAGAATGGCAACAGAACTGGTGTGGACCACAGCTCCCAGGATTCCACAGGAGAGGCCAAAGTCCCAGGTGCGTCATCCCTGCCGGAGCTGGGTGGCTCCTGTGTTCGTCCTGTGACCCCCCTGATGCCTGTGATTCATGTGACGGAGCTTCCACAGATACAGTAGGTCACAACAGAACAAACTCAACACAAGGTCTATGTAGTAGGTGCTCTGGAACTTTCAGTCTTATCACACTGTCTTCCTCATCAGATGACTTTTTTCCAGTCCTTTAAGTATCAGTTATGTTCAAATGTCCGATCACTTTCAGGACTTTTTATCCACATTAGCTTACGTAGAAGTTGATTTAAAATTCATCTTGACATTGGAAACAGTAGTTCTGGAGCTTTTGATCGTGTCACACTGGTAAATCTGTACTCCTGAGTGTCATGCTGCATTCACATGTCATCGTAAAAGTCCACGTCCGGCGTGTCTGTGTGCAGGAACGTCGTCTCTTCAGTGAAACTGTGCTGTCGTCTGGACCTGAACTTCATCGCCCAAAATGCCTGGAACGTAGAGTACAACCCAAAGGTACCAGAACACAGAACCACACGACAGTCTGAGAGGCAGCCATATTGTTTTCAGGTTGTCCATCCTCCATCCATCTCATCCTCACTCTCGTGGACACAATACCTCAGTAACACCCTGATGGAACTTCTTCATATTTGGCATATTAGGACTCAAGGATGAACTGATTAGATTTTGGGGGTCAAAGATCAAAGATCATGGTCACAGTGACCTCACAAAACATGATTTTGGACTTGTGGATGCAATATCTTGAGAGCTCTGGCACAAACTTTCACTAGGACTCACAGATGAACTGATTAGACTTTGGTGGTCAAAGGTCAAGGTCAGTGTGACCTCACAAAACACAAATTGTTCATATTTTCTACGACTCTGGATAAACAGGGATGTAACCTGAAACTACTCTGAGTGGAGGAGACAGACAACCATGAGTGATTCTAGTTCCAATTTATTTAGCCTGACTCATTGACCTTTGAGTTTCCTGCTGTGTTTCAGAACTACAAGGCGCTCGTCATGAGGATCCGTGAGCCGCGAACGACAGCGGTGATCTACAAATCTGGAAATATTGTCTGTACAGGAGCGAAGAGGTCTGTTAGTCTGTTACTGTTACCGTCCCCAGTGATGCTGACGCTACATGACAGTTTTCAGGACAGTTTTCAGTCCCCTTCACGTCTGTGTGTTTGAGCAGTGAGGATCAGTCCCAGGTGGCAACCAGGAGGTTTGCTCGCAAAGTGCAGAAGCTGGGCTTTCCCGTCTCCTTCCTGGACTTCAAGGTCCAGAACGTGGTGGCCAGTTGCAGCATCTTCCCAGTCAGTTTGGAGCAACTGATGCTGGTGCACCATCAACACTGCAGGTCAGCGGCTGCATGAGCCTCAGTCCTCCGGCTGAATGTATCTGGTCCCTTTGATGTTCATGGGAAAGTTCTTCTGTTAGACGTCTCCATGTGAACAGATACCGAGTCAGGTTTTGTGTTCTTCTCTCTCCACAGTTATGAACCAGAACTGTTTCCTGGCCTCTTCTACTACGTGATGCCTGGTATCACCGTGACCATCTTTGCCTCTGGGAAGATGGCATTTACCGGTGACTAAGCTGCATTTGTGTCCACACATCCTTCTTTATTGATCATTACAACAGCAGAAATATATCACAGAGATTCCAGGGTTCTAGAAGATCTAGTGGTCCCTCAGGTAGTCTGTGTAGTCCCTGAGGAGGTTCAAGGAGTCTTCTATGTACTTCTAGTCTTCCTTTAAGAGATTATTGATGTGTTTGAATTCTGGTTGCACTGAAATAAAATATAATCCCCTCTTGTGCCCTTTCTTGATTTGATAACCCTTGTTTCTGTAGAACATTCGGTAACTTCACTTTGAAATCGCTGATATAAATAAAGTTCTCATCTTAAAATCTTGTGTTTTATTTTTTCCAGGAGCCAAAACAGTAGCTGACATCTACAGAGCGTTTGAAACCATCTATCCCGTCCTGAGTCGCTTCAGGAGGCCGTGAGGATGGACACACTGAACTCTGACAGGAGCCCCAGTTCACTTTAAATCAATACAAATAATATATAAATACAATTTCAATGTCAGGAAACTCTGCTTTGGTGGTTTCTCTCCTTTGGTGGACACAATAACCTAGACTTACAATACTGACATTAGTCTGAGTATCAGATGCTCATGTCTGGCTGCTGAAAGCTCCAGAAAAAGCAAGTAAGTGGAGCTTGAGTTTATGATTTTTGTTATTTGATGTTTTGTTTTTGTCAAACTACTGAAATCAGGAATCATCTGAATCTCAGTTAGTCAGATTTGAGTATTTAAAGTGTTAATCTCCAACATCTCTGTTTTGTTATCTTTGGCGACACCTGTGGCCATACATTGTAATTACAGGTTTGTTTTTTAACCACACTTGGAACACACAACACTGACTTGTGTTCCTTGTACATTTGCAGCTGAGTCTTACCAGACAACACGTTCATAAGACTGTAGATTGCAAGACTTCTATGGAACTCCATCAGTGGGTCATAGGCTCAACCACCATTATGTGACCTATTGGTGATGGATAGTGACTTAAAAGACATTTGATTAAATGAAACTCTTCTGTAAACCTCTTGAATAATATTGAAACTCTCGCTCTTTGGGACGTTCGACACCTCAGTGAGCTGATCTCAGCCCAGAGGTGGTCCAGGTGTTTCCAGGTGTCTGTAAGCTTTCAGAACAACTTTCTACCTGTACACTTACATGAGTCACCTCTGTAAACCAGGCTACAAGCAGCACATGAACACAGGCTCAATACAGTTTTAAGCAGCTGTAGTTCCTGTCAGCACCACTAGATGTCAGTATGGCTGCAGCTGTGAGCGTAGAAGTTTTCGTGACATCCAACTATATTTTATGAGGCTGTAATAAAGACTCGTTACTGTAATAGCCATGTGATATTTGTGACTTATTTGATGTCATTTAAAAAAAAAAAAAAAAAACAGTTGTTGATTTAGCATCATGTAAACTGGAGGTTTGTTTTTAAAAGACAGTGACACCACCATCATCCCTCTGAGCCATGTCTATGTATCATGTCCACTTCAAGGAAACTAATTAAACTGACTATAAATTATATAAACTTTAGTTATTGAGGTCAAACTCATTTCTGAGAGAGAAAAAAACATTTTCCTGGTCGGTCAAATAAATTTTAGTGGAGATAAACTTCAGTGTTTGGACTCCACCTTTTTCCCGTCAGTTAATCTGTTGTCTTATCTGTTGCTGTGGCTGGTTTTGATTTGTTTTCATTTTCTCTGTCAGTGCTGTATTAACACTTAATGTGATTTGTGTTGTAAGAACAGAGTGCAGCCAAAGTTCAAACATATTAACAGCACTTTTAGCTGAAACTGTTTGAGGGTTACATTGAAAAAATACACATATATAATGATTGATCATTTATTTAGCACCAAACTGACTAGGTGAAAAACTGATTTATATTCTGCATGATGAAATGATGAAATGATGACTACAGGCTGTTTTTCTTTTAATAAGATCTGTGAATGCATGTTTTCACATAAAAAAATAATATATGTCAGATCTATATAAGATCACAGCCATGTTCATCTCTGTGTGTAAAACTGATTTTTGACACAGGCTGATTCTTCACGACAGGATCTAGCGACTGGTTAAAGATCCTGTATCTCAGCTTCAGTCGATATTGTATGTAGCTGCATGTTTCCCAACAAATGAACGATTCCTCAAATGAACCTGGGGCTCTTGGGGCCTCTGAGGGCGGAGGGGTCTTGGTAATCCAGCCTGGCCTGACAGAAGTCTTTGTGTTTCTCATGCTGAATATAAAAACTCCAGCTGTTGGACAGAGGTGACACTGAGTGAAGCAGCAGAAGCGCTGAAGTGAACTCAGTCTCTTTCCTCCCCTGTTGACTTTAGTCTAATACCTCAAATCCCCATGTGATACACAAACAGCAGCTTTTAGTCTGCCGGCCAGCTGCTGCACATACAGCAGGAAACATCTGGCTGACGCTCCACTTTTGAAGCAGGTCAGTTTGTGCCACATAATTCAGTGAAGAGACAGGTGATGATGGTGATGATGAAGTGAGGAGCTGTGGAGGGTCTTCATTAAACCAGGTCTGTCTTCTGCAGCTTCCTTCTCATCATCAGAGTGACTGTCCTCACATTCATGGACTAAACCTGGACCAGCCTGATCAGACTGGATTTCATCATTCAGTCGAACACTGTGTTCATGTGATCTGTTGGTGTGGTCTGTTATTTTGCTCTTACTAAATGTATTAGTTTTTTAAAAAATCTGAATAAACACTGCTGGAATCAAGTCATGATTGCGTGATATGATGTATAAACCTTAAAAATAGAAGTCCCAGAGAGCATTGCTGCAAGAAACATCCAATCAGAAGCCAAAACAATCAGTCACTTAGTAGATCTAGAGGAAATATCAATCACTAATAACAGTTATTTGCTAAAAAGTGAGGATTTTCTGTAATTTTGTTCCCCCACTTGGATTTAAGGACAGAGGGACTAGATTTTGGTGGTCAAAGGTCAAAGGTCAAGGTCAGCTTGACTTTACAAAACAGTTTTTAGCCATAACTCAAGACTTCACACAGCAATGATTAGAAAATTTCACACAAATGGTTGATATTTTCTATGACTCTGGATAAACAGGGAGGTGTTTAAAAGCTGCTTGGTGTTTATATCACAGTGAACCGAAAATCTTTGGGTTCTGGACTCTTGATCAGACAGGAAACAGAACCTGGAGACGTCACACGGAGAACTTGTAATGAGTGATTTCATCAATTAATTTATTTACTGAAAAAAATATTTGACAGATAAATGAGAATGAAAGAGATCTTTACATGTATATGTAAACCTGCATCAACAGGTCAGAGTACAACTGTCAGCTCTGCAGAAAAGCAGCAGTTTTGTCCCATTCTGTGGCTGGATTCTCTGCTCCGGTTGCCGCTGAGGCTCATGGGAACTGTAGTATTCAGAGTGACCTGTCCGCACAGATAGAAGATGGATTTCAGAAGGTTTCTCCGGTGTTTTCTGTGACCTGCTGACCTCTGAACTGGAAGCCCTTCCTGTCGGCTCTCCAGGGCCGCGGCCGGCGTGTTGAGGCTGAGCGGCAGGACGTGAGGTAATCCCACATGAAACAGTGAATTATGGGAACGCTTCCTCCCCCTGTCCAAACCTGGAGCTCCCTCTTTTTCTCTTCACACTCACTCCCTCTTTATCCCCATCCTCCTCTCTGAGACTTTCTCTTCCTTCCTCTCGTCACCTGTTTGTCTCTCCTCTTTCATCCTGTCCTCTTTCTTTTACTCTGAAGTTTCCCTGACATTTCTCTCCATTTGCAGCCCTACTAAATTATCTATTTTCAATTTATAAGTTGATAAAAAACAAAGATTTTCACCAGATTTAGTCTGTTGAGACAAACATGTTTTAGTAGTTTAAATACTTTTGGTTTAATTCTCAGATTTCTAAGATTTTATTTCAGTCACGTGTCTCTGAATTTGTCACATCATCAGGACCTTTCATCGAGCACCTGTGACCTGCCCCCTCTTTATTTGATCTGCCATCCTGTCACTCTTTCTCTCTTTAATAACATCCTCAGTTTCCTCTGATCCCAATAATACCAAATGATGATCACGCTGACAGTCACACATCCTGGATCCCTCTGTCACGTCCCCTCCTCTCTCTTTCTGGCTGCACACTGTTTGTTCACTTGTGCTTTTTGACTTTGGTGTTTTTAATTTTCCAGAGCGAGTTTAGAAACCATCTCTTTATGTTTCACCTCCTCGTGGTTGTCTGCCTCCTCCACTCAGACTGGTTTCATTACGTCCCAGTTTATCCAAAGTCAGAGAAAATATGAACCATTTGTGTGAAATCTTGTGATAATTGGTGTGAAGTCTTGAGTAATGGCTAAAAAGTGTTTTGTGAGGTCACCATGACCTTGACCTTTGACCTTTAGTCGCCAAAATCTAATCAGTTCATCCTTGAGTCCAAGTGAATGTTTTTGCCAAATTTGAAGAAGCTCTGTCGAGGCGTTGCTGAGATGGACGGACTCTAACTGTTTCCAGCACACAAGCATAAAAACATGGTTATTCTTTACCGATTTAATTTTAGTAACAACATAAACGTTTCTGCGGCTCCACCCTCAGGAAAAGCTTTTACATTTTTTACCCCATCAGTGGAAACAAAAGTTATTTTCTTCTTTTTTCATCAGCTCTGTAGAAGCCTCGTGGGGCTGCTGCTATGACCACACACTTTTTTTTTTTTTTTAGTAACAGGGCTGTGTGAAGCTACAAAGATGCAAAGTCAACTTTTCCGCTGCCAAAGCAAATGAGCAGCGTGTGAGACGACTGAGCTGGAGCCGGACTGTGGCTCGTTTGAACACACCTGTATTTCACAGGAAGCAGAACAAACAGTCATGAGCTTCTAATAGCTGCTAACCTCACAGTCTGTAACCATCTGCCGTCCAGAGGAAGCAGGGAGGACGTCTCCAGAGAGAAGGATCCAAAGCAAATAACTCACATCATCCCTAACCCAGAAATGGATCCGGGAAGGAAGTGATTTAGCACTCGTCCTCCGTCCCTGGACAGCCGAGTAATGGGCCAGGAAGGAAGATGATTCTCCATGCATTCATTAAACATCTCATTTTCGCCTGATTAGTTTAGAGAGAACCGCTGCAGATCCTCCTTTGGGGAAATAATGTGAAGTGAGCACATAGAGCCGCTGGGAAATTAAACCAATTTCACTCCAGTGGCTGTTGAAACCATGAATGTAAATTAGATAAAACAAACTCCTGGTGCAGATATTTACAGTCATCTTCACAAGGGAAACGCTTGTGTCTGCACTGACTAGCTGCTCCTGAGTTTCTCCAGTCCTCTCCAGGTCACGGTGTTTTGAGGCCCCATCCTCTCTCTCAGGCCCCGCTGCGGTGACCCCTCACTCCAGATGAAAGGACTCACCGCGGGCCCTGTTGGCCCGCATCGACCCCTCAGAGGATCATCTGCAAAAGCAAAGTCTGCTCAGGGTTTTAAAATAAGGCCAGACGTGTCCAGCTGAACTCTGCGGGAGCGACAGGGTGGAGATTTAATTCACATTAAAGCTCATTAATCTGAAAACTCATCTTTATCTCTCCATGTTAACCCATGCCAGCAGCTGGTTAGCTTAGCTTAGCATAAAGACTGGAAGCAGGGGGAAACAGCTAGCCTGCATCTGTCTTCACTTACCAGCTCCTCTAAAGCTCATTAGTTCATAAAACATTACATCACATTATATCTGGTTGGTTTAATCTGTACAAAATTTCCATTAATGTTAATTACATAAGACGACCCTTATAAAGGATTTATAAATGGTTTATAATGAGGTTATTAATTCGATTATTAACACTTTATAACTCATAAATAAACAATTATAAACAAGTTATAACACAGTTTTAACACATTAATGCAGGCTCACTATTTGGCAAGATTAAGTTAATGCTTACTACTTATTAATCTGACTAATGACGAACTACCATTTATAACTGGTAAAAGGAGCCTTATAGTAACTAATTAATAAATGATGAGGTGTTTTACACTTTACAATAAAGCTCCTTTTACGAACGAAAGCTACGACAACATGACTCTCCATCCTGCTTTGCCTCTGAGAGAGGACGCTCAGCAATCAGCTGATCACCGGGTCCCGTCGTTTATGTCTGTGAATAACGACTGACGGCTAAAGATACAGTTCTCAGCTCCAACACTTTTTCCATTCCAGTTTTCTTAATAGAAATGTGCATTAGAAGATATTACATCATATCTTTGTTGACGAACAGGACAGTTAACTTTGATTTTCCTCTCATTTCATAAAATTTGTGATGGCCATATCTGGGTAACGTGGTCATCAATGGCAGCAACTAATTCTATTATTTGTGATGGCCATTAGCTAATGTTACTGATATTATTTAATCTTAATTAGATGTTAAAAGTTTAATGGACAAAGTTAGCAGCTGACAATTTGTCACATTCATTCATTTTAGAATCCTCATATTCTCATACTTCTTTCATTTTAACTTACTACTTGGCAGGTAATGTAACTGTCACTGGCATTTTCCATTGACATTAGATTTGTGAAGGTCAAATGTAGCAGCTAAAGTTTATGTTACTGATTTACGTTTCCAATTTCATCTTAATATTGGATTGTTGACTACCAACTTACCAGCTACTGTTAATGACATTTTTTATTTGAACTAAACATCTATTATCTAAATTATATGGATTTTTAGGGATTGGCTCATGGCTTCACCAATACGTTGTGATGAGCAATAAGTTTATCCTGCAAAAACACTGACGCTGGATCTGCTGGAGAACAAAGACCCTGAACACAAACCAGACTTCAGTATATATATATATATATATATATATATATATATATATATATACAACTGCAACATCGAGTCACCTGAGTGTTGTGTGATGAGTTTTAGTGTTTTAAAGGAGGAACTTCGTCTCAACATGATGCTCACAGCTGTTTTTTTTTTTCTTTGTCATCAGTCCCTCCCCAGAAACACTCTCGCTCTTGGACCACCGTCGACGTGAAACCGGAGCCGCTCAGAACCTCAGAGGACAGCATCAGGGTCAGGACAATAAACAAGCCTCCACAGTGTCTCCCAGCTGATTCCTCCCAGATGTTAAAAGTTTTGCAGGTCTGGGGCGGACTGGGTTTTCAAGCTGCAGGGTGGAGGCTTCCCAGGGAACAGCAGGAGGATTCTGGCAGAGGAAATGTGACTCCATCACAACCGTTTTCAGATGTAAAGTTTCAGTTTTATGGCAGTAATACCGGAGTACTGGAGCGGAGGCAATGAAGTTTCATATTTCAACCTGCACATTTCTGTATAACGTGGCGTAAACATGCCGTCTCCATTACAAGACTAAATAAACAAGATTTTTTTTATTTTTCTTAGAAACTTAACTGCATCTTAAATGATCCGTTCTGCATCAGTATCTTACAAAAAACATTTCAAATATACAAACTAAAATATGAGGTCTTGACAGTTGGATTAAGGAAGACCAGAGAATGTGGACCACAAGAGACACAGAGATTTATTTTACACCCTCATACTGTCTAAAATGGGCTCAACCTAAGACTGTATTTGTTAGAGTTGCAATAATGAGTGATGATGTAATAATGATGAATGCGTGTGTTAGAGGATTAACCTCTGCAGGGTTTGGGCTGCAGTAAAAGAACAGACTGATGTTACATAACTGACAACAATCAGTCTTAGTCGAGAGTGTTGTCTACAATCATTTCTACAAACACACACATTTCTACACACATTTCTTTCCCAAAGCAGCCCCTTGAGATTAAGTTCATGCACATGATGTAAATGAGGCTCGACATGTGACGTTACTCTGATTAAACCTAAAATAAAGCATCATCTGTTGCAGATGTGTGGGATCACTATTTGGCAAGCAACAGGTCACTGTTCCCTTTTTATCTAATGTGTTATAACAACTTACAAATGCTTTATTAATCTAATAAACTAGTTATACGCCATTCATAAATCATTTATAAGGGTAGTCTTATTGTAAAGTGGTAACACAGAACACAGTTCTCTGCCTCACATTCAGGACGCAACATGTCAGAGACAATGTTGAGATATTCATTAACAGAATATAAAAGGACATCTGGATGCTGGAGTTGTCTGTGTCATTCTTTTAAAGATGTCTGAATTACAGCTCTGGGGGATTGTGTCCAACAAAAGTTTAATGTCAAAATAAATGACGGGGAAAAAAAATAAATGTACCTGTCAAAATTCAAGGGGTTGGTTGAGGTGTTCTGGGAAAGTACTGATCTATTTCCTCCTCCATTAATTAGTTTGAATGAAGTTGGTCATTAATCAATGTAGATGTGAATGTCTGGTGGTGAGACGGAGCAGGACAGGCGGACAGGGTACCAGCTGAAGTGAGGAAGGAGTTAAAACTTTTCCTGTTGGTCCAGTAGGAGGTGGTATGGATGGGAGGGGGGGGGGGGTGAGGGGAGGTCCCCCGTTTTTCTATTGATAGCCATATTCCCCCATTTATTCCTGCAGTCAGGACGATGCGGAGTGACGAGCCAGGAGGAGACAGAGAGAGAGAGAGAGAGAGAGAGAGAGAGGGAAACCTGTGGAGCCTCTGAGACACTGAGGGGAAACAACATGACTGAGACTTCAGCTCTGTGGTCGGAGGAATAACTGAACCCTGAGAGGAATGGAGATCTGCACCGTTCAACAGTGAGTGCTTTTATTTGTCTTTAACCTGCAGCTGCATCACTCACACTTATCAACCTGCAGCAATGACGGTCACGCAGCAGTTAAACCAGTTCTGTGTGTGTGTGTGTGTGTGTGTGTGTGTGTGTGTTTTCTCTCTCTATTCACATATTCTGTTGATCTCAGAGCAGTGACACATCCCCTAAAACCTCCATAAAGTTTTATTTTCAGACTGAGGTGAGATGTAACTAAGTACAAGTAACTGCGCAGGAGTATCATTTCGAGGTACTACTTATTGTATTGTACTGATTATATTATACTTATAATATTGTACTTTTTACTCCAGCACCTTTAGCTGCTACCTGCTCATTTACACTATCTTCTGTTTTTAAAGGCGTGTTTTTGTCATGTGAATTGTATGTATCTTCTATTGTACTTTCTTTGGGAGAAGCCGAAGATGAATTTCCACTAAGGTGGACAATAAAGTCGATCAATGTAACGGCTCTGGTCACTGGTTACTTTGTAGATGAAGGTTTTACTTACAAAATATAAGTTTATCTTCTTGTTCTTTTGGAAATAAACTGTGTATAAAACTGTTCAAATTAGCTCCAACTCAACAACTACAACAGCAAATCAATAGTAATGTTAATGCATATATAATAATAATAATAATCATCATCATCATCATCATATAACGTAATTCACATTATAACCATTTAAAGGGTGTTATTCTGCATTATAATAATACTTTTGTATATATTTATTTTGACCGCAGAACTTTGACCTGTAAACTGAAACTCTGCTGCTGATACTTTTACTATCATTAATCAATAATATATAAATAATCTGAGTTCTTCTTCCACCACTGAATGCGCAGTGGTCGAGGCGACTCAGATGTCCGTCTCCACAACAACCAAAACCTCTATGTAATTTCCTACATTCATACACATTTATATCAATCTAAACGTTACAGGAGGCGACCAGTGATTATCAGTCTTTTCACAATAATGGTCGTGTAACAAATTAAAATATTACAAATAAAACAGTCACGTTTAGTTTCCGTCATCTTTGACTGATATTTGAACTGCAGCTTGTTTTTAGGAGAATATTACAGGAAATAAACAGTAATTATAATTTTAACCTAAAAAACCTAGGGGAGGTTTTTTTTTTTGCTCAGGTATGAACTTCTTACTTAATTGGTTAATTATTTAAGGTGCTCAGTAACTAAACTCCACAGAGATTTAAGGGGAGACATTTTAAAGCTTTTTAACAGACTTTGTTTCTTAATGACCGAGTTTGATATTTGTCAGAACCTAAAACTTTTTGTCACTTAAAAAGTTTTCACACAGAAACAGAGAATATGAGTGTTCACAGGATCATGTGAAAGGTTCAGAAAGAATTTAAAAAACCAAGTGTGTGAATCTGGAAAAATGATTTGACTTAATCTACATAAAATTTGTGCAGACCTACATAAACAATGTTACACAGAAAAACATAGTGTTAACATGTGAGTACAGATGATATTTTGCCTTTACAGCTGAAAACAGGGATGAAATTAATGCTGGTCTTTTTTTTTTACCCATTCACAGTCTTGATTTCCTCACGGCTGATTGACTAAAGGATGAACTGTGTTTTACAGCAGCAGCTTTTAAACTCTTCCTGAACTCTGAATCTTATTGACCTTCATTTGATTTGCTGCACCTTCATTAAAGGTGATATTTTGAAGTCATCTCTCTGCCCTCCTCCCTCACTACCAGACGAGTTAAGGTTGACTCATTTTCACTAACTCAGGAACGAATCACTACATCGATGTTGCATCACCTGGAATGAAGCCACATAAATGATGAAGTGAAGATGGACACAGTAGATTGTGTAAAACTGTGTCTGGACTTTTATTTAGGCCAGGTTTTTTATTTGAGTCTACTTAATGAGACACCACCCTGTTCTCGGATCTGCAGTCATTGGTCTGTCTGTAAATGAAACAATTCCTTCCATCTGTTTCATATCAAAGTTTGATTAACAGCAGCTGAACACAGAGGCATTCCCACGTCCTCTTTTATTTTACATGAATATTCAGAAAAAAAAAATATAAATATTCTTCTCCTATATCGTCTCATAGTCTCCTTAGTTTCTTAAGATACATGATTTAACAAGTTTAGTGAACTATATTCTTCTGTCATAAAATAACAATCATATAGTTTTTTGGCAGATCTGATCATATGATTTGTTTGTTTGTTCAAATGCAAGTATCAGAAAATACAGTAAGGCTGCTCAATTATGGCAAAAATCATAATCAGGATTATTTTGATCAATATTGAGATCACAATTATTTAACATGATTACTCATTGATATATTTAATGCACTTTTAAATGAAACTTTGTTTTGTAAATGTTTTTAACGGTTTTTAATGGTGAACTTTCTTGAACTTTAAATACAACTCACTGGAAAAACAACCTAAAATAATAATTAAAGAAAATAAATAAATAAATGAAATAATTATTAATAGATAATATCTAAATATATACAATTAAATATATAATGAATAAATTGGACCAAAATAAATAAGATCAACTACAACACATCAACCCTGGCAGCAGCTTGTTGATAGTAAAGCTAATATCAAGCACTAAAAAAAACAAAAACATAAAATAAAGAAAACGATTTCAAAACAACAAGCGTTTCATCTATGTCATTTTTTGGGTTATAGATGATATAAGTTTAAGATATCTGAGCGTGGGATGGCAGCTAAACAAGGCGTGGTCTCTCCTGATTATATATAGAAAGTCCCTGAACCAGCAAACTGCTCATGATGACGCACTCCTATGTATGTTGCTAACGTACGCCGAAACGTAACCAGGAAGTGGATGGGGGGGATGGTTTTTGTAGGGGGGATGAAATTTATTGCGAAACAGAATGCGGCACAATAATCATTTTATCTCCATTATCTTGTTTTCATAATCGTATTAGTATTCTAGGAATATATCTATGCAATGTTGACACAATATCCACGTAGAATAGAAGTAGAGTTGGAAATGACGCGGTTCCACTCTTCCTGTGGAACTTAGTAGTAGATATATGTTCTAATTGGGTTAATGTGACAATAAGACCCCTGTTTATGTCCAGAACAGGCCGCTGTAGCTGTGCGTGATGATATTCTGAGCTCTTCATTAAGGTCAGAGAAACAGAAGCCATAACCTCCCTCTCATTGTCTGTTTTCAGCTAGCTGTTCTGTGATTGGCTGACTGCTGACATCAGTATCAACATGGCTCACCTGTTCCTTGCCAGTAAGATCACCATGCCGGACGACCTCCACAGCAAAGGTGGTCCCAGGATCCCCCGGAGTGCCATGAACGTGCCGACGTTGATCTCTGCTGAGAAGCTGAACAGGGACAAGGCCAGCAAGGACCACAGCGTTGTCTTGACAACGCACGTCCCGCACATCAATGAGGTCCAGCTGACCGCGGCCACCGGCGGTGCCGAGATGTCCTGCTACCGCTGCACCGTTCCGTTTGGCGTGGTGGTCCTCATTGCCGGCATTGTGGTCACGGCGGTGGCGTACACCTTCAACTCTCATGGGTCCACCATCTCGGTGCTGGGACTGGTGCTGCTGTCTGCTGGACTGGGACTGCTGAGCTCCAGCGCCGTCTGCTGGAGGTTTCGATTGAGGAAGAAGAAGGACAAACGGAGGGAGAGTCAGACAGCGCTCATGGCCAGTCAGGGATACTGTGTGGCCTGATCCTTGTCCAAAGAAACAGCTGTTAGATCTGTACAGTCAAGATGACGAACTTCAGGAAGACGTGAACCTGAACGCACCAGACTTTCATGAACTGGTCGACTTTGCAAATCCAGTGCCATCAGGTTTACACACTGTAAAGAGATGGACCTTGGACTCCACCTGAGGTGATCTAACTCTCCTTAGCGATGGGAGGCTGTGGTGCTCAGAGTAAAGCATGACTCTCTAGACACATGTCAGCTTGCAGGAGGATCCAGAAAATAACTCCATCACAATGGAAGAGCTGGACGATGGACAACGGCTAAACTTTCTGTTACAAAGCTAAAGTCCTGAGACAATGAGTTTAATAATCAATGAATCGCCAACAACTCTGATAATCGATCAATCGTTTACGTCACTTGCCAAACATTCTCTGGTTTCTGCTTCTTCCTGTTTCTGTTTTGGAGTTTTGGACACAACATTTGAAGAACTCTGGGAACTGACGGTTAGAGTTTTCTACAGACGCCCTCAGGGGTCATATGGTGGAAAAAATATTGCCATGGAAATCGGAGAAATTACTAAACTGAGCATTTGGTTTACGGGATATTTTGAATGAGAATAAAAACTGTGAATTAGAATTCCTTTTAAAAACATATTTTAAATGATTTAATTGTCATAGCAGCTATAAGAACCCACAGACGAATAATCAGTGTCAAAATGAGCCAATCTCATATTCTGTAGATCGATAACAACTGAGTCACTGTTTTAGTCATTGTAAAATACAGTTCAGTTTTAAGAGCTTTAAATGCCAAAAGAATAAATTTAATTAAATTTTAACTAAATCTATGATGCAAGAAATACCTGAACACCTGATGTTTGTGCTATTATGTGCACCACACATTTTAGTTTCCTGTTTTTCTGACATTAATTATCTGTCTGTGCTTTCATTCAGTGGATATGAAAAGCAAACCGCATTAGATTAACTTTATAACACCTCCACTGCTTTTATTCTGAAGGTCAGAGGTCCCTGTCAGAACTGTAAATGCTCAATTTATTCATCTGTTTGCATGGATTTTAATTTTGTTATTCCTGCCATATGACATTTTGGACTAAATTATTAATGAATGAATCAATACCATGCTTTGATATAGGAGATGGTTTCCTGTAGCCCCTCAGAGCTCCCTGATGATGATGTTCAGTATCTGTAACTAAATGCTGCTAATAAGCTATAAAAGACATGTAAAGGTACTTTGTTGCTGACATTTCTCTTCCTGAGATGAAACAATCATCAGGTTGTCTCGTCTCTGATTGTCCCCGTCTGTGACCTCTGTACATTTTACTCTGTGATTCAGCCATATTGAATCTGTGGAGAGGAAATATTGGATTTAAACATTCTGTGACTTATCATCATGAAATTAAATTTGAAGACACGACCTGGAGAATGAATCTGTGAGGTCACAGACAGGAGTATTCTCTGATATGCATGCCACTTTGTATGTTTAAACTAGTGCACTATGATCCAATGTGGTGATAAATAACCAAATGTCATGTATTCCACCATATTAATGAGCTCACATGTAGATGTAAGTGTAATTGTGGAGCTGAGAGTTTCTCTCTGACAGCTCAGTCTTATTTATTCTGTGTCAACAGACATGTAAGTTTTAATAAAGTGAAAATTTCCTGACGTCTTGTTAATTTCCTCACTGAGGATTTTCTCTGTGGAGCAGATTGAGGACAGACTGGAAAGTTGAAGCAGCTCGGCTGTTATATTTAGTTTTGTTTATGTTGCCTAGCATCCCACAGACACACGACCAGATATTATACTGGGGTGGGGAGGGAGGTGGGGGTGGGGTGGAGGGGTGGGCTGTGTGGGAGCAGGCTGGGGTTTGGGGTTGCATCATTTGGAGGAGGAGGTGGTGACGGGTAATGGTTACAACGTGTTGTCACTTTTGCAGTGCTAACTTTATCTCCACCAAAGTGCAGCATCCTGGGAATGTAGGAGGAAGGGGGGGGGGAGTGGGGATGGGGTGGGGATGAGAGACATGAACAGAGAATGGAAAAAGAGGGAGAGCCCTGCGAGGGTGGAAAAAATCATCCTCACAGGAAGTGGAACCAAACTCAATACTGAGACCCTGCACCCCCCTCCCGCACCAGCAGATCATCACCCTCTGATGATTAAATATCAGATCTCTAAAATAATATGCTCCAGCTCTTCTGGTGGGGCTCAACCTTCAGAGGGGCCACTGTGCAGTTTCATTATTCCCCCAGAAACCAACCAGTTGTCAAGAACAGAAATCATTTGGTAACTCATCGATTAGTTGATTCAAAAAGCTTCGGAGTTACCTGCACAGTAAACTCTACATTCTGGAGTTATTAACTGTTGGTCAGACAACAAGAGCAGTTAGAAGATGTAAACCTGGGCCTCACGGAATAATAATGAGGCCTTTTTCTACATTTTTTTTACACTGAATATATATATATATATATATCTATAGATATATCTATAGATATATCTATAGAGATATATCAATATATAGATGTATATATGAAAAGACCAGGGTGACAAGATGGAGGGGCATGTGGTGTACCTCTACAGATAACTGTGTGTAGTCTGTGTTAGTGTTATTTCTAACACTTCATTAACTGTATAATGTGTCATTGAAAAAAAAAGATTTTTGGAAATGCCAGGATGAGTTGTATGCAACATACAAGCAGCAATTTTACTGGTTTACAGCAAGTTGCTTTATTTCTAAAAACAGCAAATATCCATATTTCAGCTGTCATGACACAGTTTTCCTCAGTTGTTAATGGGATACCTGTCTGTGAGACATCTTTAGTGCTGTGTGACACTTTAATCATGGCTCAGATTTGATCATTATGAAACTGGTTAATCGGAGAAGTTGCAGCAACAGCAGGAGAGAAAGTCCTCATACCATAATTAATGAGGTGGTTTGACTACTTTTATGTGAACAGTAAATTTTCCAGTAACCATGAGCACAAAAGTGTAGTTCGTTCATATTTACGAGCATCTTAATTCAACTAGCAAAACCATCCAAACAATGGCAGCTCCTACTTTAACAGACGTCCTGGAGTGGATGTAATGGAGGACTGTCGTCTGTCAACTGTCTGTCCTCTATCATTTATATTCCTTTAGTCCACAGATGAAAAAAAAGTATTTTTTTCATAAAAGTATTCCAAGTCACGAATATCGTCATGTGAAGTCGGTTACAGACTGTCAAGCGACTTTACAATGAGCATTTCTCTTCACATTTTTCCTCATTAATTTCCCTCCTTCTTCTTCCTTCTTCTTCTTCTTCTTAGGTGTTTAATGGCGGATGGCAAACCAGTTTATAGGTATATTACCGCCACCGACTGGACTGGAGTGTGGATCAGGGGATTATGTAGGAAAAAAAAACAATATTCTTTAGGCTAAACCGGTTTCATTTATAAAAATTAATAATGTCACCATTTAGTTGTTTTGCAGAGCTTTTGCCCTTCTTATTGACTGAAAAAGGTGATTTCTCTCAATTTTGTATTCCCTACAATAAAGCAGTACACGTTCAACTGTTTCTGGTTGGTTACAAGGTATGCATTTCCCAGTTGGGTGCTTGCTTATCTTATGTAGTGTATGATTCAGTCCTGTATGACCTATTCTTAGACTTAGACTTCGCAGACAAGTGATGATATTTTTCTTCCCTTCTTCTCCTGCTTGCCACCCTCCCACTACCAACAAGTCTCTATGTATTATGTAAATGTCTTCCAGGTTCACTGTCATTCCAATATTCTTGCCAAACCGATTGTACATATCACCTAAGGAATGTTTCAGCTTCAACTTTATTTAATGGGAATGGAAGATCTTGACAATCATGACGATCTTCTGCCAGCCATATAAAGCGCTGCCATTGGTTACTGCCTCTGTCAATCATTCCAGGTTGAAGACAGGCATTTGCCCTGTCCAATGAGAGTAGGCAAGAGGCGTCTGGCACTTCTGAGCCGATGCTGATTGGCTGTGAGAAGTTGAGAGGCAGCAGGCAGAAATGAGTGAGAAACAAAAGATCAGGTCTGTTTTGAATGATGTAAAAAGCTCCTTTAATGTTTGCACAGAGGCCTGAAATTTCACACAGTTGTTTTTGACAAGTGTAGAATGGATGTGAGGATTTTTATATTTTTTTGCATAAAGTATATCATAGTTATTGCTATCAAATTTGATTTTGTTTTCAGACAAGGACAAAAAAAAAACAACACATTTTTGAGTCATGTATGAACTGATGTAGTTTAGATTGTGTTTTAGTCTCATGCTAAACTAGCACTGTTTTTTCAGAAACCAGAAGATGTTAACTTTCAAATTATTTCTCATACATGCATTTTGGCCCTACAGTTCTTCTGTTGTAAAGACGCCTATTTTGAAGTATTTACCTCTTTGCTGGAGGTAAATGACAGGGAATTGAACCTCTTTCTGAGCTGTGGCCGAATGAATCAACACTGATTCTGTGTTTCTCAGACTGTTGTGTATTGGCTCGGACTCTGTGAGCAGGGTTCAGAGGGGAAATCCCGACCCTCCCTTCCCTTCCTGTAACACAGTGACCGGCTGAGTGACCAGAGGTGTAACACAGTGGCAGTGTCATCCCCCTAAACACACCCCAGACTCTCAGCCGGAAAGGGCCTGGCACGCACAGAGACAGGGAATCGGCACGATTAAAAGGGATCAGCCGGAGAACAGGAAGGAGTTTCTGTTCCTACACACCCTTTACCAAAACTTTGAACTAATTCCCCAGCAGGCGTGTGATTGTTCTGTCATCAGAGGAGCTTCAAGGTCAGGAGAGTTGGCCCGAGGCTGAAGAGAGCTCAGAAACCTGGTTCCACACCTCTGAATCAATGCCCATCTTTGATTCTTTTCTTCAGATAGGTTCAAACAGGTCTGGTGTTGAAGAGACTGGGAGGTTTTCTGACCAACTGGGCCACTTTTTCTTCAACTGGCAGGTTGTTTTTGTTTTCCACCTACAACTGTGGGAGAGATGTGAAGCAAAGATACTGTGTGAGAGAGACAGGTGCATACAAGTATACGCAAAACAACAGTTCTTCGTCTGCAGCAATATGTGTCAAAAATCAAAGTTATGACTCAATCAAATCTGACCATTCACACATGAAACATTTTTAGATTCAGTGTGACTTACACTTCCTGGGGATGCAGTTATATCAGATGTCCACTGCAAACAAGCCTCCATAAATCTCTTTAAAAACCATAGAAAAAGACTCTTTATATCTGCTTATCTTCATTCAGAATCCTCCTGTTCTTAAATTTCCTTCAGTATCACAGTAATCCACCCATAGAGAAATGTAATATATAACTATAAGTGGATATATTATTATCACATATATACATCCTCTGGATATATGAAGATAAGTTAAAAAATATAAAATACCCATAGTAAAATTTGTATATGTGTATATATTAAAAATATCTATGTGATGATTTTTTACATAGAACACATGTTTTCTTGTAAAAAAAATGATGTGTTAACATGTGATAACATTGTATTTTTAATTTATTTATGCAAGTTTATTAAAACAACATACATGCTTAAAATCTATATGTTTATATATGTTTTCTTATTAATTTCTCATTAATGTTAAAAATGTCTAACTTCACATTCTTCTTCAGATTTTTGGACCCGACTGGAAACAATTTCAACATATAGGCACACAGGCTTTGCGACAGATATACTGTATGTAACATATGTCTACAATATAAGCTTCATACATAAATGTATATATTTGTATAGGCTAGATATATATGTCAGTATATGAAATTGTTCCAGTTTCTAACAGGTTTCATACATAAATTTTACATATATGTACATAAAGAATAAAAATGTATATTTCATATATAGAAACTCAGTATGGGCAGTGATAGTTGTCTGCACATGCATGTATGCATACAAACAGGAACAGCTAATGGCAAATTCAGCATAGATCATTTTAGCATTAATTTGTTTCTGCGGTGAAAGAATCAGCTGCTTTAACACTGGAGCTGCTATAATGGTTTCTACTGTAAAGACACAATAGCTGAGCTCATTAGCGATGAAGCCCGGGCAGAGAGTGTGTCACCATGTGCTGAGGTGAGGTTTAACTACCTGTCAGCAGACAAACTGCGGCTGCTGCTGACAGGCCGGTGGCTCAGTAATGAGGCTGCATGTGGACGCTGCTGTCAGTCAGAGCTGCTGGGAGGCAGCGCAGCTCGTTACAGACCCAAAAACCTTCCTGCAGCTAAAACTGGAAACTGATGGAAACCCTGCTGCTCCAGCCGACACAGGAGTCACGTCTCTCTGCTGAGATCATAACTAATGAAATTAAAGCTGCGCGTACAGATGAGACTCACAGTGTTGTCACA
This sequence comes from Seriola aureovittata, assembly GCF_021018895.1. NCBI lineage: Eukaryota > Metazoa > Chordata > Actinopteri > Carangiformes > Carangidae > Seriola > Seriola aureovittata. The sequence continues at coordinate 20,077,214 of NC_079384.1, read as the reverse complement.
AAGGCACCAAGAGGTCATTTAAAACTTTTAGCATCTCGGGCGACACAGCTGTGGTTTTCTGCTGATATTGCTGGTGCCACGATTGGTAACACAAGACCTTGAATGGTCAGTAACAAACGGCTTGGTGTTCAGAGATCAGCACCTGGGTGTGTGTAAATCATGTTTCCTTGTTTATGGTTAAAGGACCAATAGTTTATTTACCCATCCCTCTTCTCCCGCTTCTCTTAGATATTTGACCAAATATGGAGCGTAAGATGGTAATCTTTCAAAGTGCAAACAGGCTGTCATGCACAGAAGTCTGTATTGATGATTCCTCCGTTCTCCTTGATCAAGTATCAATAAACATCCTCAGCATAAGACATCCTGGACTCCTGATCTTTCTTCACTGAAATACATCGACCACCGATGATAAGATTTAAGGGTCACGGGAGGCTGGAGCCAATCCCGGCTGACATTAGGCGAGGGGTGGAGTACACCCTGGCCATACACAGGTGTAACATATAAGGACGGGGCAGACAGTCAAGAAGGGGGGAAACAGGACAAATACAGGAAGTAAAATGACGGAAATACCTGTAGGATCATTGAACAGCGTCAGAACGTGCCGGTATCTGTGTTTTTCTAACATGTTTTTCTCATATATGTAAAGAAAGTTATATAAAGAGTTCTTCTGGGTGTGTGCTGAGATCATGAAAAGCTGCAGCTGTGGAGCTCAGCTGCTCCCTGAAGCTGAGGGCTGGAAATGATTGTGAACTGTGGAGGTTAAATCTTCATATCCTCCTCCTGACTGGAGAGCAATATACACTCTTCCTCTGACATTGACTTAGGAAGAAGTCTGTTTTTTGTTGAGAGATTTTTAGAAATCTATGATATTGTTGTTTATAGATTTTCTTTTCCACTTGGAGTAAATGTGTCTTCATTCAGACAGATGAAATCTTCACCCTGTGAGTCAAAAAAACTTGCTTGCTTAATTATCTTGCAAATAAACAATAAAATCAGTTTAAGATGAGTTTCTGAATCAGGACTGAATCTGAATCTTCCTCCAACCTGTTCTCCTCCAGACCAGAGAAACAGAAAACACACATGGTTGTTCATGTTTTCAACATCTCTCAATGATTCACTGACGTCTAAATTCAACACACCCTGAGAAAGCAGCAGTGATTGTTTCTGGTTAAACAGTAGGAGCGTTCCTAAACGCCTCATGGGTGCAGGATGTGGTCCAGTGTGTTATCCAAGTGGCTCCAGTTGGTCTGTGGTGGGAAAGATCCTGAAGGAGACCAACCAGCAGGGCCAACAATCGCAGAGAGGCCCCTAAAGGCCCCAAACGGCTCCATTAACCAGGGAGAGGCACTTCCTTTCATTTGTCAAAAATCCATTTCTCCCCCCGAAACTCTTTCTCTGCATCTGTTTCTTTCATTTTGTGGCGTGCTGATGGATTTAGAGGTTTATTGAAATAATAGGGTGTGTGATAGCTCCCAGTTCGAGGTGGGTGCTGTGACAGATGGGAGGGGTGCGCTGAGTGGTGCCGCCTCAACGCAGGAAGTTCACATTGTGTTTGAGAAGAATGGCAGCCCCCGTTTTGATTGCCATCGTGGCCCGCTGTTGCTTGTCCAGCCCGTGGCTCCCAGCTGCTCTGAAAAGGTTTGTGATAAGAAGACTGAAGCCTCGATGCACAGAAGTGACTCCACTTCCTTTAAACAACACAATGCGCTCCATCAGGAGTCCAGGACCTGGACCGATGGGTCTGCAGGGTCAGCACGGGGCAGTGGAGATGTGTCCGCCATGACACCTACAGTACGCTCCGGTCTCTCGTCTCCTTTCATCTGCAGGTTTGTATTTGCAGTGAATTGCTTTTAGCTGATGACGTGGTCCTGCAGGACAGACTGTGAGGGATTACTGTACGGGGCCTACTGGGCACAGGCCCAGGGACCTGAGGGGTCAGGGGGCCCCTGGTCCAGAGCCTCTGTTTGTTGGAAAGTCACAGAGCTTTGGTTAAAAATAGAGATGTTCTGATTTTGTGTTTTTTTTTTTTTTTTTGCTCCTTTATCTGATCAGAGTCTTTAAATATTGAGTATCTGCCAAACAAAGACAAACTTTTATATATTTGTGTTCACTGCCTCCTCATCAGTCTGAGTGTGAAGCAGCTGGACTGTGGTGCTGTGGTGGTCTGCTGGAAAACTGAGCTCCGGGGTGAGTTTAAGTATCTTGGAGTCTGTTTCATCAGTGAAGGTGATGTCAGACTTATCCAAGAAAACAACCAGTTCATGACGTGTTGTCTGCAGATGTTTTTACCTGATCCGAATCACCACACTCATTTTTTTTTTAACAATTTGTTTCTTGAATTTTACAAAATACAGAACTATCTACAACGAAAAACACAGGAGTAAAAAATAAAAATAAATAAAATAAAATAAAAATGTCATTAAATTAAATTTAAATTAAAACAATTTGATGGATGTGTAAGAGAATTTTCACAGAAATGGACTGAAACCAGTTTCTGCTGGAAGGAAGAAAGAGAATGTGAAATAGACCCAGAGTCAGTGTCTTGGTTTACAACACAAACACAAACCTACACTCACTCATGTTTTCAAAATGGACTCTTGGATTGAAGAAGAAATGATGTGGTCAGTGTTGAGGTCACTTTGGATGTGAATAGTTTTTTAACTTTGTCCCAATTTAACGTCCATCTGTCGTCTGTTTGTCCTTCATCCACCAGGCGGAAAAAAAAACCCTCTGCAGATGGAGAACAGCAACGAGTGTGAAAGGAATTAGCCTGAATCCTGACAGGACTTTATCCACACACACACACACACACACACACACACACACGAAGTGAACAGGCTGTCCCGTATTTAAATCCCATTTTCTTTCTCTAAGAGATGCAGAGAAGCTGGAACCTGCTTTTATTGCACGTATCATCGACTGCTGCAGTTCACAGGTCTACAAATGCATTTCACCACCATGTCAGCCAGAGAAGGAGACAATACTCTGCTGGTCTGAAACCACCTTTGGACACAGTAAAATCTGCATCCACCCAGTCTGTGATGTTACATGTTTGTTCATAAAAAAAAACACGTTAAATCTTTTCTCCTCTCTGTTCCCAACTTTAATTCTCTGTGATTTTTAGGGTTTAACAGCACAGATGTTTCTTTTCTGGTCACTGTGTCCCTCTGCTCAGTGTGACCACTCACTGATTCTTAAACTTTGTCTCCTCACTCAGAGACCTCAGGCTGATCTTCTACCATTAGCAGGTCATCTCAGCTTGTTTGGGTGTCCTCTCTCTAAAGTCTAATATCCGCTTTGCTATATTTTTCCTGCTCTGTTATTTTTACCCCGCCTTTTTTTCTCCCCCGGCGCTCACCATCTGCTGTCGAGGACAGTAGTTTAGGTGTCCCTGGCTTGAAAGGTATTTCCTGATTCTGTTATTTTACAACATTTTTGCAGAGACTGGATATCCTCTTTTAATTTTTCTGTGTTTTATTTAGACAGGAGAAGGGTTGAGAGGTTTAAAGAGACAGAGCGCTCAGACTGAATCTGAAGCCTTTCTGCAACATGAGATTTCACTGTGAACTTGCTGAACTATTTCTGCTTTTTGCTTGTAATGAAAATAAAAAATCAGATTTCTTTTTGTTTTGAGGCTTTACATGAATCTATGTGGGAACTGTGAGATGCTGAGACACATGAGAAGCCTGGTGAAGTTGCAGCACTGATGCATAATGCAGAACAGATGCAGAGTGAATCTAAACAAGATGAAGCGTTTTCAGTGAAAGCAGAAAAACAGGACTTTGATGTGGAGCCTGGTTCTGCTGAGTCTGTAGTTTATAATGCGGGTGAGCGGGTCACATGACATCATATCTGCAGTATGTCCTGTATACATCCAGCACTGTGGAGCTCAGCGAGAAGCGGCAGGAGCAGAGAGAAGTGCGCCACCTACAGGAACTCAAATAAAAATACAAATAACACTGTCTGTATGATTAATAATGTTACAATGTCATGGTTTCAGTGCAGAGTTATACATTATATGTGTCTAACTGAAAACTTTGTGCAATTCTGAGATATCAACAAAAGTGTTTAGCTGAAAATAATAACTATAGAGTTTAGGATGCTTCAACCAACTATGCAAAAACACATAGAAGATAGAAAATGAGCACAAGCTACAGTAACCAGTGGAGAACAAGGGGAGACGGAGCGGTCCAGCACCAAGAGCCAAAAGACTGAACAATGTATTTACAATACAGCCATTACTAAGTGCAGCATCCTGCCCCCTTTTGGTTGTTGCTGTTGGTTTTAAGTTGCACATATTTTACCTATGTTTTTTACAGAGGAATGGCAGAATATTTTGAGAAAAAGTCATAATTATAAGAATAAAAATAATATAAAAAAGTTGAAATATTGAGAAAAAAAGTCATAATTCAGAGAAAAACGCCAGTACTTAAATTATAACAGGAAAAAAAACTGTGCTTCAATGTGCTTAAACCTAACAACTCAAGGAAGATGAGTAATATGAGAAAGGTAAAAGGGACAAGGCACAAGTTCTGGTAAATGGTGGAGAACAAAGACAGAGGTAAAGAACCAAGAATCAAAAGTAAGAACAATGTATTTTACAATACAAACATTGTCAATTGCATTTCATTTTAGGTTGTACATACAAATATATTTTTACACAATAAAGTCATAATATTTTCAGAAAAAGTCATAATATAAAAAAAATGTAGAACAAATTTACTTGAAAAAGTTTCAAGAATAAAATCATAATGTAAAAAGCCATAATGTTGTCATGACTGAGAAGCCATCAGTAGTTAGAGAGCAAAGTCATTATATTTTGAGAGAATCATAATATATTGAGATAAAATTCCACAAATAAACGGTAATGAAGTTAAATACATAATAGAAAACAACTGTTGTAATATTTCAAGAACAAAGTAAAAATATTAGGTGAATAAAGTTCTAATATTTTCAAAATAAAGTCACCATGAGAGAATGAGGGAGTAGAACACTATTCATCTGAAGGAATGAATTTAGCTATTTGAACAAATTAATAAAGTAGAGAAATTAAATAAGTGGAAAGTGAGAATATGATTCAATAATTTCAATTTTTAAATTTTTTCATTTCAAACATGGTTTATATGTGTTATAATAAATATCATAATTATGATGTTAAAACAGTTGAGACTCCAGAAACTTCAGTTTCAGTCCAAAAAAGCACAGAAGCTGTCATTACCAGAATGTACTAACATGCTAACAGCAATACTCTTGAAACTGCATGTTTGAAGTGGGAGCGCAGCATGTTCTGTGACCTTCTCTGCTTTTAATCTAATTTGATTTCAAATGTAAAAATAATCACTCAGTGACATAATGAAGCAGTTGTTTAATACATATTACATGACTCCCAAAATCCCAGAGCGACGCTCATGGCAGGCTGACAGGTGTGCGTCGAAGCCCGTCCACATTCTCCATTTTGGTGCATATAATTTTGTTGCTACATGTATGTGTAGTTGGCAAAATCAAAATGGAGGCTTAAGTTATTAAAACTGAGCAGCTTTAATCATTGGCTGCTGAAATTCAAGGTTGGAGGAGCAGCGAGGATTAACGTCTGTTAAAGCACAAAGCTTCACATCCACCCCGGCCTGCTGTCACTGCCCCTCTCTCTCTCTCTATCTCTCTCTCTCTTTCTCTCTCTCTCAGCTGATCCTCTCATTTCATCTCTCTGTTGTCGCCCTCCGCCGCCTTTTGCTCTTTCTCTCTCTCCAGCCAGCTGTCCATCCCTCGTCCATCAGCACAGTCTTTTTTGCTGCCTCTGCCTCTTCTCCCAGATCTCTCTCTCTTCCTCACATTTCCTGTCTTTCTCTGCTGATTTTCCCATCATCCCTTTCCTCTGTGCATCAGGGCGAGATATGAAGCGGCACCATGGGTTTCATGGAATTCTACCTGGAGATTGACCCCGTCACCCTGAACCTCATTATCCTGGTCGCCAGCTATGTCATCCTGCTCCTGGTCTTCCTCATCTCCTGCATCCTGTACGACTGCCGGGGCAAAGACCCCACCAAGGAGTATGCGCCTGACAACACGCCGGCGCCGCCCAGCCAGTCGCCCATACGCCTGGTGGTCATGCAGAACTCGCCCACCTCGTCCCGCTATGAGCCCAACAACACGGCGGGCCACGGCGAGCCGCCAACGCCGGACCTGAGCCGGGACAGAGGAGAGAGGGAGCGGGAAAGAGAGAGGGAGAGGGAGAGGGAGAAGAGGAGTACTTTGGTCTGAGGAAGAGGAGGAGGAAGAGGAAGGCTCTGACTGACAACCATGAAGTGCTGCTGTATCACTGTACAGTTTTTTCAGTTCTGGACTGTTATTTTTGATTTTTAACTTCCCTTGACGGCGTTGACGAGCTGCTGAGGTCAGCAGGAGGTAAGAAGCCAGGAGGGTCAACCCCAAATGTTTGGGCGAAGAAGAATTAGATTACCCCTCCCCAACCCTGAACCCCCCAGTACCTAATGTGTACAACACAATTGTGCTTTTATTTTGATAATCAATAATAATGGTACAAACAAAACTGCCCATCATAACTTTCAAAAACACGAAGTACTAATGGACCAAAATCCTCAAAAATAACAAGCTGGAACTGGGAAACATTTGGAATGTTTTCTTGATAAATGACTTAAACGATTAATCAATTATCAACATACAATTGTTGCTGATTATTATTCTGTCTGATTGACCAATCAATTCATCTTTGGAACTGGTTATCACTCTCCTGAGATTTAACCTAAACGATGCCTGTCTGGTGCAATTTTATCACACTGCTGTTGATTGTTCAACAAACTCACACTGTGAATTTTATATATTTGAGTCCAACTAAGACTCCAAAATCCCAAAGATATTAGAGTTTTGTCAATTACAATCATATGCGATAAAATAAAACAAAAAAGTTTTACATTTTTAATTGAGAAATTACTTATAGAAGTTGTTGTCTTTTCATTCTCTGTTAATCAACTAATAAACTAATCGACTAATGCTTTAAAAAGTAAATGAAACTGAAAACACACACTGTGGGGACTCAACATGGCTTTCCACTGCACTGTGGGGACTCCTACACTGTGGGGACCAAGGAGCTGGTTCCCTACAATGTAAACTGTTTATCTTTGGGTCAAGTCTTGATTATGGGGTGAAGGCTGGAGTTCTGTTTAGCTCATAGTTAAGGGGCTAGAGAGGGGAAGTCTCCACAGGGACAGTGAGGGGCTTTTTTGGGTTAAACTGACAAATTTACTTGTCTGAATGTTGTTTTGGTTGCAACAAAAAGTCCCAACACTTGTATTGATCAGTCAGGTTCCAGTGTCTGTGAGGAATTAAAATTTGTTTGAGAGGTTTCAAAACAACAACAAAATCTTTTGTTGTGATGTAAAAAAAACAGATTAACATACGACCCCAAACGATGAGTATTTCTCTAAAACAAAGGACCTCTGTTAAATCACCCTGCATGTGAACATGTCTGTGGATTCAGATATTACTGTTCATTGTGTGTCAAGGGCATCTGTTCATCCTATACACACAGCACATGTACAGAGTGTCGTGCCAGCGCTCTGTATGTTCCCACTGTAATCCATCACGCATTAGCAAATGCATGGAAATCAATTATTACCGATATGGCTCTCAGAATCAAGGCCATTGTCACAGTCTGAACAGCTGATTGGTCCCATTCTATTTCATCAGATTAACTGCAAATCAAAACCTATTTAATTAGTTTCAGGCCTGCAGCTGGTAGCTGATCCTGGTTCTGGACTTTTTGTGTAGGAACTGGTTGCTCTTTTTCTTGGGCAGATTTCTCTCTTTGATTGTTGAACGTTATTCAAAATGTCAGCTACAGAAACCCTTTCTATTTGATTTTAAAGGACTGGCCCTAAAACTGAATGTTTACTGTTGATGTTTTAGATAATTGAAATATCTTGATGTCACATACATGGTATCATACCTGTGACACCTTAGTTGCAGTATTCACATTAAGATTTGATACTTTACTTTGAGAAATATTTATATATACAACATTAGTGCAACTTGTCAATATCAGTTTTTATTGTTTAATAATTTTCTCAATTAATCATAACTGATAGAAAATAGAAAAACAATCTGAGGTACAGTCAAAACCCAAAGATGTACTTTTAGATAAGATAAAATGTTTGAAAAAAAATCTTCATAAATAATTTTGACAATTAATCAACTTAATCAACTCAATCTTTTTTTCTTTCAATTGACTGATTCATTTTACAATTTTTGTTTGTTGTAGCGAAATTGTTGCTAGTCGAATCACTCTTGATGATCAGATTTAACCTAAACAGTGCTTGTTTTATACAGTGATATTGTTGCAATAAAAAGAAGTCTGATAATGCTGTTGATTGTTTCATTAAATAATTCAATTCTGACCCCGAGAAAGAAAGATTTTGATTCATCTCGCAGCCCTGATAATGACCCTGGTGATGTTGCATTGTGCCGGTTTTTAATGTTTTATGAACATATACATTTAAATGCATAAAACTGAAAATGAGCAAATATCTGATCAAAAAATAAGAGCACAAAAATAAGAGTCTTACAATAATCATTTCTAGATTTGGCAAAAAAGACGGTTGATATTTGACAATTTTTCAAAATCCCACTATACTTCTTTTTTCTCCATCTTTTTTTTTTTACATGCAATCTTAAGCTTGTTGTAATACTTGCTTCCTACACTACCTGTGTTGGGGAACTAGTTAACGTTGGGGGATGATGGCTGTGACTAATTAAAGGGCGAATAATAATAATCATAATAAAAAACATAATTTTTATCTATATTTTAATTTTTACATGAAAAAGACATAAAATGAAAATAAAAACATGTTAAAAACATTGTGTAAAATAAAAAAAAATAAAAAAAACACTTGCTGGTTTGGTACATGGCGACCACCCACAGCAATCGCCACAGCCATTCTGAGAGACTGGTCTGTTATTTACAAAATAAAAAAATATATTATGAAGCGATTAAACACACCGATTTAAATCATTGGATTTCTTTGTTGTCAGTTGTTCTGACTTTTACAAACCGCTTCATGTGCTGACACACACTATACACGCAGCTCTGGTTTCCTACATGGAAATGTTCAGGCCACATGTCATGTGTGCTTTGGCTGACTTCAACACAGCTGCTTATGTTCTGTCCATCCTGAGAGGATAATTACTTTCACAGTAGAAACATCATGAATCAAATATGGCTGGAATCTCTCTTGTAAATCATTTTAAACCTCTGTGTAACATTTTGGTAAAGCAGTCGACACGCAGCCCGACATCCACGCCCCGCCCTCTCATCAGATGGTATAGATGTGCTGTCAATCAAACAAGTGACTCAAACTTTCACTCTTACAAATGGGTAGAAATGATAATAATCTCCCTGAGTGGGTCATTTCAGGTCGTGTAACATCACATTTCAGAGGTAATTAGATAGATAGACAGATTCTTTATTGTCATTGCATTAAAATATGCAATGAAATTATGTTTGGCATCATATGTTACTATAAATAAAGACTAAAATATATAATAAATATATAGTATAATAGAATATGCATATGAACATCAACTATATAACTATAACTATAAACTATATAGAAGTGTAGCTGAAAATAAACAACATAGTCATGGAAACAAATGAAGAAAAGTCATTATCCTAGTGATTAAGACTTCCAGAGATGTTGATGATAATTAGCATCTTATTCTTTTTCAAAAAAGTATCTCATGAAATCTTTAGCTTGTATTTGTCAGTGTGATCTGCCAACACTGTTCCCCTGAACAGTCCCCAAAGATCACATGATCAGGGTTGACAAACCAAAGTCCAGCATAAACCAAGGTTTAAGACATGAAATAAATCTGATTGACTTTAACAGCAGATAAATTGCAGGTTAAGAGTAGAAATGTGGTGTTCATGTTAAAACAAAGTAATCTACAAGGAGTGTATGTTTGCATGTGTTGGCCTCTGCAGACAGTTACCAGAAAACCCCTCACTTGCTCTGTTATTTCAAGACAGGTGAATGTGACATTGTCTGTAGAAAAATTTGTGAGTTCATCCAGTAGATGTTAAGATACTTCATACAGCAAGTGCAAACTGACCTGGCCTGACCTTTTGGTGGCGCTAAAGAAAAGTCATTGGCTGTGTCCAAAATCAATCACTACTCCTTTTGTAGTCCATTATATAGTGAGTTTGCCATGTTGTAGTGCTGTCTGAACGTATAGTGAGAATTATTATACCCTATCTAGTGGGCTCATAATATCCCACAATGCATCATGAAAAGTTGTGTGCAACTGATGGTCACTAACCAAGCAATATATACCATCATGCATTGTACTGATGCTGAAAGACAGAAAAACAGTGCAGAGAAAATTACCTGAGTAGTGCCCAAAAGTGTTTTTTCATTTTACTGATGAGCTCACTCTATAGTCCTCTACATAGGACACACAGGATAGTGAGTAGGGAGGAGTGATTTCGGACTCAACCATGTGATTCATCCTCTGTGGACCAGGCAAAATGTGCAAAATTTCATGGCAATCCATCAAAATCTGTCAATATATATCAGTTTGAACTGGCCGACTGATGGAGCGACCTGATCCCTGGAGCTCAGGCTGGTGAAACACTTTGTGAACCACATATATAATAACACATATATAAAACATGCAGAGGGGACAGAGCAGAACACCAGCAGCACCAGACAATCAGTCTGTAGCTCCCCTCCCCCCAAACTCCGGACCCCAAGGTCCAAGACTCTAAGCTCCTCGTCCTGCTGCATGAAGCTCTGAACCAGCCTGTAAATCCCCTGCCTGACCCCACCCCCTCCATCACTGAGATGAAATGAGCTGACAACATAAACCCTCACTGGACAGGAAAATAATGAATGGATGGACGGGTGCATGCTCGTCACTCATCCCTTTGACGTATGCTGGACAGTGGGACTAACCCTTTGATGGCCTCTGATCAAGGGTAAAGGTTTACAGATGTGGCGCGCAGCAGATGTTGGTGTTAACAACAGATTTGGTGGATGGTGTTTGTTTGGAGGGAAAATCCTCCCACAGAGACACCACAGCACAGAGGACACATCATCTATTCATCTCATACAGATATGTTTTCTAATGGGCTAATGATGTCACACTGATATTATATATTATACTCATATTAAAACAAACAGCCATCATACGGTGTCTTCCAGTTATTGGACAAATTAAAATGTTGGCCTGATGATGACGCTAGATTAAAAGTGAGGCTCACCAGGGTTACAGCTCATCCTCAGGGGAACATGAACCACATTTCATCACAATCCATCCAGTAGTTGTTGAGATGTTTCAGTAAGATATTAAGGGCCACACAATCTTATAAATGTGTTATTTGAATAATATAACATATGTGGAGTAAATGTTCTGCAGTGACAAAAACAACCTAACCTTAAGGTTTGGCAGCTTTTCTGGAGCTTTGTACCCCAGAGCGTGATCTTCATCAGGAGCTGGAGTCCTGTTTTCATGGACCTGTAGATCAAATTTATACTTTATAGTCTTCCGATGCACTCTGGCTTAAAATTTGAGTTTCAAAGTTCATCCTTTACCTAATAACAGCAGTTAAAAGAGCTAAATGTAAGTTTCGCTATTGTTACATAGCGCACATTAGCATTAACATCTATTTACTTACCAGTCTAGAGGACACATTGTGAGTTCAGCTTCAAACTTCATTCTTGTTCCAGAGGTGGACAGAAACACTCTTGTTTTACTTCTTTTTCTTCTACTGAAATTAGCATGCTAATCAGCTAGCTCCAGCACAGTCGGACTGTCTCGTCACTTTCCAATACTGAGTCACTTTATCGTCCAGTCTGCCCTGAAGAAATAGCTGCTCAGAGAACGTATTATATTCTGTTGTGTTGTAAATTCAATAATGGCTGAAGCTCTTGGCAAGACATTAACAGCTGCTGATGCTAACATTAGCTATGTAGCAATAGCAAACACCAAAAGACACCAAAAGTTAGTCAATTCTCCCTTGGCCTTTAGCCAAACTTTGCACCAAATGTAATTTCACTCTGTGCTTCTTTAGGAGATTATTTTCAAGCAGTCTTAATCACCATGTTTTTTCCATGTTTTCCCAGGGTGTTGACCACACCTAGTGGAAAGAAAAATCCTAAAAAATCCCCCTTGAATTACCACTACCAGCCTCCATCCACCTGCAGCACGAAGCCTGTCTTCGTGACCACATCCCGCCACAGGATGCCGAAGACTCAGCAATGTCCAACAGGCCGGATTCACGAAGAGACAGTTCTCCTCTAGGACACTGGAGATGCTGGACTTTGACTTTGGTCTCCTGCAGAAACAGCAGAGTTACAGTGAAGGATTTTTACGATCGAAGCTGAGAGATAACTGGGACTGAGGTGGTGACAGGTCCAGTCCCACCACTGTGAATAAACTACACAATGAAGGACGATGTTCCACAGTTAAAAATCACTTTGCAGAAACTGCCTGCAATTAAGAAACATTTGTTTAGGACAAATCCAACATTTAAAAGCAATATTTACATGAGCTGTCACTCTGCTCTTCTTCTGCTCTCAGCCTGTGTTCATTCTTGCTGCATGAGCTGCTGCAGTGACAGGAAATACTGGATTAAAAAGCTAAAAGTGAAGTTGTCAAGTTAAAACTCTGAATAAAGCTGAACAGGTCGTTGGTTTTGCCACAGGAAGCTCAACAGGTAGATGATGTGGCTCATAAACAGACTGTGTTTTAAAATGCTGCAAAACAACTGAAGACCTCCAGTTTGTCACCTGTTCTCAGTCCATATCTGTTCCTCTCAGCAGAAAAAAATCAAATACGTTTTTCATTGTCACTTTCAGCAGCTTATAGTTAGATCCACTTGAGCTTTTCCTGCTGTGTTAAATCACGTATCTGACATTTTTAAATATCTGTCTGATGATCCCTGCTCCTCTGTGGATGTTTGTTCCCTGTTTAAACCATGAAGCTGCTGCTCAATAACAGTCACTGTCGTCATGTGAAAACCCCTTTTCATCCAGTTTATTGCCATTTTCATATGAACATCAGTTTATTTCTTCTCTTTAGGGAGAGAAAAGTGTTTTTACCATATCTGTTCACTCAAAATCTCCAAATCAGCTGATCCAATGTTATTGTTACGTGGATGATAATAAATCCTCAATAAGAGGAGCTTTTAATTTCTGTATGAAGTCATTTAACTTCATGCCAGTGACAGTCTGAGGGAGAGGGGATTTGTAAGGCTGATTAGGACCCCTCAACCCTCAGTGGGGCCCCTGAACAAGATGAAAATATGACCTCCTCCTTTTAGATTCTTCTGCTGTTTTTCCTGTCATGATTTCAGTTATTAAGATGCACGTCCTGACTTTGTCATAGCCTTTCTCAAAGAGTGGTCCACAAGCAGGTACATTTGTTAAAATATCATGTTACAAATGCAGTGTTTCTCACACTGAGTTACCACAAAGCCTGGTAGGTTAGTGTATATGTGTTGTTTTCAATCTTAAATCAATGTAAATTTAACCATTATTATTTTAATTGGTTGTTTTTTACAGTGTTGTTGGATTTCACTGTAACCGACCGTATAGCAACATAGCTTCACCAGTTAAAAGTTAAATTTTTTAACATCAAAAACGATCAGCGTGACATTTGAAAGTTAATGCGGATGAAGCTAACAGTTAGCCTGTCCTGGGATTGTGCTAAATTTCACCAGTTATCAGCCTATTAACAATCAAACACAAATAACAGATAAGATCATGGACCGGAGGGTTAGGTGGTGAAGCTTAAGTTTTATCAGTAATATCATCACTACAACTTGTGGTGCATTTGATGACATCTGGCCAGTGTTTATGTATGACAATTTTGATGCTACATAAATAGCAGTACAAGCATAGGGGTTGTCAATACGCTCACCACAGTAATACTGAAATAGTAGCCCTGTGGGTTTTGGGGATTTTTTGGGGGGTTAGGTATAGTTTTATTTTAACGCTTAAGTCCTTGGGCTGAAAGCATTTGAGAAAAACTGATCTACAGTGTTGTCATCTGGGAGTAAGGCCTGGATTGCCTAACTAAGAAACTGGGAAACTGCTTAAGTACTCCAGGGGCCCCAAAATCCTCAGGTTCACATTGTGTCAGTTGTGGTAGTTTAATCTTAAAAAACACCTTTAATACTTAATTTGAACCTATTTCCAGGTAAGTTTGTGATCATCACGTGATCTGACACCAGATACTGAAACAGGCTAATTCTTCTACTGAATGTTGGATTTGTGTTATGATAAAATGAGGGGGTGTCTCTTAAAGCAACAGTAACCTATCAGGTTTTATGTATTTTTTTTAATGTAAGAGCAATGCTGTTCAGAACTGGCTCATTTCTTTTCTTTGACTGATTCTAAATGTCAAAACTGAAGGTAACTGATGTACATGCACCTGGTGCACATGTTTTTTGGAATGCTGGAGGTTGGATGTTGAATGTTGAATGTTGAATGTTGGGGGTTGGAAGCTGGAGGTGGAAGGTTGGATGTTGGAGGTTGGAGATTGGATGTTGGGGGTTGGAAGTTGGAAGTTGGATGTTGGAGGTTGGAAGCTGGAGGTTGAAGGTTGGATGTTGGAGGTTGGAGATTGGATGTCGGGGGTTGGATGTTGGAGGCTGGATGTTGGAGGTTGGTGGTTGGAGGTTGGATGTTGGAGGTTGTAGGTTGGGGGTTTGGGGGGATTGACTCTTACTTGACTTCAATCTGTTCACTGATGCTTGTGTAAAACTGTTGAGAAAACACTTCAGCAGAGATGTGATGGCAAAAAAGGCAAATGGCAAACTGTCTTAATCTCTCTTCCTTCCTAGAACAACAAAATCCTCCACGACCAAAAAAAGCCTCTCCACCTCCCACGTCAGGCTGTCCCCTCCCCTCATTGGCTCTGGCACCGTGTGACAGATGATCCAGCCCTGAGTCTTTAGAGGACTCGTGCCACAGGGGCCCTCACTGAGACAAATCCCCTTACATAAAAAAAACAGCACTCAGCCAGCTGAGCAACACACCAGTGGCTGCATCCCATCCATAATATGAAGTGCACAGTTATCCACACCCTCCCTCCATATTTCCTATTTGTGGATTATACAGTGACCACCAAGAGTATTAGGCAAATGTATTATGTATTTGTTGTGCTGTTTTTTTGTCTGTTGGGGAGTTACATAAGCCTCAGGTTGTCACCAGGCTGAGATGTGGTTGTGTTCAGGCCTGATGCCGACATGAGGCTCAGAGAGCGGGCTCACCACCACAGCACGCCAACGAACCCGTCCTCCGACCGCTGAACGTCAGGGCGTCCACCACGGTGCTGTGAGGTGCTTTGTAATGGCACCTGAGTCTTCCTTCAACTTACTGTCTTAAGACAATTAAAGAAGTTTAAAATATAAAATACAAAAACACAGTAAGTTTACTGACGGCTCCTGACACCAGTCTGAGTCCTACAAAAGCATGTCTTCTTTTCAGTCACCAAGACCTGAACGTTTTTCTCCACTTTAAACACCACACAAATAAAACTACTGTTGTTCATAAAGTGATAGTGTAAAATATGACCTTATTGTTGTGATGATATACAGTGTATAAGACAAAATCTAATTGCACCTCCACCTGAGTCTAGATGTTTTTATGCTCAGGTATCTCTGGTGCAAAACACATTTAAAATTCTCTTTAAGCTCCATATTTTCCTCTTTGCCAGTGTTTCATTTGAAGTGTTGATCCATAAGAAGATATATTTGTGGTTTTCAGAACCAAAAACCTTCTCAGTGTAGTTTTACATCTCCTCTCTCAGGCTTCTCTTTGGAGCTCTAATAACAACAGGTCGGTGAGCCAATCGGAAGAGAGGAGGTTCTGAGCCTGTCTTCTGATTGGCTGACTGTTTTCTGAGTGATCCAATAAAAATCTTTTTTTTTTCAGGTCAATTTCAGGTAAACACTCAGAAAAATCAAATTCTACCAAGGTTGGATAGTGGGTCTGGGTGGGCAGGGCTTGGTGACTGCTTTGTTGTGACATCACAAAGTTCAAGAATTCCTGACAGCTGGTTTTAAGGCTCAGTTTCTGAATACAGGCTGTGCGCATTTCTCTGTGGACTGAGAGCTTTGAAACTTTCATAGTATTAATGAAGAACCTAGACCTGCTTTACAATCAAACAACACATGGACATCTACCTTTATACTATATGGACCTTTAAATAAAACACTGCCTCACTCATTTCAATGATATAAAATGTGTGTAGATTTGTTGTGGAAAAAAGAGAAGGAAAAGGAAAATGTGAGAGGATGACGGAAAGACACAAAAATACAAATGAAAGACAGTTCCTGTTGAAGTGACTTGTAGCCATTATGGTAAAATAACCATGAACAAACCCTGAGTCTGTTCAGGTTTGACAAAATAATCTTAACTCATATGAACCACTTTCTGGACCCTTCAACCATGATCTTCATCAGAAACTCCTTCCTCTGGCCGAGGTCATCAGATCCAGATGAAGATACCAGATGATTCTGCAGCTTAATTTACATCTGACATTAGTTTTCTGTCACAGAAACTTCATCATTCTCTCACATAAAACTCTCTAATGATATTTACAGAGAATCCTATAAATGTTATGTAGAAAAAAAACCTAATAATCAATTGTAAGTGTGTGTGTAAGTGGATTTTGATTTAAGATTATTTTGTCAAAAATATGAATCTGGATTCAAAGCATCGTCATCAAGGTTCAAATGGCTGCTTCTGACACATGTTGAGGGTGGGAAACAGGACACTGTTGCTCCTGATGCACGGATGTGTGTTGACCGATTAACTGTAGAGATCACATCCACACTAACATCCTGGTCAACTGATATAAGAGTTGAATTAACAGGAAGTGCCCTACATTATAACTTATGTTTCACTAATTATCTTTAAATAAATGTCTAAGTAAAACATATTTCAAACCAAGTCTTTTATTCCTCACAGTGAAAATGAGGCCGCTTTTACTTTTAAACTGTCTCAACACTTTGATTGTTTTTTTTTCTTTAATCTGTCACTGTGTAAAAAGACTAATGTGACCAGAATTTTTATTTATCCTCTGTAAATATATGAATAAAACCTGGAAGCTGAACTCTGGTGTTTATTATTACAATCTGTTAAATCTACTGTTTTTAATGTAATTTGTAAGCCCAAATGAAAAAGCTTATAACAGAAGAACTGTGAGACAAAACTGCATGTATGAGACATAATGTGAAAGGTGGGTCTTCTAGTTTATGAAATTGACAATTGTTTAGCATGAGACTAGAACACAAACTAAACTACATCAGTTCATACATGGCTCAGAAAAGTAATATTTAATAACAATAACTAGAATATACTTCATGCAAGAAGAATGGAAATCACCAGACCCCTTCTACATCTTGTTAAAAACACACGTGTGACGTTTCAACTTTATGGGAGCTATGGATTTTTTTAGTTTGAGCCTCTCCAAATGTGCTTATACTCTTTAATCTGAAACAGTGGAAAACAAACAGAAGCATTCTGAAGCCTAAAAACACATTTTAAAAGACGAAGTAAAGGATTAAAGTCCAAGTAACTGCAAGCTAGCACGGAGCTAGCTACGATGCTTGCTAGAGGTGTGTTTGGTCATAAATAAATATTTTTAAACTTCAGAGTTCAGATTTTAGTTTGTCCTAAAATAAAAAAGTCATATTTAAAAACAGTAACTAGGATATACTTTAACGAAGAACTATGAAAACCACCAGACCCCTTCTACATCATGTTAAAACATGTGTGAAGTTTCAGACCTCAAGGCCTAATATTATGGGGGATATGCACTTTGTAGTTAGTGGTGTCATGGTGTCCTCAAGCCTCTAAAAGGTATCCAAATGTGCTTTTACTCTTTAAACTGAAACACTGGAAAACATACGGAAGCATTTTGATGCCAAAAAAAACCTTTTAATAGAAGAAGTAAAGGATTAAAGTCCAAGTAATTCTGCAAGCTAGCACAGAACTAGCTACAATGCTTACTAGAGGTTTGTTTGGTCGTAAATAAACCGCTTTAAAGTTCAGAGTTCAGGTTTTAATTTGTCCTAAAATAAAAAGTGAAATCTTTCTGATCTAAAGTGAAAAACTGTTTTTCTGCATGAGCTAAAAACCTCTTGGGAGGGAACTCATGCATTATGTTTATGGTCTTTATGGTTTTCCCACCTGCCTCTCAGATTTTGAGCCGGCTCTAAAAACTCTGCTGGGGATTATCAGAACATCCTGATCTACTCCCTGTTAATTTTGAGAAAATGGAGTTACATAATAACAATAACAACTGAGTGGGGTGCTAAGATATGAGACTAACACTGGGATTAAATGAGGACTGTGGACCGTCAGAGGTTTGAAGAGGAACATGATGTTGGATGTTTTATTCATTCACTTCACATCTTCAGACAATGAAAAGAGCGGCTGGAGCATCTGTCTGAACTGAGCAGGATATTTTTAGTCGTACACAATGGGACGGACACACAAAAGCTGATTATCATTTTATTTGTGGAGCATCACGACTGATTGGACCGAGCTGGACTGAGTCTGTCAGTCTGGCTTAGTGGCTTCTGCTCTCAGATGAATTATACATTTAAATAAAGGTTATTTGAATCTACAGCTGTGAAAAAACTGTAGCAGTATGCATTATGTTTCAGGGTCTGAGACCCTACCCTGATAAACAAGCCAATATTTATAATGTTTTTCTGTTTTAGTCAGGGGGCATTGGTACGTCTTTAAGTTTGGGTTTCATTCATTCATTTATTATCAATGTGTGAATCAAGGCCTGGTCATGTTTGAACTGAGCGACCAAATCTCATTCAATTTCTTATTATGAATAGATTTACAAACAGCATCAGTGCAGTGTTTATGATATGGCAGGGGGAGGAATGGGATAAGGACAGAGGCCACATGAAGCTCCAGGAAGACCTCTGGTGGAGAGAGGAGAAAAACATGAACACATCTCCCTGTCTACGCACGAGGAATCCACTGACATGGAAACACAACTTTAGCAAATACAAACTCAATCATGAAAATAACATTTCAGTGTTTTATTTTTATTTCCACAGCAGTGATGGCCTTATCCCTTCCTCTTTTAAACATGTAAATTACTTCACACTGTCATGTCGTCCTGCCCAGTGGCAGGACTTCCATGTTTGGTGTGGAGGTGCTGCCACCCGGTGGTTATCAGGGGACCTACTTTTAGTCAAACCACACTGAACCATCACCCTAGATGATGGAAATCATCACTGACTTAAGGTGTTTTATGTTGTTCAAACAGTTTTTACTTGTGTGATTATGCATTTCCATATTTAGAGATCAAAAAATCTATCCATCTATCTATCTATCTATCTATCTATCTATCTATCTATCTATCTATCTATCTATCTATCTATCTATCTATATTTACCAGTTTTTTATTTACCAGACGTCCATGTGTTGTGTAATTATAGATCAGGTTCTATATTAATACTGTGAAAGTATCAAAGCCTCAGTCCACAGAGAAATGCACACAGCCTGTATTCAGAAACTGAGCCTTAAAACCAGCCGTCAGGACTTCTGGAACCTTATGATGTCACAACCCCCCTCAGCCATACCCAAGCCCCGCCCACCTGGACCCACCATCCAACCTTGCAGGATTTGTTTTTTCTGAGTGTTTACCTGAAATCTGCTGTATTTTTATTGGATCACTCAGAAAACAGTGAGCCAATCAGAAGAGTGGGAGAAGAAGAGCCTCCTCTCTTCTGATTGGCTCACCGACCTGTTGTTTATAGAGCTCCAGAGAGAAGCCTGAGAGAGGAAAAACTACACTGAGATGGTTTTTGGTTCTTTAAACCACAAGTATATCTTCGCATGGATCAACACTTCAAATAAAACACAGAAGAAGAGAAAAAAATGGCGCTTTAAATAAATTAATCTACACATTATTAAATCCTGCAGCATTTTATTTACCTGCCATTTGCTGATTCAGACAAGAAAAACAAAGACAGACCGAGACAAACTGGATTTTAACTTTTATTTATTAGTTATTATTTTGATCATGAGAAACATAATCAAGGACAAACATAGGAAAAATGTATTTGAACAGAGTCAAACGTCACAGAGCTGCAGAGGCTCTGAAGGAGCAGAGAGAACCAAACACCAGGAGAGAATCATACCAAACAGAAAGAAGAAAAATAAGGGCAGGATACATTCGGGCTGAACAGAGCCATGAAACTGTACATACATTAGCATCTACATGGAGGTGAGCAGAGCACCTGAATCAGCTGATGTGGCACCTGCACAGGTGTTCCAGGGGCTCTGAAAATTGGGGGTGGGGGGGTTTGAGGTATTTCAACTACGAAGGGAGGAAAGGATCGGACACAAGACGAACTTCAGAGGATTTTAATGCCCATGCATTGCCCAGACAGGTTGGGCACATGTTGGTAATAATTCTGAATATAATATATATGTTTAATCTACTGTTTATATTAATGTAACCCTTTCCAAAATACACAGGAAATATCTATGTAGGAAAACAGACTGTACAAAAAACAAGAAGAATAGCTCTGTATAAACATTAAAACCTTTAATATATCAATATATCCTTTATATACTGTTTTCTTTTGGTCTGTAGTAAAGAGTACTAAAGTGGTTCCACAGTTTAAGACAACACCACGCACTCAAATATACATTCATGTCTCATTCGGCCACTGGGGGGTGTACTCATTGCTGAGCGACACGACAGAAAGAAAAATAAAAAAAATAAAAATAAAAATAAAGTTCATGCCAAAGCCATAAAGAACAATCTATTGCACTGATTGTTTGGTTTCCATAGAGAATAAAACAAACCGGTGAATATTTCAACTCTCTGTGAATAGCCTGTACCACCATCTGAGCTTATATAAAAACTTTTTTTTTTTTAAAACATTCACAACAAAAAGACGACTAGTTTTTTCTCTCATGTAAAAAGATGTAAAAGGAAAAAACAGTCGACTTCACACAGAGTGGCTTCCATTCATTTGTTAAAAAAAACAAAAAAAAAAACAGATCGAGGTTTTTGGAGAGAAAACAAAACTAAATCAGCTGCGTCTGTATTTCTGTTGATGTAACACTGTTGTAATGCTGCCATGTGGGCGACATGAGGATGTACATGACATAAGCTGCGATGCTGCCCGACACCTGCTCATCACCGTAGAGGTCCCTGCACATCACAGCCGTGCTCCTACATTCATCAGGCCACAAACTAATTAAATAGACTCGATAGTGTGACATGAAGCTGTAATGTGCTGATCAGTTTACTGAGGATTACTTCCTACTTATTTAAAAATGATTCTCCTATGCGTGCAAGATTATTCTCCTGTTATCTTGTTTACGCGAGAAAGTATCTGGAGCACACACGTTATTATCTTGTACTTGTAATTGTGAAGTTTACACAAGTTATTCTCTTGTAAAAACAATTCTGACATTGTCCTGTTTGCACAAATTACTTTCTTGCACTGCAACTTAAGAAGCACGTGCAAGCAGACAAAACACAAATACTCAAAACAAAAAAAAAGTACACGCAGCACAACCGAAGTGTTTCCATGGGACACAAAAAAGTGACGGACCAGGCTCAGGCGCACTTCTTCATTACTTCCAAACCTTTGAAATTACCTTTCTATGTTTTGCATGTGTTTTCTTAAGCTGCAGTGCATTGAGCTCCAAGGCCAGCATACATAACCATGTTTGCATGAAATATTATGCATGCAGAAGGTGTTATCTTGCTCACACAAGATAATAAGAAAGTATCAGCTCATCTAAGTTTTGGGAAATTCAGAATTGAGTCTGAAATGAATCCTGTATTTAATTTGTCTGAAAAGTCAAATTAAATTTGATTTCACCAGCTACAATTCACTGTCATACGGTAAAAGCAGCTGTGTCTTATGAAAAGCAAATCTGTGAAGAAAAATGTAATTTCCAGACATGGCCAGAACTTTAACATGCACGGTGGCCAGATTCAAAGCAGCTCATCTCAAAAGACAAAGAGAGAAACGTCATATAAACGTCATATAAACAGGTGGCTAGAGATGTGGAGGGTGTGCAGAGGATACAGTAAACTAATAGCTCAGTAGATAACTGCATGTTTCAGGTAATTCTTTCAAATGTGGCTACAAGTACTAAACTTGACACAAACCCTCCTCGGGTATTACATTGAGGTAACTGAAGTGATTTAATCATTTGCCTTTGAAATGGGTGTAAGTCAGTTGACAATTGACAGGGTTTGTTTGCTTAAGTGTTAGCTTGCTGGCTAACTAGCATAGTGCAGTAGCGAGCTAGCATATTAAGCTAGGGTTAATGTTACTGCTAAACTACAAATGCTGATTTAAGGCTTGAATAAAACGAGTAGACAGTCGACTCCTGCTGAACTTTTGGTTCATCATACATAGTAAATCGTTTGTGCAGAATTTTTCCCATCATATATTAGAAATTGTACAAATAAAGCTCTTAAGATAAAGAAATTTAAGCTCAACATCATCAGTCACAAACATGGGATTAAATTGCAAAATCATTTAAATCTGTGGGTAAAATACACGTTTCATGTGCCGCAAATGGCGGCCATCTTGGAATATGCTGAAGTGACTAATTGGATTTGTGAAATAAATGGCGCCAAAGGGATAAACATACCAATTGTGTTGCTTGTATTCACATTTGAAAGATCATTAGTTATGTGCTGAACTATAAAGTGTCAATTCACTGTCTGAATCCACCTGAGCTGCAGGTCAGTTTTGGTGTGTGTATGTGTGTGTGTGTGTGTGTGTGTGTGTGTGTGTGTGTGTGTGTGTGTGTGTGTGCAGATTACGAGGCTGCTGAGGGGCCCCCCTTGGCCATCAGTGGGCCCCGAAAATAAAGTGAAAGTATTGGCGCTCTTTGGGTTCCTCTCTTTGTTTAAGTATTTCAAGACACACTCCCTGATGCCGTTTAGGGGATTATAAAAAAATTTTATTTGTCTTTGCTATAAATTTTTCTTGGCATTTTTAGGGTAAAATCAGTGAGTGCATCTTAAAGTTATGATATCATATGTTTCCGTGTATTTGTTTATATTTGCACTCTTCAAATATCCATAAAAATACTGCTGAGGGTCCCAGACAGGCAGAAACCGTCCTGATAGAAAAAATTAAATAAAACAAGGGAACAGATGCTGATTGACCAATAGGAGACGAGCAGGAGTTGGTACACATTCATATACAGAGTCGTCAGGAGCAGAACGAAGGCAGGTATATACATGTGAACAGGCGCATTGTCGAGGCATACCTGCAAGGGGCGGAGTCTCTGAAGGGTAGGCAGAGAGCCAGGCATCATCCATGTAAAGTGCCGTCACTGGGAAAGGACGGTTCAAAAGTCAGACGTCAAGTGGGTTGACAGGTGGCAGTTCAGTCTTGGGGGGGGGGGGGGGGGGGGGGTCCATGAGGAGAGTTCACAGGGCCACAGAGACGTGTGTGTGTGTGTGTGTGTGTGTGTGTGTAGTGAGTCAGAATGATGGGCCTAATATGCAGCAGGCAACTGCTGCCACTCAGGAGCAAATCACCATGTCTTTAAGTGGCTGCTGGGTGACTGTTACCATGGAAACAGATGACAAATGTTTGGAGGGAACTCAGGAATATTATAAAGATGTGAAAGGTTTCTTTGCCAGGGACACACACACACTGCAGTTTATTTTGACTCAGGCTCACACACTCACTAGTAGATTAAATTGCCGCTGAAAATACACAACAAATGCAGTATTTCCTCCTTGTTTGATAAAACGGCAGCGTCTTTTTAAAAAAAAAATTTTTTTTTTAAATGTATTTTTGAGGCATTTTTAAAGATTCACATTCAGTAGGAACCAATGAGCTCAGAGCCACAAACGGAGTTGAGAGACGGACTAACACTGTTGGTTTTAATGTGTTTGATTTGTTGGATTGTTCATTTAAAAATATTGAATTATCTCATTTGTCCACAGTCAAAGTCAGATGATGAAAAGTTGAAATATATTTTGAATGTTTTTTTTTCAACCCTTGACTGTGTTTGTGGAGGAGAGGTGAAAGGTCAGGAGAAGGCAGGGTCATCATTCTGAGAGTGTGTGTGTGTGTACATGTATATATATATATATATATATATAAATATATATATGTTTTTCTGTGTGTGTGCGCTCACAGCGGCCCGTGCTGTGCCTCGTACTTGGCCAGCATGTTCTTTGTGCGTCCGAGCTCTTTCCTCAGGTCGGCCACCTCCTGCCTCAGTGCCGAGTTCTCCTTCTCCAGGAAGCCGGCTCGGATGGCGATCTGGTTCTCTTTGAGCCTCCTCGCGTCCCGGGAACGTTTGGCTGCCAAGTTGTTCTTCCTGCGCCTGGCCCAGTATTTGTCGTCCTGCTCGAAGGACACAAAGGAGAGAGAAACGAGACGTGAAACAAGGGGATTACATTATAAGAAACACAAACCCAGAATCAAATACCAGAGACAGAGACACAATCATCTGAGACCTTTTTGTACTTTTAGCTTCAGTTAATATTCTCCTAAAAGTATCAATCAAAGATAAGGCAGGATTGCATGGAGAACCACAAGTGTCACGGATATAGTAATAAAGCAATTGATTAATTAATAACAAATAATAATAATAATACATTTTATTTATAGGTGCCTTTTAAGGACACCTTACAACACACAGTAAAAGAAAGAAAATAGCAACAGTATAAAAACAAGGCATAAAATACTAAATAAATTAGAATAAATATAATTACATAATAAAAATATATTTACATACAAGTTAATTTATGACTATAAATAATTCAATTACAAAGTAATGCATCATTGGATTTGATTTAATCATCAAATAGTTCAAATTAAAAAAGGGTTTACAATAATAACATAACTCATAATTTAAAAAGACATTAATGAATTCAAATAAAATAAAATAAATTTTAATAATCTATTTGAAAATTTAAAATGATAAATTAAATAATTGTGTTGACAGATTTTAATCAGGCATTTAAAAGGAAATTTCCCATTTACATTATTTCATTAGTTATTAATTAATGAAATGCTTTATTACTATTTTCATGACACTTGTGGTCTTCCACAGATGCGGTTTTTTATAGTTACATTATCAATTATACATTTTAAGTAGATTCATTGCATTAATAAATGCGTCAGTTTACATAGAATTTCATTTTTCCTTTTATTTATTTATTTATTTTTCTAATTTCAGTTTTTTTTTTATGAATATAGTTGAAATAACGAGTGTTTCTGCTTCCTGGTGGCCAAACATCACACCTGTCCAACGTGTCGTGTCCATGTGTGATCAGAGCCTCAGCTGCTTCACAATCAGCTGTCAGCCGTTCATCACTGGAGCGCCGCCACACGCAGATCCACTTTTTATTTCAACAAATTAAAAGCTAAATCCTCTCAGCGGTGCTCCCTCCTTCAGTCCACTATAAGCCTCTTAACCAGGAGGACTTGCCCACCCCACTGGAGCTGGACGTAGCCAATAGGAGAGCAGAGGCTGCTCTCGGACAGATGAACAAAAAGTCAGCGAATCCACCTCTCCACCTCTCCACCTGCTCGTTGTGCTGGTTTAAGCCAAGTCAACTGTAGAGGAGAGATGGTCATATTCAAAACCCAACACCAGAGGAGGAGCTCTGTGCTGTGATAGTGTAATACTGTAATACCGTAGTACTTTATATACTACTGTACTACTGTAGTACAGTCCCCTCCCCTGGCAACCAGTTAGTGAGAAATTTGCTGCTGCTTTAAAACTTTAAACATAAGATAAAATTCCTTCTTCATCTCCTTTTTTTATTTCAAATGTCTAATTTATGGAAATTTGAACATTGAAAACAAACAAATTCTATCTACTGATGTGAAACGAGATACGAGAAAGCTCCACAACAGCTACTAAATGGACTTTGTGGTGAGATTGTTGTCTCATAATCAGATTATTAGTATTACAAATATACAGTATTCCACAGGTTTGACAGTTTTTTTGCTGCAACAGAATTTTTTTCTCCGAGATACATTTTGTATTTTTTAGCAATAAGCCGAAATTTATTGGAAAAATACTGACAGGAAATCGGCCTGTGTTGCATTACAAGCTGATATCAAGCTCTTCGCCAGAACCAGCTCCAAATTACCTTCAGGTCCTCCGGGATGAAGACCTTGCGAGCTTTCTTGATCATCGGCTGCGGTTTCAGCTCCTCAGCCGAGAACTTGCGTTTGCGCGGGTCGAAGATCTCCTGACCTGGGACGCTGGACAGCGCCAGGTCCGCTGGGTCGGGCTCGTACCCGACAGGGACCTGGATGGAGTCTGGGTCGATGGGGCTGGGAGTGTTTCTGGAGTTTGGGAGACCTGGAGGAAAACAGAGACGGTCAGATGGTAAGTCAAGTCAGAAACTTTTATCTTATTTGATCTTGTTTTCTTCTTCCTTCTTTCCTTCCTTCCTTCCTTCCTTCCTTCCTTCCTTGTTATCAAAGACCATTGTAAAGTGTTTTTTTTGTGTTTCTTGTGTTGTTCACTATGATTTTCCTTTGATTCCTAATTAGGGAAGCTTTCAGGCAGCTAAAACATCCCAACTAACTGTATCATTCCCTGTATCATTAGCATAAAAGACTATTATTAAAAATGATATAATCAGGAAGGAACATGCAGTAAATTGTTTTTTAGTAAGTTCGTCACATTATGAAGGAATTTATCTGTATTCATATTTTAAAGATGTGGTACGATAATATTGATCCTTAACCTTCAGATATTGATCAGAGAACAAACTCTGAGGCTGCAGTGTCAAGGTGCGGCCACCAGGTGGTGACAGACCTGAAGCTAAACCAGCTGTGTGTGTGTGTGTGTGTGTGTGTGTGTGTGTGTGTGTGTGTATGATCAGGTTCAAGTGACAAACGGGAACATTTGTACTATTTAACCATAAAGCTGCGACTCTGTTTCCTGAGGATTCAGCTCTGACCTGCTGAAGGACTCGGTGTCTCCTCTCTGCTCTGTGACCAGAGGATCAGAGATGGAAACATGGGAAGACTAATGAAAGCACAGTTTCCTGCTCTTCTTGTGTAAAGCCACTGCATCATTTAAAAAAAAAAAAAAAAAAAAAGGTTCTTGACAAACATCTGGATATTTTACATGCAATTATCAGATGATCTCTAACTTAAAGGTTCATATAGTATAAAGGTAGATGTCCATGCGCTGTTTGATCATAAAGCAGGTCTAGGTATTAATACTGTGAAAGTCAAAGCGCCTTTATTCTGAAACTGAGCCTTAAAACCAGCCGTCAGGACTTCTGGAACCTTGTGATGTCACAACGAAGCAGTCACAGCTCTCAGCCATGCAAATGAAAAGTTCAACATTATGATAAACATGTTTTTTTGTTTTTGTTTGAGCAGGTCCTGCTTGTCCCACAGTGATTTACAGGTGACAGAGGTTTAAAAGGTGATGTCAGTGAACTACACACCAGCTGCTCTGTGAGGCTTCATTATAAAACCAGTGGGTTCCCAATGTGACGGACTTGAACGCAGCACTGGTGTCTGAAACGGAGGAGCAGGTGGGAGCTGAACAGCAGCACACGATGAGCCTCACTGCTTCAAACGTGACATCCTGAGAGACATCCTGACACGTGCGTGTGTGTGTGTGTGTGTATGTGTGTGTGTGTGTGTGTGTGTAACATGAGCACATTTACTCTGTGAGCTGCTTGGTCGTAGTTCCTGATGTTTTCAGACTGTCCTCCTGTAAAAAGGTCGTCTGTGCATCTACAGAAGCCGAGAAAGGCCACACTCGCAAATATTTTTTTGTGACACTACAGTGTATAAGAGTGAAGTTATTGAATATTAAGTAATATATCTGTTTT
The DNA here is from genome assembly GCF_021018895.1 of Seriola aureovittata. Taxonomy (NCBI): domain Eukaryota; kingdom Metazoa; phylum Chordata; class Actinopteri; order Carangiformes; family Carangidae; genus Seriola; species Seriola aureovittata. The sequence continues at coordinate 20,049,341 of NC_079384.1, read as the reverse complement.
CAGTATTGTAGATGGTCCCTGAGCACTCAACACACAGCCGACTGCTCATAGAGATTAATTATTTTCCTCCAGCTCATTTTGATGAAAACTAGGTTGTAGCTCGTTGTCTAACTTAAACACAGTAGGAAAGAGGGGTTGTTTCTGTTATTACAACGTTTCAGTTATTGGACCAGGAGTTTGAATCTGTGAACATCTTTCCAACTGTAATTATCCCGTTATCTCCTGATAATATCTCTATCTCTATATATCTCAAGCTTTCTTATCTTGAGATAACAGGATAAAAAAAATATTTGCAAGAGTGGCCTTTCTCAGCTTCTGTGGCGCAGAAGCTTATTATGAGGTAGGTTTTATTGTCAGGTGACCTCCAGCAGCAGGTTGCTTTAATGCAGGGTGTGTATTACTGTGTTTCATGGTGATGTTTTTATCAGATCCTCTTTTTTTCTGCTACGGAAGCCCTGAGAGTCAGGTGAAAGAAATTTGTACATCTCAGAACTTGGACTGTCACAGGAGAGATTTTAGTGAGTAAATGAAATAGGGATCAGCCCAAGATCACACTGCACATCAGGAGCTAAAAGAAAGAAAATAAAAACCTGAGTAAGAAAAAATCCTGATTTAAAAAGTCACTTTAGAGGCTTCAAATCTTCATGTTTCAGCAAAGTATAAACAGCCGTTTTTACAGGTCAGACGTGGCTTTCACTCGGACAGGAAGAGGAAACAGTTCAGGTTCTGCAGACACTCCACCTACAGAGCAGGATGTGGATGTTTGTGCTTTTTTAGTCTCTCTCTCTCCCTCTCTCTCTCTCTCTCTCCTGGTGAACCCTGGGTAACCCTGGTTGTTCCTGCCTCCTTATCTGCTGGGCCGTCACAGGGCCACATGGGAAAACAAATATGGCAGATTATGCCATAGATTACTCAGCTATATTTAGACATGAGAGCCTCTGCTGGGGGCAAATTAACTGAAGGAAATATTTACATTTACAAGTCAGTGGAAAAATGATTTAACTATCTTCACTTTATCATTATTTAGAGTCATAAATGAGTTTATGATCTGACTATAAAACTTTGTAGAGGCGTCACTGATACTTCGGGAGGTGGTGGAGACCAAAACCAGAGCGTAACAGAGAGAACACTGTGGACGTGGACTCATCAGGTGACACACCGCTCTTCATAAGCGTGTTTTCAGGTTGTTCTGCTCCACGTGGACAATAATCAGTTAATTCAGCTTTAAACATCTCATCAGTGTGTGTTTTAGTGTCTTCTGATGGTTCGGGTGCTTTAAAGTCCAGACTGGGATCTGATTCAGTTCTTCATTCAGTGGGTTTCTGCTTTATAAATGAAGAAAGTTAAAGTCTCTTCACAAGTTTCTCAGAGCTCACCTTAAACTCACTCACTCTAACACCTGGATGTACCTGCAGGATTCATGATGTCAGAGCTAGTTTGGAGCCAATCAGGGCCCAGTATGACGAGGAGTAGATGGTAATACAATGTTTTAGTTGGACAATCATGTCTGTCTTTCTGTTTGAAGCAGAGTATTTTTATATGTGTGAAAACATGATCCTCAAGACCTGAACTCTACTCTGAGCCAGGAGGAGTCTCCCAGACTGACTCACACACTGCATGTGCATGCGTGCATGCGTGTGTGTGTGTGTGTGTGTGTGTGTGGATTATTAGTTGATTTGAGTGTAAATACAGATTTGGAAATTTGTGTGTGGATGTGAGGGTTGCCGCCCCCTGACCTACTTCTGCAGGGAACACTATGTTCTTAAAACACTGATCTCATGCAGGGACAGGCGCACACACACAAACACACACACTCACGTACACACACACACACCCCAGTGAGTCGAGTCACATGGCCTACTTCTGCAGAGAACACTATGTTCTTAAAAAACTGATCTCATGCAGGGACAGGCGCGCACACACACACACACACACACACACACACACACACACACACACACACACACACTGGAGTCCAGTCACATGTCTGTACATGCTGTGAGAGGATCACTTGTTTTCTTTTCCTTATAAACATGTGGATCACGGAGTGAGTAAAAGAGTCAAAGCGGGAGCTCTTGCCTACACACACACGCACGCACGCACACACGCACACACACGCACGCACACACACGTGCATGCACGCACACACGCACGCACGCACGCCTGCTGAGGCCAGGACATCTGTCGAGGTGCTGAATCTGACACTTCTCTCAATCGTGGTGTTTGGGGCAGACATGTTTTCCTCACGTTAAGCGAGCATTACTACTCTGAGCCCCCCCCCCCCTGTGAGGTCACATCTGAGCACTTAACCGAGCACACCTGAGCTCATCTCACCTTTGCACTGGTTATTCAGCATTTCACGATGAGGTCAAGGATTTGACCCTTGAACTCTGAGTTAAGCAAGTTAAGAGCATTTTCTCTGTGAGAAAGAACAAACAGAAGCTCTGCAGTGAGGAGGGTGACATCACATCAAGACAATGATGAAGATGTTTAAACTCTAAGGGATCGTAACGACTCACACAGGTAGATTTCCGGAGGTGTTATCTGGCAGGAGGATATTTCAAAAGAATCAGCGGACACGTCCGGCCCGGGGCAGGATGCTAAACATTTATTGATCGGGTCACCTGACAGTCAGGTTCCTATTACAGCCACCAAGTGTGTGATATCTGAGTTTCAGGACGGAAACCGAAACCTATTTCAATACATTACTTTGAGAAATATAAAAGAAGCAAAAGGTGTAAAATGTTAAATAAAAATAAAAGGTTTAAATCAGGAAAAAACTACAAATTTAAGCAGATATTCAACACAAATTTACTTGACAGAGTATTGTATGATTTTTTTTGATTGATTAATGCTGATTATTGATCCCTCACATTGAGGGAAATAAATTGTTCCAACAGATCATGTTAAATTCTGTGTAACTACAGGCAGCAGTAAAAGAGCTAGTCTATAAAATCAAGTCAGACTCAGGGTCTTTTTCGAACGGTGGCTCCAACGGCTAATGCGATTATTTTGGCAGATATTGCGATTTCAGTGTGAACTGTCACTTCTGACTAATTTTTACACACACATGTTCCTTTACGTCTGGAGGCCAGAGCGTCTCCGTAGCACCACGACACTGATGGTGCTAACGATAAACAACAATGTGACACAGTTACCTTGCAGCTTCTGTGATTTGGACTTATTGAGGTTTCGATTATATTTTGATTAACTGAGCAGCTCTAAATGAAATGGTGCATTTTATTGCTCATGAACCAAAAGGAAGTTATGTGTATCTCTCAAATACACGTTCATTCAGGAGCAAACCTTATAAAGAATAAGTAAACATGATTACAGCTTTGACCTCACAATCAATATCAGCTCAGAATTAGTTTTCAACGCACTGAGGTCAGTACCACTTATTTCTTTCTGAAGATTTCTGGCCCAAAGGTTTTTCAAATTTAGTGACAAACCTCTGGAATCCATTTTAAATTGTAGAATATAAACTGCCCCACAGACATTACCTCAGTGGTTCCAATTGTTTCATCTCAAACTCATTAAACAGATTCATCCCGTCAAATCAAAGTGTCGGTCATGTGAGTTACTTCAACCCTCAGCTGAGTGATTTTTCTAAACAAAGACCAAACCCCCCCCAACAGCCTTGAATGCCTCCTGACTGACTGTTTTCTGCTCATCCAGCACTGCTAATCACTCCAGAGGACAAAGGAGCTGAGAGGCTGTCCTCCTACTGCAGCTGCAGCTCTTCACACAGGAGATGAATGGCTCTCATTTTGCTTTCAGCACGAGACGACGATGGGCAGCAAAGAGGAACCTGGAGATTTGGTCGCTTCTTCTTCTGCTGAGTGATAAATGTTCTCATAGAAGAGCATGTGATCGTTTAAAGACCAAACTAACAGGTTTGATAGTTTTATCTCCTACAAATCATGTTAAATATGTATATATATATATATATATATATATATATATATATATATGTATGTCTCCTTTCACTACTGTGAACTATCTAAAAAATAACAATGCTAATTTGAAAACTCAACAAGATTGTCTTAATCATAGCAGAAACCAAACGGCTGGTAACTCTCTTCAGCTGAACAAAAACCTGAGATCATCATTTTTTGCCCCCATGATGAACCAATCAAGTTTTTATAATGTATATAAATTAGTGTAAAACAATAGTTGCCCACAACAAACACAGCAGCATGGTTTACAACAGGGCTACTTGTCCTGTAGGGTATCTGGACCAATCATAGTAAATGTGGTAAAACATTAGAATCCAGTAGAACTGACAGAGCGAGGGTTAGAAATGTTTTGTTTACCTGCTCTTGCCGGGCTGCCGTGCAAGCAGTTTGGGGAGACGACACTCGTGTTTACGGAGGTGGAGGCGTGGTTGCTTAGGTCCATCACTGATGGCGCCGGCGTGGACGGGGCTGGGGGCATGATCGGCGGCTGGCGAGCCGGAACGCGTGGTTGGTGCTGGTCGTGGTGGTGGTGGTGGTGGTGGTGGTGGTGGTGGTGCTGCGAGGGGCTGGAGGGGATGCCGTTCTCAGACAGGAACTCTTCCAGGTCCATGTACTCCAGCTGGAAGGTGTCCCCATCGTAGGGCAAGGTCTTGTCCCAAAGCGTGGGGCCCAGGAAGGCTGACTGGGGGGTGTTGTGCTCCTCCTCCAGGTTCTTCTCCTTCTCCTGCTCCTTGGTGAAAGCTGACAGGAGGACGGAGGGAAGAGCTGAGTCAGTACAAACCCAAAAACACAACTACAACTATTGGGAGAATTTATCAGCGTTATCAATACACAATTAAATGCGCCAATAGGTGGGTGATATGTCCATAGAAGCCCATTAACATTTACTCAATAGGTCTGTCAGGACTCAAGGGTACACAGGCTGTCTTCAATGAGTAAATACAAAAATTGTCACTTGCCAAGAGCTTCAGTCATCATTGCATTAACAAAACAAGAGGTTATAATACGTCCTACGAAGCAGCTACATCTTCAGGGCAGACTGGAGGCTATAGTGACTCGCTATCAGAAAGTGACCAAACAGGCCAGTGTTAGCTGGTTAGCATGCTAACTAGAAGAAAAGAGCTAGAAATAGGAGCAAAACAAGAGTTAACATTGTCATTGCTTTCCACCGTTAGAGACAGCTGTTAATGAAGAAAGGTATAAAGTTTAATGCTGAACTTGCAACATTTCTTCTAGACTGGTAAGTAAACAGCTGTTAATGCTAACGTTAGCTATGTAGCAATAGCAAAATCACATATTGCACCTTTAAAAGGAAACGATGGTCGTCTTCTAAGACAAACAAACAGGAGGCATTATGGGTACAAAGGGGTAGATAGTGGAAACCATTAAAAGAGAAACTCAACATGTAGTTATAAAGGAGTGTTTCCCAATATCCTTTAACTCACAGGATGAAAACTGCTGACCAAGCTAATCTTGATGTTTTTTTACCAGCCTCAGGCTGCGTAGACCAAGTCCTTTCAACATGTCAACAATGTCTCAGACAAACAAGCAAACATGTGACCTCAGCCTCATTAGTACATGTTTAACCTAAAGAAACTGCAATAACAAGATGAACCTTTTTCGTGGTTCCATGAGCAGCGACGAGTGTCCTTGACCAAAACTCTGGACCTCTATCAGCTCCAGCTGACCTCTGACCTTTTCACGGACAGATGGGTCCCTCACAAAGGAATCAATATGGTTCACAACATGTAGTATTATTGATTAGGAGTGTTTTCATGAAACCTGAAAGTCTTTGCAGATAGATTTCTGATTACATGTTGGACACCTCATTACCAATAATCAGGGATTCCTAACTGGATGTTTATATTTTCTTGGATTTCCAAGTTGTGCCGAAATCCTCAGATTTCAGAGGAAAACAAAGAAGAAGTGAGTATGTGATTGACTTCATGAATATTCTTCTTGTTCTGGAGATTATTTGGAAGCTGACATACGGTTTATTTCTTCAACTGAAATCTTGTACCTGTAGGAAAAAAGACTAGTCTGATGAAAGTATCAAATGAAAATTTTACGAGAAAATAATGTTTATTTTATTTCTTTTGGACACTTTCACTCCTTCCTGCGTCAGAAATTCTTAAAAGTTAGACTACAGGAAAGAAAAATCCTCAAGTCAAACTCCTCACAGCTCATTTCCAAAACCTGTAGTCACATTACATTTCATTTTATGGCCTCACAGGCCAGAAAGGCTGAAACCACTGCTCCAGAGGGGCATGTAATCCTCCATCTGATTTCTAAACATGATAACAAGAGGATTTCTTGACTCCTGGACTAAAAAGACTTTCAGGTTATAAATCCTGGCTACAACCCTGATGGATGATGTTCCGCTTGACCAGGTCTGTGGACACCGAGGTCACATCCTCATATTTCTGTCTTCTTTAATGAAGAGAAGAGCAGTTTACACTCATGTTAAAATTCACTGTTAAATGTTGGGTTTTAAAGGCTGATTTAGTTTTAAACTGGTCAAATAATCAATTAGTCAATTAACAGAATGAGATGTGATAACTGATTAATCATTTAAAGCACTTTCAAGCATAAACACACAAAAAAACATTACAAAATGTGAATATCTTTTACTTTTCTTTGTCTTATGTGAGAATATATTTAATATCATTGGATTTTGGACTGTTGGTGGGACAGCACAAATCATCTGAAGACGATGGTGAAGATTATGGAGGTTTTTCACTATTTTATGACATTTTTGAGACATTATAATTCATCGATTTTTCAGATGAATTAATGAGGGAAAGAAGTGTTAGTTGCAGCCAAACAAGAATTTGAGCATAATTAAACAGTTTAATATTATATGACTGATGTTTTCTAAAAAATATTCTGAAAATAATACAGAGTTTGGTTGGTGCTCAGCCCCAGGGTTTTGCTGGGGGGGGTTGCACTTATGACCTGAGGATTAAAATCCTGTCTGCAGCTCTGATGTGTCTGTTTGACAAACACATTCAACTAACTACATCTTCAATGATTATGATTATGATGACTGCTGGAAATAAGCAGGCTGTTCATTTGTCCAACATTCCCGCCGCTCATGTGACATTTAGAGGCAGGAAACTCATATTCCTGGTCTGTGTGAAGTCCATGCTCTGTGTGAGGAGTGCGCCTGAATCTCAGACTCAGTTCACAGATTCACAACCTGAAGCCTGCGGACCTGTTAAAGGTGCATGGAAACACACTAACAGTCTACATCAGGAGCAGCTGCTGCAGCTCTCATTCAGACCCTGAGTAGTAAACACGGACATTGAACTATCACACTGAGACACTTCACCTTCATGATGCAGCGGCAGCTTCATCGGGTTCTCCAGCAGAGACTTGAGCACTCCGTGCGTCGCCGGAGGCAGGAAACTTGGATTTAGCGGGATGGGATGTCGATGGGACATTTTCTCCAAAACGCCTCCTTTTAGGATTTAGGATCCGGAAACAGCGCAAAAACAACAAAATAAAGCACAAATATGTGTGTAAAAAAAAAAAAAAAAAAAAAAGAGAAAAAAGTCTGAATCAGTCCTCAGCTCTGGAGCCTACATGGAAATAAGTGAAATAAAATTAAAAGCCCTCACAGTGAGAAAAACGGGTGTCGGAATAAAAATAGAGGATCGGCTCTGGATGTGCTGCGGCGGCTGACCGGGCTGCAGGAGGCGGACAAACCGATCACCGATCCCATGTGTGAGAACGGAGGACTGCTGACGTCAAACCGCGAGCCAAGCACCCGCCCCTTTCCCCCCCCCCCCCCTCCTTCTCTCTATCAGTGGCCTCTTCCTCCTTTTCTATATGAAACTCTTAATATATGATTTAAATATTATCACTTTTATGAGAGTGTTCTTATTATTAATTGTTATACACTATATCACACTAATTATTATAACACACTCAGGTGTCAGTTTATTAGGAACATGCTGCTGTTGAGCTGTGCTGTATCACACAGAGGTGTTTCTGCGATTTAATCACAGGATTCTCATTATTAACTGCCACATATACAGTGTACACTTTTAACACTTGGTTTATTTGAATGATTTTGCATATTGGACTTTACACGATAATCAGACATTAGTCTGTCCACAAACAAGGCTGATTTAATGAAGTGGATCAGCTTCAGTCAGCAGAGCTGCTAATTATTAGAACACACTCAGGTCTCACTTTATTAGGAACACCATGCTGCTGTTGAGCTGTGCTGTATTACACAGAGGTGTTTCTGTGATTTAATCAAACCTTACTGATGTGAATGTGGTGGACAAAATAATAGAAACACCTGTCAGTGCAACACAACACAACAGAATCAAAGTTTCTGAACATTACAACCTTCATGAAGGAGGTTTTACTGTTGGATCAGCTGGATGTTCCTAATAAACTGAGAATTTAGAAATACTCGGCTCATGAGTTCACGTTCTCCATCAAAAATCAATAAATAAGAATAAAATAAGAATAAAAGGATAATTTTAATATTTTGTTTATCTATTTAAGTGTGTAATAAGATAAGATTTATAAATAAATCTCAACAAATTAAAAGTTTAAATCTTGTTTAAAAGCCTTTCACACCAGAGTTATATATTTTGTTTTGTCCTTAAAAAAATTGGATGTAATATAAATTTGTGTTCTGACTGTATGTGATAACAAACTGAACCTTGTGTATGTCTGTTCTCCACATTCATTTACAGCCATACCTCTCCTTTATAACAACTAGAGATATTTGTCACTGCAGTGTGTGTTTCAAAAGCTTAATTCATTTAAAATTCTACATCATCTATACACGTCAACCGTGGTGTGGTTCATGTTTAGGAAATGAATAGAAATGAATAGAAAGTGAATAAATTAGTTTATGTATGGCCGGGGTTTGGCAACTAAAACTCCTGGTTAAGTTACAGTTAATAAAAAGTTGTGAGAGGACAATTAATCCTGTGTGCATGAAGAGATGGAGAAATTCTTGAGCTGATTTTAAACTGTAAAAGAGGCAACAACAATAATCGTTATAAATTATTTATGATGATTTTCTAACTTTTTAATGTCAGAATATGAGAGTTCGTTGAACTTTAACCTCAGTTTGAAGCATCCATTCATGATTTTATATGTATTTTAACATTTTAACAGCACACACACACACACACACACAGAGGAATGCTGGGTCACATGAGTGGGCTGGCTTGACCTACTTTTGTCCAATGAGAAGCCTCTGCCTCCACCTCTCCTCCCCCTCCTCACCCCTCCTGCAGCATGGTCACATTGAACCTCATGTGCTCCAGACCAAGAGAAAAACAAATCCAGCAAGGGAGGAGAGGAGAGGAGAGGAGGACACAAGAGGAGAAGAGGAGAGGAAGAAATAAGACAGGAGAGGAGGACAAAAGAGGAGACAAGGAAAGGAGAGAAGAGGAGAGGAGGAAACAAGAAAGGAAAGGAAATGAGAAAATAGAGAGGAATGGACATGAAAGGAAACAAGAATGGAGAAAGGGAAATAGGAAAGGAGCGGAAAGGAAGGGAAAGGAAATGAGGAAACAGTAGAGGAATCATACAACATTGTAAAATTCTTTTAATGTGAACACAGGAAGTCAAAGTGGGTCTGTAGGACTCTTTACATGTGACACAGTGACACGTATAAATTCCTCCTAGGAGAAATATTAGAAAGTTATAAAAATATTATAGAGAAATTACATATATATAATCTGCATTTTATTTAAAAACTGTTGAAGATCATAGAAATACAGTATGAAAAAATGCCACAAAGAACAACAGAAACAGATAAAAACACTACAAAAGTCTCAAGATCCTCATTATTAACTGCCACATATACAGTGCACACTAATACACTTGTAACACTTGGTTTATTTTAATGATGCGTACTGGACTTTACACAATAATTAGACATTTGTCCATCCACAAACAAGGCTGATTTGATGAAGTGGATCAGCTTCAGTCAGCAGAGCCACTCAACACGCTGCAGTCTGTGACACTGGGTGGAAGAAAAGGAGTCCTTGGCAGCTTCGACAAATCCCTATCAGCCTCACTCTCATTAAAACTTCCTTAGCAACAGCGGTTACTAAAGCAGAGTGATGTTGTGACGACCTTTGTGTGAGAGAAAAAGTAGGACAGGGCTCAGACACGCCTGCTCCACTGCTTCAGAGCAGGGACCGGGCCAAACACGGCCATGACTCATCCCTTTAACGCCCTCCGTCAACAGCTGAACCACGTTAGCTGAAGAACCGCTAAGTATCCGTGCTAATGATTTCACCTGTATGCAGCTGTATTAAAGCTGTACCTACAGAGAATTATCACGCAGCTCTACAGATGCATTTTAGCTTTTGTTTTTATTTCATTTGACTTTATTTGTTTTATTTCCTTTTTTTTATATTCTATATTTATTTCTTCCTGTCACTGTCATCTGCACCATTTCCTGGTAAAAGCTAAACTAGCTAGCAAAAACAGAGTCAAATATGTTTCTGCCTTCGACAGCTAGCTTAGTTGCTCACTGGAAATGGTGCAGATGATTCTCAGACCAAACCAGAGCTAAAGGGAGAATGAATATTTGACATATAGCATTCATCACGTAATCATATTTCTCTGTTGAAGATGAAAATAAACCATTGTTTGCTAACATGCTCATCAAATCAATTTTATAAGGTGATATGTCAATTTTCTGCTGCCCCCAAATAGATTTTTACATCAAAGTTAGAAACACACATTGCTTAAAACTAACCACACACATTTGTTAGAAATGAGAATTTAAAAACTTACCGCTAGTGAAATAAAAGTTAATGTGAGTTTTGTCGTTTGGGTGGCACCAGAGTAAGATTAAAAAGGATTTTCCTCTGATATCATCTTTGTCTGTGCTATATGTTGTGATAAGCTAAATGCTGAGCCGAAGACACACGATGAGTCATATGACGTGTACAAAGTGCCACCCCTGACACCAAGCAACACGCTGCATCATACCAACAGGACCATGACCACACACAGAGCCACACCTACTACTTAAACTTTTTTTCTAACCTGCAGAGCTATGGCGATACGTCTTCTACCATTGTCCTTGTAATAATGTGATTGTGGGTCATATAGCTCGTTATATTTCTCAACCTCAACATATAGTCTTGCATCAAAGCGACAGAAAACAGTGAGGAGGGGGAAGTCGGGAACCAGGAAGTACAAAACAGCCCAATATTCTGGAAAAAAATTTGTTTTGAATGTGGTGTGAAGTCTCGAACACTTTGCCACCACCAGAGATTTCATAGTCCCCTATTCAATAATTGTTGATATACAGTATATCTGTTTGGATTTAGTCTGGAAGTGTTGATGACATCACTATCCTCAGAACCTAAAAACAGAGTCAACACTAACTGGTTTATTTTATTGTTAGTTGACAAAAATGCTAATTTGTGTTTGTTATGAATGAACGATTGGTTTTCTGGTTGTTGTATCAATCATTTGTTCATCATTTATGACACAAAGAACCTGCTGTGAAACTTCCATGAGCGTATACTGGATTTTGCTCCACTCTAATTCATGCTGAGGAGGTAATTTGGCGAGTCGATACCAAAGGACTACAATTACACAGAAGCCCTTGTTTTGTGGGTCAGTTTTTTCTAGCACAGTGTAAACAGTGACATGTAATCCCGGTGTAAGCATCGTGCCTACAATGGTCTTTTACCATTACACTGTTGAAATTATGATTTACATAACCAAAGCTGGCCAGAATGAGCTCAGTCAGAGCGTTGACCCCCTGGTACCTCTTAAGACCTACCATGGCCGAGCCAAGACTTAAATTCAGTTGTACAAAACAAGGCAATTAATAAGAACTTAAATAAAAGCGATGTAGCTGGAGTCATTTTGGGTTTTTCTGTTAAACTCTCCATCAGTGACGTTGTTAAGCAGGCCAATAACCGACTAAGTGTGATCTGTTTGGGTTGAGCTTTCTAATCCAGTCCTGGCAGAGTCGTTGATGCAGTCTGTGACCTTTGAATTCTCCAGGTTGAATGAAGGAAAAGAGGCTTTGCAGGTTGTGTAACTTCTCTGCTGATTTGGTCGTAAACTGTTCAGACACGAGTGAGAGCAGGGCCGCACGTACATGAACTGATGATCTAATACCTGCAGTGGAGCCTCCAATCATCTATAAATACACTGCCTCTCCACCATCATTTCACAATCAAGACAATGATAATGATCCTTTATCCCAACAATATGAAGGCGATGAGGCATAATGATAATGATGTCAGATCAAACTGCCTGTAACAGCTTATAATTGTCAGTCAATAACGCTTCTCCATTTTTTATCAATGAAGAAATTTCTAAACCTACTCAACCAAGAAAACATGAAGCTCAGATTCTGGGTAGTACTTTGTATAATACTGGGGGGGGGGGGGGGGGTTGGTGAAATACTGTGTATTTATTTTCTGTGCGAGAGCTGATGTAGCTTCCTGCCATCCTGTATTTATATACAACATTAGACCTATGGTCATCTGAACCTCACATTTCATTATTTTCTCTGTGAGAGCTAATGTAGCTCACCTGAACTCCAGCTCGTGATTATTTATTTAGAACTATGGTCATCCAAATATCACATTTATTTATTTCCCATGTGAACGTTGATGTAGCTCACCTGAACTAAGGATAAATTTATTTCCTGTATGACAGATAATGCAGTTCTTCTGAAGTCAGTATTTATGCATGTTGCTTGTTATAGCTTATGCAGGTCCTCAGAAGGTCAATCTAATCCTATTCGCATATGTACACATTATATGTAGCTTGGCAGCATTAAGGCTAAAAACAACTGTCAAAGTAAAAAACTTACCCTTAATTCTGAAACAATATTTGCTGTGAATACATACTGTAGATGTCTCGTCCTTAAACATAACACCATCCCACATTTTTAAATGTGCTTCCAGGGTAAAATATTGTCTTATATTTGAACATATATGCTATTTTAAGGGCAAAAATTATTAGTTTGAGAGAATGACTTGACCTCGCTGGCTCCACGGATTTGTGTTTTATCACTGTATCAGTTGCTTGGCAACAAATGGTCAACAACAGGCCAACATGTTTCTCCATCAGAAATGTCTCTAATGTTTAGAAAATGTAACAAAATCATAACTGTAAATGTGGTCGGAATATGCGGTCCAATGATGCATGTACTCAGGTTTGTGTTTGGGTGTTCATGAGTGTGTATGTGTTTGTGTGTGATTTCATTAGTGTTTCCAAGCACAGCAGATATTTATAGCTGGAGTTGCTTGCGAGAAGGGAAATCAATACTCAGAGCCCCAGGCAGGAGGAATATTGGCCCAGCCCTTCCACCTCCAGCCCTCGCACACACTCTATAAATACCACCATTCACATCACACACTAACACACACATACACATACAAACACATTCACACACTCCGAAAGAACCAAAACGACACGCCGGCACTTAATAAATTATTCCCTCGATGACCTCTTCACCCGAAGCAAACCAGTAAAATAATCTCATTATTACAGACTCTTATTTTGTTACTTTCGAATAGAGGCGTCAGCAATAGAACTAAACACAGAATCCGTTTAAAGTCCCACATGAAATGGAAATACTGCGAGAGAGTTGTTGTCCATATCGATCTACCTCTATGACATAACACATGTTACAGTCCAATAATAACACCAGTGTGTGGTACAGTATGACTTGTGAGGACACGCAAACAGTCAGCAAAACCTTAAAGGGATTTTATTCAGTTTTTCTGTTACATTTTTTGACACTGTACTGATGCTTTCACCCTGAGGTTGTGACCACCTACATCCCAACAATCTCCACGCCAGCAGCCGTTATGGAGGCAGAAGTAGATTGTTGTTCTGAGGAGTTTTGATTGGACAGACGCAGGTACTGACTGACTCAACAGGTCACAGGTTTTAGTGTTGCAAAGCAAAGATCAGTACGTATCTGTGCATCATGTGGCCACCAAAACACACCTTATCTCATAACATCTTAACTGTAGAAGCAAAAGAAGATATTAGTGAGTGGATGTATGAATGTGAAGTAAAGAGACAGCAATGAAGAGAGAGAGGGGAGGAATGAGGACAGCTGATCCTTAATGTAGTCTGGGTAGACTGGAATGATGCACCCAATTACACTAATACAACCTCCGCCTACCAGGACCTGAAGAGAGACACAAACAATAAGCAGCAGTCCAGGGTGAGACACAACCCTACAGGCCACAGCAGAGCTGTTCAGCTCTCCAGCTGTGTTGCCAAATTGTTGTAGGTGTAAGATACTTGACATAATGTGTCATAAACCACTGACATAGAGCAAACACACATCAAATCTGACTGATCCATGAGTCTAAAAGGAGCTACATGTAAGTTTTGCAATAGGTAAACTAGCTGACGTTAGCATTAGCAGCTGTTTCCTTACCAGCCTAGAAGAAACATTGTGAGTTCAGCATCAAACTTCATTCCTTTACTCATTAAGAACTGTCTCCAGAGGTGGAAAGCAACCCTCTTGTTTTGCTTATTTCTTCTGCTGAAGAATACTTAGCATGCTAACCAGCTAGCAGACTTGTATATATATATATATATACATCTTGCAATCACTGCAGCTGTGGTTTAAGGTTGAAACTACTCAGAAGCTGCTCTGTCATCTTTTTCTTATCTTTCCTCACACGGGAAAAATGACATGTTGCTTTTCTCCTGTTTACTCTCAGTCCGTCAAACCCTGAGCTGCTGCAAGGAGGAAAAACACAACTTGTTAGTTTGGACAAGCTTGTGGCAGCAAACTTCAGGTTCCATTGTGGCCCTCAAGAACAATTCAGAGCCAGGAATGCAGACCTTCTCAGAATAGCTTCATCCGCAGAGAAGGCCTTCCTGTCGATGGCAATAAGAACACACAGTGTGTTGTGTGTACCAGCTTGCAAGGTTGTCGACAGCATGAACAGAGGCTGGGAACAGAGGAGAGACAAAGAAAGGAGACAGGGCAGGGCTGCAGCAAAATAAGATGTAATGAAAAAGCGTCCAGATAGACTGAAGTGGTGAAGGACAGCAACGCTCGAGCATCAGCATGACAGACAAAAAGACTTTCTTCCCTCCAGGTTTCTGTTGTATGAAATGTACAGAAATGTTTGGTGTATCCATATGACCCATAACAAAAATAATTAATTCAAGTGTTTTCTGAACTGCCATTCGGGTTTGTCAAGTAAAATTACTGACAACATTCACTATGTATTTCTCAGAGCATCTGTAGAAGGTCATTTCTCCCACACATTTCAAAATCTTATTTTTGTTCTCTGCCTCATTTTATAGATTTTCTTGCTAAAGTCTCTCTGAACAAAGTCCTCTCACTGTCTAGCTCTTTCTGGTGAAGGTTGTTGAAAAGAATACCTGCTCCTACAGTATTTGGAGTTAGATATGAATATCTGTCAAGTTTGTGAAATGGTCACGAATTGTAATCTCTTGGTTTTGTGTACAGATTTTTTTGTGACAGTCAGCACGACTTGCAGTTCATCAATATACAGTATTGCACTTATATAGAGCCTTTCTAATCTTAGCTACCACTCAAAGCCCTTTACAATACTTCCCACATTCACCCATTCACTCACACATTCAATCATTCATACATCGCATCCCTGATGGAACAACAAGCAGGAGCAATTTGGGGGTTTAGTATCTTTGAAACGCTGACAGGAGGAGCCGGGAATTGAACCACCAACCTTCTGATTGGTAGACAATGCACTTGGCCTCCTGAGCCACAACTCATTATGTATTCATCGTTAATGTATTGATTCGTGTCACCTACATGGATGGGACTCTTTTTTTGTGACTTTACAACTTCCACCTGTAGTGACTTCAGCTTTATTAAATAGAATGCAAAGCTTCATTCAAAAACTGTTTTCCAATTGAAGTACATGAGTTTGAAAGTGCTGACTGTCACGAAAAAAAAAGAGAAATTAATTTCCATGAACATGCGATCAGTAGATCACATTTCATGACTATTTCACACACTGCCATGAGAGTGGATAATAATCATAAAAATCACATAATTTCAGGGTTATTAGATTACCAGTATTAATGTTTACACAGCATTTCTTTTTGTTTTTTTAACTATTGTTATTAATTGAGAGCTTAATTCCATTTCACAGACAACACGTTTGTTACATTACAAAACATTATGCTAATAATGTAAATGACCAAATATTGAAGGTGAAGTGAACTTTCCTGTTCACCCTCGACACAGATTTCTACATTAATGCAGATATAAATGAAATAACATCACTCCCACATTTATAGAGGATTGGCAGTTTAAGTTTAATACATCATATATATACATATATATATAAGTTCCTGTCTATGTGGTTGTTTTAGTAAAGTTTTAACTATTTAGCACACTTCTTAGGTTTTACTGGTCACTGTGGACTGGTGGGTTAAACAGGGGTTAAACCAAACTTGTTAATGTGTAAAGTTACTTTGATTGAAGATGTGACAGCCAGAGATAAATACATCATAGTACAGGAGGGAGACTCTGCTGCAAGTCTTCATCGGTCTACATCTCTGTCTCTATAGACGGGCTGGTTCTCCGGTCCGTCGCCTCTCCATCCCGCTCCGCCTCCAGCTCTGAGGTCTCTGGAGGTGAAGAAGGCCCCGTGATGCTGCTGCTGCTTGTCACAGGGAGGCTCCACGATGTTGTCTGGGTCATATGACTGTGACAGACAAGACACTGAGTGTTACTCATCACCAACAGTGACAGCTTCCTGACCCCTCAATGTGTTTCTGTGGTGTTACATCATTGGTGAGAATGAGACCGTGGTGAAATTTCATGAACAGCTCTCTCTAAAGGCAACACGTAACCTTCAATCAACTGACCAACACCAGTTTGGCTACGAGGCTAATAACACCACTTTCCCATTCAATGGGAGTCCATTGAAAGGAAAAGTGGTATTATTAGCCTTGTTAGGTGTTATTAGCCTTCTTAGACACTTTAACTACTTCCTCTACTAGCCATCTCAAGAACTCTTGGCCATTTTGTGGATGAGTTTGGGTAGTACCCCAGGGAAGGGGTACTAGTAGGTTTTGGGTCCAGTGAATAATTTAATACATTAATAGGGGCCCAACAATTAAGTCATTTACAGTTCGGCAGTGAACATATCATTAAAATATCCAATGTTTTTACCTATCAAATAAAAAAGGAGGACAGTCCTGGACAGCTGTAGCCAGGGACAGGCCAGCAAAAACTGGGACTGTCCCCAAAAAATGGGGATGTTTGGCCACCCCTACCCTAAGAGCCTCTGACAGGTTAATCTCTCCACGATCATGTGTGGGTTGGAAAATGTCTGATTCCTCTTACTTGATGTAGTATTTTACTCCATCTGCAGTGTAGGCCTCCTCCCAGCCGTAAGGAAGACCTGCAGGGAGGAGAAGAAAATCATCAAACCATTAATTGGATGGCTCAGTGTGGTGTGGAGCCAGCCTGGATGATGTGTAGCTTAAATTTCCTGATTTGAAACATCCCAACAGAATCAGGCCAAGAGATCCCCCCTCACAAATATCACGTTTCATCCAGCCTCATTTTTCCTGAGAAGCTCTGCTCTTCCACAAACCACCATCATGTCACTCCAACAGTGATTTTACTGTACTTTTCCACGCTCATCTCTCAACTTACTGTACAAGCTGGTCTCTTGACCCTGTTTCAGCGAACAACAGGGGGCCAAGTTTCAAATGCTGCCCCGTGGACAACAACTCGTAAACTGAAACCAAACGTTTCACAAATTCAGAGAAAAGAGGGATTGTGGTGAGTTCTATATCGGTGACTGTGGGCCCCATGATGGGGTTGACATGATGGATGACTCATCACATTTTATGACATGCATGCTGGATCCAAAGACCTCATGAAAACTTGACTGTTTACTGTTTGGTTTAACTCCTTTAAAGAATCCAAGCATCCAACAATGACCTAATAAATGTAACATAAAAATTATGTTAAAGTCTGTGGTTCCAGCTGGAGCTACAGTATGTAATGGGACTATTATGGTGTGTCCATCTGTCCAGTTCTTCTGTGTAGTTTGTTAATCTCGCTGTGATAACAAGACCTCAGAACTGCTTGTCCAATGGTTGGATACCTTTGAGAAACCGCTGTCAACAAGTGTTTCAAATATTGGATTAGAGATGGGTCTGTGTCTGACAATTTCTGTAACTTTCAGAAACCATTAATCCGACATTCACACCAACTTCCACTTCACTGATCAGTTGTGCCAAGGTGAGAGAGGAACCAGGGTTTGACCTTCTCTCTCAGCTTCTACTATTTCTGTCAACTATCTCTTTTTCATTTGAACAGCCAAGTCCAGCAATAAAAATGTCCTCCACTACAGACTGTACGAAGATATGAAAATGGTACCTACATATTTAAATGGCCAGCTTTTCACTCGTGTCTGAATCCAGCTCTTAAGCAAACGGCAACCTTCAATCCTGAAAAATGAAGCATCAACACAGCAGAACAAAAACCTGCATTCCTCTGCTCACCACTAGAGTCCAACAGTGAGTCAGTCCTCAAAGACTCCCATGTTAAAATGTCCAACTTTACGGCACTCCCAAGATGACGATGGTGGAGCTGCTCACTCTGAGCTTCTTCAGAAACCTGTGGGGGACGTCACAGGGGCTATGTCCATCTTTATTTATAGTCTATGCTCTTAACAGTCAGAAAGACTGATATCAGTCTTCTCATATTTCACATAATGAAGAAGAATGAAACACCTGTTGAATTTGTAAATGAGTGTTTAGAATTGTCTGAGTTCCCGGATTTTGTGTGATACATTAGCTGTGTCTCAATTCAGGGAAACAGTGCCTTTGAAAGACGTGGTCTACAAAGGTCATTGCGGACTTTGAAGGCCAAACCAAAATGAGACAGTCTGGTCTACAAAGTATTTCCTATTTGTCCTCGGCCTCTGTTTAATTTGTGGAGTCAGCCATATTCTCTTTGAAAAGTATTTCATATCTGAAGCTGCAAAGGATCCGCCTGTAGGATCCTTTGTTGTTCGGGAAACGAAGGACACATTTCCAGCCTCGTCGTGTGGCTGTGACGGAATTGGTTTTCGAAAGGAGCCTTCAAAGGATGACCCTCTTAACTGAGACACTAATTTTTGATGGTCGTGGATCAAGAATTTATCAGGTTATTATCCAGTGCAAAGAAACCATCAAAAGCAGGAGGAATTTTTAAATGGATGATTGTCTGATTGTGTTATTTCATTAAGGAATGCACTTTCAGCAGGATGCAGTTTACGATAGCTCCAGCTGTAAATGAATCTTTATGGCCGAACTGTTATTAATGTGAATCCTCTGATTCTACATTGACAACCTCCTCCACCATCCATGAACTGGATCCACTCTCCAACAGGAAGCTAAACGCCCCTGTGTTCTCGGCTCATCACGATAATCTTCATGTATGTACATGGAGATGACAATGTGGTTCTCACTGCGGGAACAAAGACATCAGATCCATGGTGGCAAGCTGCTTTGTGTGGCTGTGAATACAAACTGTAAAGCTCTGCGATACATTTCACAGACCAGGTTTCACCCTGTCAGTCTGAGTGTTGACAGAAGGACCAGTGGGGGTGGGGTTGGGGGGGTGTCAGGTGGTGAAAACATGTCTTTCAAACAGGGAGATAACGCTGAACCGTACAGTAATGAGCAGGTAACTCACAGGACTCAAAAGGTTCCTGGAAAACCTAAGAAATCTACGAAATCTTTGCTTCTCAGTCATGGAAAAGACCTGGAAAATAACGTTGTTTATATTTTATATTAATTTTCATGTATTCATGGAATTATTCAGCAAAGGCTCCAAACTGTATATTTCTTATTTAAATTGGATTTTTGAGACAGTTTTGGGCCACAGTCTGAGAGGTATAGCCCTCACATTGTGTCTCTTGTTGTTAAAGGAGCTATATGTAAGTTTTAACTAATGCTACATATCTAATGTTATTGTAAGATACTTGACATAATGTCATAAACCAGTGACATAGAGCAAACATGCATCAAATCTGATCTATGAGTCTTAAAGTAGCTATATGTAAGTTTTGCAATTGGTACATAGGTAACGTTAGCATTAGCAGCTGTTTACTTACCAGTCTAAAAGAAACGTGAGTTCAGCATCAAACTTCATTCCTTTACTTTCTTCTGTTTCCATGGCCCTGTTTGGAACACCCACTTGCTCACTATATAGTGAATCAGCAGATTTGTAGTGCTTTTGAATTTTCAACTGTAAATTTTATCCACTACACAGTGCACCACAAAACTATCACTAGGCATACAAAAATGTAGTCAAGCTAGACCATCATGCATTGCAGCCTGTCTTGCGAAAGTGCAGCAGAAGAAGTCATCTCGCTATCAGGCTAGGTGCTAACAGCAGGCTAGCTAATGTGATTTTATTGCCTGTTGAGTGTCTGGGGAGCATAATAACAGTAATACTGACAAAAACACAGGAAAGATTTCTCTGTAGACAAAAATTAAAACAAACATAATACATGAAAGATAAAAATTGCATGTCTTATAAGATCACATGTATTTTGAGGTTTTTGTCTCATATGTGATGCAGGGTTAGAGTTAGGGTTAGGGTTTTTTATGCGATGGAGATAATAATTATGAATATCTGGTGCATAAATATGTTGCACGTATCGTCTAGTGAGTCTTCTATGTAGCCAATGCTATATAGTGGGTGAATGAGTAAATGAACAAGTGGACAATCCGAACACAGCAATCACTTCTTTTCTTCTACTGAAGTTAGCTTGTTAACCAGCTAGCCTTGCCCATTCACACTGGCTCGCCACTTTCTGACACCGAGTCACTGTAGCGTCCAGTCAGCTGGACGTATTTATAACCCTGTTGTGTTAAAAACACAATGATGGCTGAAGCTATTGTCAAGACTTGTACGTAAATAGCTGTTAATGCTAATGTTAGCTATGTAGCAATAACACAACTTATAAATAGATCCTTTAAATATGTATTCTTGCTTCAACTCTTAGATGGATTGTGATGAACTGTGGTTCAGACGTTCATGTTCCCCTCAGGATGAACTGTAATAACTCTAATGACTTTTCATCAGGTCACATTTCAATTTGTTGGTTTATGGTAAACAGCGTAAAATGATGTCTCAATTGGATGCAAAGCTAATGACATTGATGCTGATGTTAGCATTTAGCTCAGATGTGAAAGGTTCTCATGCTGACGTCTCATATTAGCATCATCAGGATGCCTGTATGATCACACAGCAGCCATTTGAAGGGTAAAATAAATTAAATAAAAATCTGAAACTCTTACATTACAATAACGCAAGTATGACATGAATGCAGCATAAGTACAAACTCACAGTGCTGACAGCTTGGCTATAGAATGACCAGAGAGAAGAAGAAGAAGAGTAGTTTCAGACTGAACAATGCCCAAGCAGCTGTCATTACCAGCAACCATTACGCACATCTTCAGCTATTTATAGCATCTGTATGTACCTGTAAGTCATCAAACCTCAGACAGGTAGTCACTGATTCACTTTGTGGTGTTTCACAATAAAGGTTAACCTGAAATGATCATGAACATGGAAACTCTGTAAAATGATGCTTTTATTGTAAATTATTATACATTTTATATTTCTGAAGTTTTATTGCTTGTATCATTTTTTTTTTAAACTGGTTTTAAGGTAAACTTCTTTTTCGGCTCCAGTCGTCTTCTCTAACCCACCTGGGGGATTGTTTTGATGCTTGGTTACAGAATATGTTGCTTGTTTGTAGAAGGATTTTCTTCTGTGTGGTTGAGAGGTTGATAATTCCAAAGGGTAACGGCAGTCAGTGTGTCCCTGTCTTTAAGAGGCAGTCACACAGAGCTCTTCCTGTTGATTTCGGCGTGGCTGAGGGCTTGTTAGTGATGCGATATGGTGGTTCAGATCACTTCCCAGCGACCACATGACTGATTTAATCTGTTACTGCGGCAACACAAAACCACCTCCGGGGAGAAACACGTTCAAGCCCACAGAGACTTTCCTTATTTAACTGAAGCATCGTTGTTCAACTCTGGTGTGAGTTTAACATGAAAATGGACAAAGTGTCTTAAATGAACAGAGTGTCGACACAAATATAAATCATTTGTTGATTTGTCTCTAGTTTATTTGTCCCTAGAGGGTGCTGGTTGGATCTGAAAGGCCAAAATTACAACAAAGTATTTACTTTATTCTTGAATGTCTTTCATTTATCTGCGTAGTTTCCCTCCGATCTGAGAATTTACATGTTCATGCAGCATCTGATCATTATCAGGGTTTGTGTTCTTGTTTTCAGATCTTAAAGGATTCTCAATGTTTTTTTTAAATCTTTTTAACCTCTGACGACTTTCAGTTAAACTAAGCTCAACAAGTATGTGTCTGTTAATCAGAATAATGGGTTTTAAAACTGATTTAGGTTTAAAGGCAAGTTCTGGTACGACACTGTGAGGCTGTACAGTGTGCTGTGTTCACATCACATGGGAAAGACATATATATACGTGACACACACAAATAACAAAACATTTACTTTGCTCAGTTTGTATTTACTTATAAAACTTGATTAACTTGATGAAAACAGATTTTAATGCCATGTGAATTTTACTCTGCTTCTCTGTCTCTGGTTCTCGTTTAAAAATGACCTGGTTCACTTTCTGGCAGCAGTTTCGACATTTTAACCAGATCTTTTTAAATAAAGTTTAGTTTAGTTTAGTCATTGATGATTCTAAACTGGTTTGGTTCCTTTAAGTTAAAGAATGAGGTCAGTGTTATTCTATATTTTTCTTATTGTCAACAAAACATTCTGACATCTGTTCCTACTGCATATGTAAATCTTTAAAAACATGTCACTAATATATAGTTTCATTTTTAAAAAGTCTCAGTAATCTCGTCACACAGTTGCTAACTGTAGTTTTTATCAAACCAACAGGAGGAAATCTGTCGGGGACTATTTTTGGTCCGTCCATGTTTGGTGCCGTAGTGTTTGGTGATGGAGGAACCCAATGCAACAGATACACACACAGCTGTTGTTAGCAGGCTCAGGTCATTGTTGGTTTATCTCTGAATGTGGGATTTAATGACAAGAGGGAGAATCAGTTTTCCTTTAATCAGGACAATCGTCTCAAACATCAGTAAACCTCCGTCAGCTGCTTGGATCTGGTGTAGGTGTTGGTTCTGATGTAGATCTGCTCTAATGAGCCACTCAGTGCAGCTCCAGGACACGGTCACCAATTTAGTCTGGTGGAGTCGACATGGCAACAGAGACGCAAAGACTGTCAGCTTGCAGTAATGACTGTTGCACAGACGACCCCCAGTGTGTGTGTGTGTGTGTGTGTGTGTGTGTGTGTGTGTGTGTGTGTGTGTGTGTGTGTGTGTGTGTGTGTGTGTGTGGATGCTGCCGGTCGTCAGCTGTTGGTCCTCATCCACACACAGTAAGACAGATGTTTTTAGACTGAGTCACTCACAGACGAGGACGACACACAGAAGATTATTGCTGTTATTTTAATAGTCTGTATTAGTTTGTGACTTCACTTCAACTTTATTATATTTAATTCTAACAAACAAATTCATTTATTCACTTCCTCATCTGTCCTCTCTCTCTCCTCATTTCCTGTCGTCTCTCTAACAAGGAAAACTTTGACTTCTGTTTCCAAAGACTCATAAAACTGTAGAGCTGTCGCTTTAAGATTTTATATTTTAATCAATTTTGACAAAAGACATTTCAAGCTCAGATTTGACACCTCTGAAGTAGGAAGAACCAATTTGGGCTCAATTCTAACCCTAACCCTTAATGCGTATTTAAAAGCATTTAAATACACACTCTGATCTGTTTATATAAACACATATCCACTTGTTTTTGAAAAAATGTTTTTCTGAGGCTCTGCTCAAGAACAGTCCTCCATCATAGCTAATAAAGTTTAAGTTAAATCACATTTTTCTTCTATCTGAGGGACTCTGCTCACAGTTAACGAGCAGATGATAATTACGTTATTACATTATAATATCCAGGTCCCAGAGGCTGATTCCTTCAGTCGGTGCTTCAGTCACCTACAAATCACTCTATGCTCATGTGCAAATGTTCTGCATTATTAATGTTCAGAGTTCAGCATGTTCACAGTCAGAGGTTTTATTATTTAAATACTTATATTATAATATTTTATCCAACAGCTTTCAGACTCGTCATGTTTGCAGTTTTACTTTTAGACTAAGTTTCTATTCTCAAGACAGAGATGTGGCTGTTGTGTGAATTGTGACTTTAAACGAGTAAGAATTAAACAGGGAAATCAGTCCTTTGTCTTTTAGAGTCATAACTGTTTTCAATTAAATGTTGATCCTAAGAGGCAGCTGGTTGCACCTGAGCAATCAGCTGACACACCTGAGCAATCAGCTGACACACCTGAGCAACCAGCTGACACACCTGAGATCAATCAGCTGTTGCAGCCTCTAGTCCTCTACCTGAAGGTTTCAGAGTAACACTTTCCTCACCTGCTGTATGTAATGTTATTTATTAATGCTGAGGCAGATGTTCTAGATTTTTCTTATTGAGAATAAAACAAATATACAATAACACCAGACTCCATTTGATTTTATCTTACTTTAAACATCTTTTATTTTGTTTCTTTACATAATTTAATTTAAACATAATTTTAAACATGTCTTTTTCATCTGTTTCATCTATTTGAAATTCAGTTCATTACATCTTTTTGTATGAACGTGCTCTACAAAGTTTTATTATTATTATTAATTAAGGTTATTGCAGTTTAATTTAAGGGATTTGTAATTTTAAAGTTAGTTTAAGGGACTTTTACCACGTATGATCTGATGATGAAATCACATAGTTATGCTCCAGCTCGAATTATAATTTCATCAGTTTGGTTGAAGCTGTACATGTCACATACACATGCAGACAGAAGCAGCCCTGTTTCTGCTCACTGTAAAAACATTTAAAGGTCACAGTCGACAGGTTTTATCCACTTGTTTCTAAATGTTCTGAGCGATGAGTCATTTTTAATCATTTCAATAAATTCAAATAAGACTTCAGAGGCTGTAACATGAACCGGCCTCAGGTTGAAAACATGTTTTATTGTGGAAAAGAAAAATACAACCCAGACAACCTGAAATGTATTTTGTATAGAGCATAGTAGATTGATGCATATGAATGTAAATCATGGTTGTCATGGTAACAGTGTCCGAGTTTCTCCTTGCAAACGACAAATGACTGAACCGAGTGAGACTGCTCAGTCTGAAGCCCCTGCTGATTGTTTATCATGCAGTCTGTTGGGCACAGTGTGTGCGTGTGTGTGTGTGTGTGTGTGTGTGTGAGTGGGTGATTGTAATTGTATCTCACACACACACACATACACACACACACACACACACACACACACACACTGACCTACTTTCTCTCTGCTGCTGTGATTCGGGTTTTTGTTCGTCTCTCTTCATTATCTCGACCAGGACATTGTGAATGATGGAGCACGTCTCTGCTCTTGAATCATGGCTGTTAATTATGTAACTGCGCCCACGTCCCACCGACGCATTGATGGAGGGAAATTAGGCGTCTGTGTCAAAACCCACATCCTGCCTCCTGAAAACAAACCAGATCTGGATACTAGTATAAATCAGACTCAACATGCAGCACAACATGAGAGCGTCAGTCTGTCCCCTAAGAGCAACACACATCTGTGTATATGCTCCGAACTTCCATGGCCCTGGGAACATCTGGATCTGAGTATTGATATTGCACCTCTAACACTCTGAACGATCTACTAGAGCCTCAGAATTATATCCCGGCTCTGTGTTTTTGCTGGGGAATCCTTATAGTCCCAGACCCCCTGGATTAACAACTGACACAGTGTATTTTCTGGAGCTGCTCCAAATTCCTAGGACCTTCACTGTGTATCTGTTGGAGACACAATATTCTCCTTGATTGTCAAGCTCACTTAACTCATAACACAATGTCACTGAATTACATCCTGGCTCTGTGTATTTGCTGGGTTTGAACACTCTCAGCTATTGAACTCTCATGTATTTTCTGGAATTGCTGTTTCACACTTTAGGTCCCTGAACTACCCATCACCTCGGTGTATTTCCTGAAAACACTCCATCCTCCAGGTCAGAAACTACAACCTAAAACTCTGTATAATCACTGGACATTCTTCAAATTACCAGGCCACCCTGGTCTACCTCCCGGCTCTGTGTATTTTCTGGAAAAGTTCCAGAACTAGAACTTCCAGTTCCACTAAACTACCAGTGGGCTCTGTATATTTTCTAAAAAAATTCCACTCTACCAGGCCTCAATAACTACCTGTGACTCTGTGTATTTGTAAGCGACATCATCCCTGTTGGCCAATAGAGTTAGTTCACAATAGTTCACAAAGGTCTTTAAGGACAAATCAGGTGATGTAGCATTTAGCTAATTAGCTATAAACCATGTAGACCTTACATCACCTCTGATCATTTTTTATAAATGTGCTGAAAGTTTTTGACCTGGGTTTTGGTTTCAGTTGGAGACTGCCCTCCCGTAAAAAAACGAGCCCACAGTTCATCTGTGCAGCAGGTTATTATCACCCATAGTTGTTTTGTTGCTAGGCAACATCTAATGGTCATAGTAATTATGACAGGAGCAAAGGGCAAAGTGGGGTGACGTAGTATAAAGAGAGACAAAGTCCATGTCAGGAGGAGGTTGTGGTGGATGGATGAATATGATACAGGAGAGCGCTGTTCGATTCCCATGTTGTTTCTACTATCCGTGTCCATTCATTGTTATTATTGTAACCATGACAACAAAGATCATCTAATGTTAAGTACTTATTTTAACACAAATCACTATCTTTTCCTAAACCTAACAAAGTCATCACTGTTATTATGGTAACCATGGCTATGAAGGTAGGTACACCCTTGACGGAACAGTCCCTGTTTTTTTTACTGTAACCATGACAACAAAGGTCCACTCCTATGGGTCGTATCAGAGGGTTGAAGAAAACGACCTGTGTGGTTGTTCAGGTTGATTTTTGGTACACTACGAAAACTACAGACTTCCTTACACACATATGTTAACAGGCTACTCACAAAAAATTCTTGGTGGTGCGTTCAAGGACACAAGCTCCGAGAGTCAGCTGAGCAGGAGGGTTTTTTTAATACAACAAAAAAATAAGTTTCACAGTAAACTTCCTGTTTGGTTTTCTGACATAAGGTTAGTGCTTTTAGTCTTTGCATTTCAAACAAGCCCCATCTGGTAAGGAACAACAGCTTCTTAACCTTTTTTCATTTCATTATATCAGTTACAAGTTTGTTCATCAGACTAAACAAATTGAGACTTTTCCTGCAGCTACAGTCAAAATAATCCAGACACTAAAACTGAATTTGACCCAGTTTGAGCTTGAAGTGGCTGTTCCTCTTCACAAAGAAGAACTCAGGATATGTGGACAGTTTGTTTCCGAATATTTACTCCAAAAAAAGACAAAGGATTTACAGCAAATATCTCCAAACATGACAAAAGCGTCTAAAGAGTCCAATCAGGCCAGAGCTGCCCTTACATCGTTGCTGGTATCAGAACTCTGCTGGCTGTACTTCCTGTTTGAAACGTCAAAGCTCCTTCGTCCTTCCTGACCTTGTGTTTGTAGGTGAGTGAGGTTTTCAGGATTTCTCCTCCTCTACTGTTTGATGATATTTCCAGGATTTGCTTCGCTGGCTAATCTACTGCACGAACACAAGCGTTCAGCCACTCAAACATAAAGCTATACATTGATCAGATAACTGACAGAGCTACAGTGAGGTGTTTTCTAAATGGAGTAAGTCGCTCCGGAAGAGAGCACCTGCTACGGTAAATGGCAATCCTATGATATCGTAACATTGATGTGTTATAGTGTTATTGCTTCTTAAATGAAGGTATTTATTGATGCTACAGAGACCATTTAAAGGAAGGTAAACTAAGTCATATTCAAAGGACTACACCAAAGTTTTGACAGTTCTGACCATGCCTCACATTACTATGTGACGAGTGTTTTGATACCAATTTTATTGGCAATTTTAAAGGAGCTATTTGTAAGTTGTTGCTATTGCTACATAGCTCATGTTAGCAATAACAACCGTTTACTTACTAGACTTGACAAAAGCTTTGGCCATCGTTGCGTTTGCTAGCCAAGAGGTTATAATACATGCCACCTCTTCAGGGCTGGGCGCTACAGTGATTTGGTATTGGAAAGTGATGATACAGGCCAACCCAGGCTGGGGCTTGCAGGTTAGCATGCTAACTCCAATAGAAGAAAATAAGTATTGGCAATAGAAGCAAAACAAGAGGGTTCATTTCCACTGCTCGAGACCGCTTGCAACGTTTCTTCTTGACTGGTAAGTAAACACCTGTTAATGCTAATGTTATCTATGTAGCAATAGCAAAACTTACATATAGGTCCTTTAATCTTTAATTCATTAGGGAGACCTCTTCAATGGACTGTTTGGCCAACTGGACCAAACTCCATCTTGAAACCACTTATTAACATTTATAAGTGCTAATGTCCACTGATAAGGGGAAATAATTGGACATTTTCAGAATAAAATTTAAATATTTTAAGAAAAAAATGTATTATTCTCAGAGAAAAGTTGTATTTTGAGATATAATTCATAATATTTCAAGAATAAAAGTTAAAGAAAATTTAAGAGAGACCTCCCTGAAACTCAGTCGTAAAATTAATAATAAACTGATCATTGAGTCCTGGACGATCAATTCTTGCTGTAATTTCTTTGAAGGTTCAGCAGGTGGACCTGATGATGTTACTCTGTTTTTCTCATCACATGATTACAAGGCTGAATGGACCAAACTGTTAAACGTTCAGGAAGTCCTAACCCAACATTACAGCGGTCTCCTTCCAGTGTATCAACCTGCATAAACGTTTCTCATGAGACAAAACTGACAAAGTGACAAACAGCTTCCATGTTTGAACTTGTACATTGATGTACGCAGGTGAAAACACCGGAACAAAGCCACAGTTCAGTGACTATTCAGCAGATGTGCAGTGATAAATGCTTCACAGAAACAAAACAGTGTTTCATGCAGAGATAAGACATGAGTCCGTTGCTAGCAGGTACTGAGGAGATGAGGAGTTGTCAGGGAAGAGAATTCATGGTTGGCTGTTGAGCTCCTGCTGACGTCTCAGAGCCTCGCCGACTTTGTTCTCCAACAGTCGGGTCCTCTAGAAGGTCAGCACTGAAACGGGGAGGACAGTCACTCACAACGGCAGGTTGGCAGGAGCAGTTTGGTTTTTAGCTTCATCCGGTGGGAGTCGCATGCAGGGCAGCACAGAGACAGAGAGGAGGAGGAGGAGGAGGAGGAGGAAGAGGTGGAGGACATGCGGACCTGCATGCGTGGAGGCGATCACTTACAGTCCACCTCCAGAATGGCTCTGACAGTCCGTGTGAGGTCCTTCGCCTCCTGGGCCAGCGTGGCCGCCGTCCACGGACTCTTCTTGTAGCGAGAGGGGAGGCCTTGAGACGATGCCCCGACTTTAACATCTCCAGAGCTGCGAGAAGAGAGAAGGATGAGTCAGCAGAGACAGAGTAGAACTACATGATTACCACGCCCTCATGGGTGTGGCCTGCTCATTTTTATTCCTCTGTGCCGGCAGCAGTCAGAGCCGGACGCCATATTATTTTCAGGTTGTCTATCTGTCTCTTCTCGTGGACAGGAAATCTCAGTAACACCTTGAAAGAACTTCTTCAAATCTTCGCACAAACATTCACTTAGACTCAAGAACAAACTGATTAGATTTTGGTCTGTGTGACCTCACAGAACACTTTTTAGCCATTACTCAAGACTTCAAACAACAGATATGACAAAATTTCACACAAATGATTAATATATTATATGACTCTGGATAAACAGCGCTGCAACCTGAAACTAGTCTGAGTGGAGGAGGCAGGAGGAGGTGATTCTAGTTTTTTTATTGTTCCCATGATGACAAAGGTCGTGCTGATTTTAACCCAAACCACGACCTTTCCTTGAACTGAATCAAGCAGTTTTTGTATCTAACCCATTGGACCACTGCTTTTCTCAGTTTAAGACAGAATTAAAGTCGCACACCGTTTCCTGTTGAGGTATATTGTTGGATTGTCTGCATAAAAACGTGTGACTCATTTAAAACAAGATCTGATGATGCCTGATGAAGATCTCTGTTAAATTAACTTTTCTAGGAGCTTTCAGTAGAGTGTGGATCTTTTGTCTGACTTTTACCTTCACTTTGTTCCCTGAAGTATGTGTGTGCCCCAAACTCTGTCTAACTTCCATGTTTTAAACTTTTTCCATTTGAATAACTTGTTATGCCTTTTGCCTTTTCAAACCAATTTTGCTGCGGAAATAAATTCATCATTTTAATTACAGTCACCAGGAGAGCCTCTCCTGACAGTTTAGTGGTTTGGAGGACCCAACACTCTCTGCAGCGAGAGCTTTAAATAACACTCATCGGTTTGCCACAGCCTGATGAATAAACTATCAAGTGAGTTAAAAACACTTTGTTAAGCTGCTGAAACGACCATGTCACCGGAGGAAACACAGTCGTTTCTAAACACACAGGATGAACAAAGCTTATTACTGCCACAATGAAATTTCCTGCCCATCCTTACCTAAGGGAAACTTTCTTTCCTCTTAACCTCTTCTTTTATTGGGTTTAATGAGAGTAATATTAAGAGTCATGAAAGACGTCATCTCCTGGGAGTGAATTGGCAGCAAAGAGCCATTTATTTCTGACAAAGAGGAAAAATACCTCCTGCCTGCGACCCCCAGTGAACCCCCCCCCCCCCCGGCCCACATTTCAGCTTACGAGTGGCCTAGATGCACATGGACAGGTGAAGAAAAACACACAACATGACCAGGGGTCCCACCGTTATGAAACACGAGTGGAGGTGTCCCACTGACCTGGACTGGAATAAAAGGAGGCCTGGCAGGAGGTGTCATCGCTGGGTGACTTAATAACATGACCGATTGACCTGATTTACAGAATCAGACTTACACAACTGGCCTGAAGGTGCTGATAACGCCACGTTACCGACCACAAGGATCAGAACAAAACCGAGATGAGGAGACAACACAGGCTCCGATCCACATGAGACATTCATTACAAAGTCCTGATTTATTAGTTATTAATAAAGGTTCATTTAACAACTTTCAAATATCCAGATGAGTGAAGATCTCATTTCCAGATCAAGAAAGAAAAACTAAGGACAAAGAAAGGAAGGAGGAAAGGTAGGAAAGAAGACAAGACAAGAGGGAAAGAAGGACGGAAGGAGGCATAGAAAGAAAGACAGAATATGTAGTAAGGGAATAACTTAAGGAGAGAAGAAAAAAGGAACCATACAAGGAATGAAGGAAACATAGGAGGAAAGAGAAAAGGAAAGAAAGGAGAAAAGAAAAAAAAAAAACTGAGGGAAGGAGGAAAAAGAAGGAAAAATATATGGAAGGCAAGAAGGAAGCAATAAAGAAAAAAGAAGGCACTAAGCAAAGAAAATGGAAAAAAAGGGAAAAACTTAGGAAAGATAAGTTTAGATGGAGGAGAGAGGGAAGAAATGTAAATAAAGAAGAGGAAGAGGAGAGGCTCACTGACGACTGATTGTTCAAGAAACTGAAGTTCAGAACACATACTCTCTTTTTCTTCTTCAGTGGTGTCATTGTTGATCACGTAATTTGATGATGATGTCGCCATCTCTGTGAGCACACACGCCGACCTCGCACTCTCTCTGCAAGTTGAGACGTTTCATAACGCTGCTGCGCGCTGCAGGCAGGCATTAACAGGAGCTAACTGCTGTCCCACCTGGGTTGAAGTGGGCTAAGCTGGACCACCGAGTGTGTGTGTGTGTGTGTGTGTGTGTGTGTCTGTCAAGCAGGGCTAATGGGCTCTACTCTCTGCAGGATCCCTCATTATGTGACTCTGACTAAGGTGTCGGGTCTCAGAGCTTCAGACTCTTTGGGTTCGGTCCAAATGAGAAGCTGAGACCACCTTCGGTCATGTGGGCGAAGGATCAGCACCAGGGGAACAGGACCTGTCAGACGTGTTTAGGGTGTTAATCCTCAGGAGGACCTGCACCCGGAGGAAAGACTAAGAGGCTACAAGGAAGAGAGTGAGATGGCTCAGGGAGTTAAAGGACAGTTTTGTGAGTCTGGATTTGATCCAGGACCCAAAGTAAACATCCAAAGGTTCAAGGAAATGAGGGTCACATATCCAAATAGCTCATGGTGTTAGAGACCGGAAGGTCTGACCCCTAGGAGGCTCAGTGAAGAGCTCAGAGAGAAACTCCCAGTCTGGACCATGGTCTGGAATGGTTTGTCCACAACCGTCAGGTGCCAGAGGTGCAGAAATCCTGCTGCAGAGGGTCAGGGTGGGGGGTGGGGGCTCTTTGACCCCCTCCTCACTTCCACAGAGATAGAAACAGGGTTACGGGTGGAAAACCACGAGTCGCTAAAATGTTCCTATACGCAAATGTAATATATGAAGTTACATATATGAATATATATATATATATATATATATATATATATATATATATATATATATACACATATATATATATATACATATAGAATATAAATATAAATTTAAAAAAATAAATTTGGAACCTATTAGAAAGCAAGAATTATTCTTAAAATTAATTATTTAATTAATAACTTTAAGTTAGATATGTTAAACATATATAAACATATAGATTTCTTAACATGTATGTTGTTTTAATAAACTTGCATAAATAAATAAAATATATATTGTTAACATATGTTAACACAATTATTTTAATCATATTCATATTTTTTATATATGTACATTTACAAAATGTACCATGGGCATTTCATATATGTTATAAATTTATATCTTCATATATCCAGAGAATGTATATATGTGATAATAATATATCACCTTATAGGTGAAATCTATATCACTCTTCATAAAGGGACACATACAGTAAGTCATATATTACATTTCTGTATGGGTTGTGTTTGTATAAATGTACAGTATAATTTACATTCAGGTAAAGACACATAAATGATCACACACACACACACACACACACACACACACACACACAGATGTAAATGCACATACAGTAATAAAACACATGACATAAAGAGCTGGTTGTTGCCAACAGCAACCAGTTTAGCAGCTTGCATTAACCAATTCTACTCATTAGCATAGCCACCGTGTCGCTAATGAACAGCAGGTTGTCAATTAATCACACACACACACACACACACACACACCTGTAACTCTTGGTTGGTCCGTGACTTTCGAGCAGAAACTCTTGAACGTTCTGCAGAAACAGAGAAAAGAAACGAAAAGAATAAAATGTGACTAAAGGTTTTCTACATCTGTTGAGGAACATTTTCAGCGGCTTATTAATTGCTGCTATAGTGAGTATTTGCGGCAGCAGGATGAAACACTGATTGAAACAGTGGAGCTCTGCGTCTCAGAGGAGTCACATCTGTCACAGCTGTTGTTAGCAGGAGACCTTCAGTGTTCGGTTTGTTGACAGGTTACAGAATAAAAGTTCCTCTGCTTTTGTCAGTTTACCTCGACAAAACTCAGCAGTTTTCCTGTTGACATCTCAAAGCCCTTTTTGGCAGCTTCGCTCTTCCGTAGCTGACACTCCAGGACAGCCACCCTCTTCTTCAGCTCCTCCATCTCCTCCTGCTATGATCAAAAAGAACAAGGAACAACCTTCTTCAACAGTGTGCAAACAATGACTGTGTCTCTGTGGGTCAAATTATACTAGATACATGACTGCAATAAGAAGACCCTTATAGTTGTAACAGTTTTCATAGATTGATGCAGGCTCACTATTTGGCATTATTACTACTCATTAATCTTAATAATGAGTTACTACCTTTATAACCGGTAAAAGGAGCCTTGTAGTAACTCATTAATAAATAATGATGTGTTTTAAACTTTACAATAAGGCTCCATTCGTGGCTGCTGACAGAATGTTAAGGTAAACAACACTGCCAAGGCCTTAGAATATGAATCTGGTCATTTGATGTGATCACGTGATCTGCCATAATTTGATCTGCCGATTGAAACATTTTGACCATTAACATGCTGACGGTGGTTAATTGCTTGTAACTGATGGAAAAAACAAATAAAGCTCAGTAACTAATGAGACATGAGGCTTAACAGTGCAGATACATGTGGGCTCACTATGGGCTCATTTATAAAATCTCCGCCTTTCAGTGTGGACTCAAACTCAGCTCGCCGCTCGCCATCACTTCACTGTCGCCTCGAGCCTGTCGCAGCTGACCTGCGGGTTGCTAGCCAGATTACTATAAAAATAACCTGTTGGAGAATGGCAGCGTAAGAGAGGGAGGCGGCACTGACCCAGATTCACTGCTGCTGCTGATGGAGGAGAGGAGGAGGAGGGGCCAGGGCGGGGAGTTGGAGTCGGAGAGGGTTGTTGGGAAATCATCAGGAAGATAACACGGAAGGTCACTGCAAATATATTAATCTAGCTTCTTGTGACTTTTCCATATCTCACAAGGTAAAACATGCAGAGAGAAATATTCAATTTACTTAACGTTTTATCTGTATCATTATCTTATTCACCTTTTTACACCTGGTGTTAAGATGCGATGTCAGTCCATATAATAAATGATGCGATCTTGCCTTTGTGTTTACACCTGGTGTTGTCGCAGACCATCATTACCGTTATGATAATCCACTTTGAGATGTTTTGTCTTTGTGTCTTCGTAACGTTTTCACTTCACTAACGAAGACGTTTCCATCCATTCGTTTAAAATGACACAAATGTAGAAGAAGAAATTCCATGATGTATCAGAGTTAAGACGTCAGAGTTTAATTATATATACACAAACCTGCAGTGATTAACATTGTATTTTCACAAAACTTTATACATTTGCTTGAAACCTGCTGACTCCTTTTTGTCTGACCACCAGAGGGGGCATGTCCATAAAATGTAGACATGGATCATCTGGAGCTTGTCTGAACCAACACTTGGTTGTTTGTCTCATGAACTGAATCGAACCGAAGACAAAGACTGAACACAGTCGACTTGGACTTTGGTTCTGACCAATCAGTGTATCTGACTCCACCCGCCAGTCATATCAGTCACCTTATTGATCTGCGCTGGTTGCTCCACCCTCTGAGTCTTCAACTCAGCGATCTCGGCCTCCAGCAGGTGAATCACCTCCTCGTAGTCCATCTCCATCCCCCTGGCCTGCTTCTGGGCCGCCTCGGCCAGCTGGATCCGAGTCCTCAGGGCCCGACTCTCCTCTGCTCCCAGTTTTACTTCCTGTCGAGAGGAATGGGGGAAAGAGGAAGGACAGAGGAGGAGAAGAAGAAGACAGATTTACCGTCAGAGCTCAACAAATGAACAGCAGGGCCTCGGCGATGCATTCAGTGCCTTCTCAGACCCTCTTAACTTTCATAACTCTTTCCAGGTGCTGGAGTCCTGATGCTGAATTCTTGGTGTCAGGGTGATTTAGTGTGATGCTCTTTGCTTTTAGCCTCATGGACGTTTGACTGAATCAGCAGGACTCACCTGGACCTGTCACCTCTCAGAATATTTCTACCTTTGATAAGGTTACCAACATCCAGAGAGTAGCATCTACCTGGAGACCAAGAAAGGAAGGACCGATGTGTTTATTGTGTTGATCCTGCAGAGTGAGGAACTTAAGAAACAACGTGAACCTGTTTTTTCATTCATTCCTGAACAAAACAAGAGAATATGACTAAAAACTTACTCCTAAAATTACTAATTTGTGCAATAAATGTTATTTTTATCACCAATTCTTCATTTTCTCAAAATCTAATGACTGAATACGTCCATACAAGAAAATCCCTCCGCAATCACAAACCTGAAATCAGTCTCATCCAGAAATAAACCAGACTAAGAGTCTGTACTTATGTATAATGTTTACCATGTCCATGTTAGCATCAAACACAAAATACATCTGAGGCTGATTGGAATGTCAATAGTTCTGCAGGTATTTAGTCATGAACCAAAGTCCTGATGATGATGATGTCCTGACCTGAAGATGGAACCAGAGGGAAACTCCACCAGAGTTATTACAGTTCATCCTCAGTGGACCAAGAATCTCTGAACCACATTTCACCATAATCCATTCAACAGTTGTTCAGATGTTTCACTCAAAACCACAGATATCATCCTCAGAGGATCACTAACGTCTGTAGCGTTCATCCTCTGGGGATCATGAACAAATCTTAATGACGATTAAGACCCGGATCAACAGATTGACAAAGTCATCCATAAAACGAACACTCAGATATCTTGGGAAACATTTAATCTACTGTTAAACTGTCACAGCGCAATATGAGTAATGTTCCTGCAAAACATTAAACAATCGCTGCTTGCTGGCAGGTCGTCGCTTTTCTCTTGGAATTTGCTTCCATTGTTTGTTTTCACCTCTACAGGCCACAGTCCGTCAGAGTGATGATAAACATACTAACTAGACACTACAGGATGGGTAGCGTCTTTGTTTCCTGTCACATCTACTGTATCTTTGTACTTTATATCTCCTATCAGGACTCTAACTTACATTTATTTCATTATCATTATCTTCTAATTGCAAAAATGGTGGAAAAACTTCATCATTAGTGAAGCTACAAACAGAGAATATTTGACATTTCTGTTTTATAAATGACTCATTATAAACTCATTATTATCAAAATTGTTGTAAATGAATTTTCTGTTGATATTTAGTCAATTATTGAACAGGAACAACAAGCAGTGGACAGCGTGGGGTGTGGGTGGAGTAACATCTGCTCAAATTCCCACTCCACCATGACAAGCTGTATTTTGCTTATGTTACAACAGCAGTGCATGAAAAACAAGACAAAAAAGACTAAAAAAATATTTTTATCATGTTCGTGCCTCTGTTATTTTACCTCGGCTTCATTTAGACTATTCTGTATGTCAAGTCATGCATAAAATAGGAAGCCTTATAACGGGTTAAATATAACATCAGCGTTGTAAAGAACTAATAATTCATTTTAATTTGCGTTAACATTAATCTTTTCTTTAGTCTTTAATCATATTGTGGTCATTTAATTTCTTCTTTTTAAACATGATAAAGGTATTTTCAATTTCAATTTCAATATATTTCAATTTTTTTTTATTGTAGCACAACATGAAAGCAAATTCCTTCCTCCTTGAAACCTGTTTCTGACTCTGGTAACATAACTTAAAATAATATGGCGTTTTTTCACATACATGTAATGTTTAATTTCCTATTCTTTGCGGATTGTAATCCTTTTTAATCACATTTAAGGAAGTGTTGGGTCTTTGGTCAACCCTGACTCCATCAAAGCTCCAGCTTATCTTCAGTGAGCGTGTGAGGCCTGGAGGGAAAACCAGCTTCAGTGTGGAAGTTGCATAACTCTCAGGGCGGTGAAACAGACACCCGCAACAATTAGATACCGTAACCCCTCTTGACAAGGAAGCAACCACTCCTAGCCCCCCCCCAGCACTGAAATAAACACTGGAGCTCCTGCAGCGCTGACAGTAAAATGATCCTCAGAGGCAGGAAAAGATAATGAGGCTTTACAACCACAAAGAGTCGGGAGTTTTGTTACGCTGCCTCGTACAACCGTACACTGAAGAAGAATAACTCAGCATTATTACCAGTGAAGACACAGAGGCTGACACAACATTTACAGTATTAGTGCTGTTACTTAACAGTTTACAGGGTCACTACGACTCCTCAAAGCCAGTCCACATACTTTACTCTTCCTGGTTCAGGCCCCTTATTTCCAATGAAGACAAATCTGAATGCTGCAGAATAAAACAATGTCTTAGGTCTGGTCTGCACAGAGCCCTGACCTCAACCCCATTAAATGTACTGGACCTGATCCGACCTCATTACCAACATCTGTGTCGGACCTCACTGATGCTGTAAAGGCAGCAGGTTCAACATCTGGAGGAAGACTGAAACCAGGAGACTGGTTAGCAGGATAATGACCATGGTGTCACAATCTCAGACTGTGTGGAGGGAGTGTCAGGGCGTGTGCATACTTTTGGCCATGTATTGTTTCTCCGGGAGAAATCAAATAAGTTTGAATACCTTTTAGCACTTAATCAACTCATTTATTTTTCCCTGAATTCAGTCATTTCTGACTTAAAATGACTAATTTCAAACCAATATTTTATTGTGTGCAACTGCAACATATGCACAAGTTTAGTTTGAGGTTCAAATCTCAGTTTTTGGAGATAACAATCTGACCATAAGGTCCATTCAGTAGCGAGTTTTCAATCATGTCGAATGATCTTCTTTAGCAGATGGAGTCAAGCAGATGTTAAATTTTCAGCATTGCTGCAATAACAGAAATGATTTACAAAATCCAAATCTATTCTAATGTTTTTCATCTAATTATGACATATTTTCTTATCATTATTACATGACAAATGATTTAACTACTACAAGAAATGTTTGTTGCAATATACAGGATCATTTTATCACATTATTTCACAATGTATCTCATTAAAACACTTTTTTTTGTTACAACATGATAAGCTGATATGTTGCTTTAAACAATAAACTTCCATATAAGTCAATACACTGCCGTAAATTATGTTAAAGGCTTCTCATTCAGTCTGGAATAAATAGAACAGAAATACATACATAATTACAGGTTTATGTTATGGTAACCAGTTTGGTTTGGTCTGGTGAACAGCTCTAAATGACACCTACTGATACCCATGATCCTCTGCTCCGTCAGTTTGTGACACATGTTCTCCTAAAATTAACAATGACTGTCTGTTACTATGAGAACTAAAAAATGTCCATTTCTCTAAAATAGCAAATTTAGAGGACTGTGCAGCTCTGGTGGAAACACACACACACACACACACACGCGCACACACACACACACACATAGCCGAAAGGGAAACGGACAGGAGTGACTTTGGCAGCCTCGGCTCTCCTCCTGTGGTGCTGTCATATGTAGTGAGAATTAACACACAAACACACACACACACACACACACACACACATACATACATACATACACTTGGAGTGGGAGCAGTCCATCTGTCACCTTCACTACGTGCAATTCTAAAATTGTGTGTGTGTGTGTGTGTGTGTGTGCGCGTGTGTGTGTGTGTGTGTGTTTATCTAAGGAAGCCCAGAGTGTCAATAACTAACTGAATGAGCTTCACCTTTAAGAACTTTAAGTAAATGTAATTATATATTGAGAACACATTTACCAAAGATAAATTTTGAATCCAGGATTAATTAATGGTTCTACCAATGACTAATGGTTTTAATGAACTATAAGATCTGAGTTCTTCGATTACCAATAATACCTGGATTCTCAATAAGGCCGCATCAGTTTGCCTGACGCTCCCAAACCATGAAATCCATCCCGAATTTATAAAATATAAAACTGTAGCAGCTCGCATTTTACTGACACAACCCAAAGTGTCTCTGTTTGACCTGCTAGTTTAGCTTAGCTTAGCTTAGCAAGGTTTCAGCAGAATCTATCTATCTATCTATCTATCTATCTATCTATCTATCTATCTATCTATCTATCTATCTATCTATCTATCTATCTATCTGTTAAAGGGACTATTTGTAAGTTTTCTCTGCTGCTGAACATGGTTTCTTGTCGGAAGCAGGTGGGTGTGATGGTCTGCTGACGACAGCTTCAGCCATCATTGTCTTTATAGTACAAGAGTTTTTAATACGTCCTCTGAGCAGCGATACGTCTTTAGGGCAGACTGGGGGCTGTAGGGAGTAGCTATCAGAAAGTGACCAGACAGGTCGGGGCTAACTGGTTAGCGTGCTAACTTCAGTAGAAGAAAAGATGTGATAGACACAAGAGTTAACATTGGTGTTTGTTTTCAGCTGTTGGTGAGTAAAGGAATGAAGTTTGATGCTGAACTCACGTTTCTTCTAGACTGGTAAGCTGCTAATGCTAATGTTAGCTATGTAGCAATAACAGAAACCTACAGATCGCTGCTTTAAAAAGACTTGATCTAAAGCCAGAATTATTGGCTCTTTAATTCACTTTCTACTAGTGGAAACTGTCAGTAGATGATGACACTGTTCACTTAAAACTGCCGGAGCTCTGACACTGGTGTTAGATCACCACAGGAAACAGGAGAGTACATTAATGTCTAAGCACAGACATTAATAGTACATGGTGTATGTGTGTGTGTGTGTGTGTGTGTGTGTGTGTGTGTGTGTGTGGAACTAGGACACAGTCAGTGTTAAAATGAGGTTTCATGGATGATTTAATCTCAGTTTGAAACCACACAGATGTGACAGACAGACCTTCAGAGGACAGAGGGTCAAGACCTGGTTTTAGGTTTCAGGTTAGAATCAGGTTCAAGTTAGAATCAGGTTTAAGTTAGGGTTGGGGTTAGAGAGTGTGTTGTGTCAAAGAGCGTCCTTATAGCTGTAGTGAGACATCTGTGTGTGTGTGTGGTGTGTGTGTGTGTGTGTGTGTGTGTGTGTGTGTGGCCAGGCTCATGTGGTTGGGTAACTAATGGATCCCAGCATGAGCCGTCCTACGTCCAGCTGTGGCCTTGGGGGGGTCTGAGGGAGCCTGAGAGCCCCCCCCCCCCCGCCACCTCTTGAAGCCTGACCTCCAGCTCTAATGAGGCTGCATGTCACCCCCCCCCCTCCAGAGAAAGAAACATAATGGAAGAAAACTGCCTGGCTGTGCAGGAGCTGTACAGACTAACAGAAGAAAAGAGCAGCGTCTGGTCCTGTTCCTGAACATCATGCTCTCTTTCTCCTCCTGATCTCTCTCATTTTCATCTGTGGCAGCTGTTATGTAATAAAAACCCAACGTCTCCATCTCTAAGCTACTGATTTCACTGAAAGCCGTGACGGCACTGGTAAAATGCCACCTGCAGAGGAGAGAATATTAAATGCACTTCAGGTTATTCAGGGGCACGAATCGGACCTCAGCTGAATCCGACTAAAAGCATCAAAGTGTTTCTGAAGACAGTCGTAGTCTGGTTTTACAAAGAGGTGAGCCGGATCAGGAACTCAGACTGCAACGCATCCCAAACACTGATGAGATGATGTTGACCAAGACTCCATTTACGCCTGGTGTTAAAATGCGTCTCATATCCAGATATGGTTTTAACCTGATCACATTTACACCTGGTATTAATATGTCTCCAGTTTCCACATTCACAGCTCACGTCTCATCCTCCTCTTGTTCGTGCAGGTCCAAAAAAACCAACAAACTACAGCAAAGAAGACAGAAGACGAAGATCTGAAGGTGAAGCTTTTCATTGCAGAAGAAGAAGCCATCTATGATGACTAGGACAGAAAAGACGAATGCTGACTTATGCAGCTACTTTTTTTTAAGCTGTGGTCAGTAGTACTTCTGTCCAGAACAGGATCTGGACACAGGACTAGTGGAGGAGGACATTGCTTTGTGCTTTTGCTAGCTAATGGCTGCTAGCTGCTACTTTGCTGGTTTGGAACAGTGATGCGTCATTACATATTTCTGCCCACATAGTTGTCATAAGTTGGAGACTGTAAATAAAGATGGAAATAGCCTCTGTGACGTCACCCACAGGTTTCTGAAGAAGCTAAGAATGACCTGTTCCACCGTCGCCATCTTGGCAGTGTCCGACTCCGCCCCTGACTCCCAGCTAATCCAAATATGATCAAAGAGAAGGGATGTGTGTGGAGCTGAGACTTCAGTTCATACACTCACCCACCTGTCACTCAAAGAGGCCACGCCCTCAATTCTCCATAACTTTAAGCCTTAATAAAATGTAAACAGGTGAGTTATATAAACAGTTGTCATGAAGGGGGAAATTAGCTCTAGAGACCAAAACTGTTTTTGTACCAGGCTGTAAACATGTTTATTTGTGCTGTAAAGTTGGACATTTTAACATGGGAGTTAAACAGCTTCATGTTGACATGAACCTGCTCGTCTCTGTTCT
This sequence comes from Seriola aureovittata, assembly GCF_021018895.1. NCBI lineage: Eukaryota > Metazoa > Chordata > Actinopteri > Carangiformes > Carangidae > Seriola > Seriola aureovittata. The sequence goes on along the minus strand of NC_079384.1, from coordinate 20,007,455 downwards.
GTCTGGTCGTGGTCGACTTTGTCGTGAGTCCAAACAGACACAGTCATTTAACAGCAGGTTTGATTTTACCACAGACAGAAATAAGAAGAAGCTGTTGTAGCTGAAGATGAGTCAGAGACGAGCAGTAGGCAGCACACACGCACACACACACACACACACACACACACACACACACACACACACACACACACACACACTGACTCCTTGGATGTTTTCAGTGAATGATGTTCAATGTTCACTTCTCTCTCTCTTTTCCTCTCTCTTAATCTTGCTCTTTCTCTCTTCTGCTGCCTCTCTCTTTATCTCGCTCTCTCTCTGTCTGTCTCTCTCTCTCTCTCTCTCTCTCTCTCATCACAGATTTGAGGTTCATCCTCTGAATCATTAGCCATCATGAGAATCTACCTGGAGCAGGTATTAGGGAGCTACTGCAGCTTGGAGAAATCCCTCTCAGCAGATTAAAGGTTGTCAGATTAACTCGTCTGCACAGACTCATTTAATATGCAGCGGCTGAAGAACTGACTCAACTGACTCGACGCCAGAGAAAGCATTGAACCTGACAGGCAGAAAGCTGTAATCTCTCTGCTCAGTGGTTACAAGTCACTGATTCCAACTAACTTTTGTTAGTCGTGACGCTGGTCTGTCTCAGAGCTGAGAGACAAGAGACAAAGACAGAACCATGTTTCTTATCCTCTTTAACTGGACGTCTTTGCCTTGTTGCAGAAACTAGACAAAGATTTCAGTCAGAAAACCGTCTGATTTTGAGCTAAAAGGGAAACACGTCTGCATGTTTTTAACTGTTTATTGTCTAAACTTCACTTAAAGCTTCAAGACCCTTCTTCACTGCTGTTCATTTGATTTAATTTTAGTCAAACTTTGATTTGATTTTTGCTAGTTTTAGTCAATAAGAAATGAATGTAAAACTCTTCTTATTAACAGCAGAGCAACAGGTCACACCTATTATTGGCTGCTGGAAGAAACTGTTTCACCAAGCATCAACCTCCGAGGCTGAAACATGAAACATACAGTAAGTACTATAAAATGCAGTTCCTCTAATGACCACTAGAGTCTGGCTCCAACAGTGAGTCAGTCCCCATAGACTCCCATGTTAAAATGTCCAACTTTACAGCAGAAATAAACATGTTTACAGCCTGGTACAAAAACAGTTTTGGTCTCTAGAACTGTTTATATAACTCATCTGTTTACATTTTATTAAGGCTTAATGTTATGGAGAATTGAGGGTGTGGCCTCTTTGAGTGACAGGTGGGTGAGCGCATGCGCGCCACTATAAGTCTCAGCTCCACACCTGTCCTCATTTTTTGGATTAGCTGGGAGTTAGGGGCGGAGTCAGACACTGCAAAGATGGCAACGGTGGAACCGCTCACTCTGAACTTCTTCAGAAACCTGTGGGTGACGTCACAGAGGCTACATCCATTTTCATCTATAGTCTATGCCAGATTCAGGCAGGCTGATGAACTAAAACATAAATTACTTCATTTGTAAATTTTTTCACTTTATGTTTCAGTTTTTATTCATGGATGAAAAACATCAAACTTTTCGTCATAGTTTTCATTAACAAAATTAACACTGGTTGTGAGTTTCCTTCTTTGATCTTGTACCTGAAGATTCAGTTTAGAGATCCAGGTTTTAGAGAACCTGATCCTGACCCAGTGGGGGGTCTGTACTTGGCGACACTAGAACCAAACTAAATTAGGTAAAGTTCAACAGTTTGAACAAGTACTAAGGAGGATAGGTGTATTACAGGCTTTGACTCTCGCTTCAGGAAATGATAATAAGAGCAGGAAGTACATGAAAGCAAAATAAGACTGACTCCACAGTGAACAGCTTTGCACCAAATCCTCAGATTCAAGCCACAGAATGGAAACGTCCCGGGCCGAGCCTTTGTTATTGCCGTTCCTCTGTGAGCTGCGTCTGGAGGTCGATATCGATTGGTTTACGCAACAGAGTAAAATTAGAGAGTCAGGAGAGTGGGAGCTGGAGAGGCTGAGACCCTTCAGCTGTGATTCACAACAAACAAACTCCACTACCTAAAAAAAGATTCAATAGTGGCCTCACACTCCTCCCACACACACACACACCGACACACACACAGAGCTCGACCTGCTGATCTATTTTAAAAGAAGCACCCCTTCAGAAGCCCACTCTCACACACACACACACAAACACACACACACACTCTCCCACCAGATGAAACCAACTATAGAAATACAACAGAACAGCCACAGACTCACTGTCCTGACAACATGAATTACACTTGATGGATGTTGTTGTTGTTAAACTTCACATTTTTCTTCAGCAGCAGATTTTACTGAAGAGTTGATGCTCTGATAGAAAACCTTTGTGTTATGTTCATTTTCTCTTCTTATCTCTATTTGTTAGTTTTAACAAAACTTAATCTAGTGAATTAACTGCAGTTTAAGTAAGCAATGTCACACGAGATGTGACGTACTGAATATCAGCACGGCTGTGATTGGGTCAAAGGTACGAGGCCTGGAGTGAGATAGTGTGATATTGCTTTTATACAACAGTTCTACAAGCCCCACATTAGTTAAATACAACAACAGATTATGATTTATTTGTTTATTTTATCATGTATTTGGCTACACCAACACAAATAGTTCCGCAACTGGACTGGTACTAGACTGTTGCTAAGCAACACATAAACATTTTCCTGACCTGCACAGTGCACACTAGCTTGCTACTTTTCTACTTGTTACCTCAGGTGTGCGCTGAAGTATCCTCCTCTGACGACCACACATCATTAAATTCAAATGTTATTTCTGGAAATATTTTCATCTTTGCAAAGTTTGTTACAATCTAAGAGAGATAACGTTGATGTAACGCTGATTAATGGTTAATAGAACTCCTGAGAAGCGGAGTGATACATGTAGTTACAAGTCCCAATGCTGTTGTTTATCAGCACTCATGCAATGACTCTCGTCCAATCAAATAACTTGGCAGGAACTTTTGTATAATGTCACATATTTTACCAGATACTCATAAAGGCACATTGTCATTACAATCTGTTTTTTTCGCAGTAATATAAAGAAAAGTTCATATGTTTAGTTTTAGTCAGAGTCAGTGATGGCTGAGCCTCTGAGGCTGTGTTACTACGACGACCAGCAGCTGTGAGCTGTCATGAGCTGCTGAGTTTTGAATACAGAAATACCGATTTTAAATTACTAATGATAAAGTGCAGATTATGTAAATGTGACCAGTTATTATATGTGGTAAAATGTCATTACAAACACAAGGAACCGCTGGTTCATGTGTTATTATACTAAAATAGACTGATACCAGACAGGTGAGAGGAACTGGTACTGGTACCGTGTACCTGTAGCAGGTGTGACTCACCTGTTTGACTTTACTGAGCTCCTCCTCCATCTGATGGTGAACCCGCTGAGACTCAACCAGCTGCTCCTGAAGACCAGAGGAAATCAACAGGAAACAGGTGACCATCAAACCACAGCTGTGTGTGTGTGTGTGTGTGTGTGTGTGTGTGTGTGTATTACCTGCAGCCTCTTGATCTCCCTCAGAGCCTCGATGTGCTCTTTCCTCAGCCTCTCCATCTCCTCTAGGTCCTCAGAGTCTGACAGTGACGGCTGCACACATTTAAAAAAAATAAAATAAATTAAAGTCGTTATCTATTTTATTCCCTGTTGTGTGTTGTTTCAGATTTTGGAGCTTCTCTCTTCAAACACATGATGTGACACTGTGATCAGCTGCTCTCATTGATCTCTGCTCTGACACTGTGTGACTCCAGCTCTACAGAAAATCTTTACACCCCGCTGAAAGGATAGATCTGACCTCAACAGATAAAAATCCATGTCGATTCCACTCTGAGCTCAGTGGTCAGGACCAGGACCAGGACCAGACCAGGACCAGGACCAACACAACACACCAGCTAATTGACCAAACGTGACAACGAAAGGGATCTGATGAGACTCATGGTGTTTTAACTCCACGTGTTGAATTTGGTCCTGCCTGTCTCTTGAATCAGATTTTTTCTTTGTGTCTTTCTTGAGAAATAAAAACATAAATACAAAAAAGCCAAAACCTGACTTAGTTTTCAGCAGAGCTACAGTAAAAGTAAAAGTATGAATATTAGGAGCAGTATGAAAACTAATGTGAACATCAGAAATACTGGATTCTTACACCTGCTGAAGGAATCACTAAGTCACTTTCCTCCCTGCAGAAAATCATATAAACTATATATACATAATTATATATATGTATGTATAAATGAAAGAATCTTCCTCTTTGCTGGACACCATCCTCCCTGCTCCACTGTCTTTGCCTGGTACCTCCCCCTCAACCTTACCCCCACCCCACCAGGAGCTACACTCTAAACTAGGCTCCTACCAGTGGGTTGGTGGGCGACTCCAACAAACTGGACAGGTCATCAGATGTGAACCTTGACCCCGGCTGGCTGACGGCCAACTCCTCCAGCTGAGGCTTGAACAGCTCCCTGATCAGGCTCTCAAAGTCTGTGAACACACACATGCACAGCTGGATACAGAACTTCATTTTATGGATAATTACGCTAAAAGAACAGTTCATGTAAATTCTACATGACAATTACAAATCTATTACTATGAGAAATCAGTTTAAGCTACAGTTAATATGAGCTCTATGAAAGTTAAAAAACACATAATTTAAGGTTTGAAAGACAAAGTTAAGTTAAGTTAATGTTTTTAATTTCTTAAAAAATACACACAAATTCAATGAGCTCCACAACTGAACAACATATTGAACACGTGGCTCCACGGATGAAGGACTCTGCTCCAGAGTGAATAACAATGAGTCAGTCGAAACTGATGTTATTGAACTTGCTGAACTACATCAAATCTGAGGCAACAGAACAGTGTTACATCTATTTCAGCCTTTTATAGAGACAAATGTGCCACGCACTGCGGCCTTCTCAAAACCTGAGGACTGCTGGGACAGGAAGGTTAAACAGAGGAAGAGGCTGATTTAAAACTGCATTAATGATGAAGATGATGCCTAGTTTAACCTGAGCAGGTGTAGAACAGGTGAGTGTGAGGGTGAAGGTTTTGTTCTCTTACCTGTGAAGGCCACCGTCCCCGCTGGATCAGCTCGTAGTCTGGACCTAAGCGCCTGCCGCTGAGTTTCTGTGGGCTTCAGACCAACCAGATCCAGAGCCTGCACACACACACACACACACACACACACACACACACACACACACACACACACACACACACACACACACACACACACACACACACACACACACACACACACACGCACAGATCAATACACACATAGCTGTCAGTGAAACAAACATTGACAAACAACCACACACGTCCCTGTCAAATGAAAACCCTGTGTCTCCAGATTTTCAGGATCTGCTTTGTAAAAGAGGTGAAGAAATGTTTCATCCTCACTTCAAAAAGCAGAACTGAAAACATAAGAAATACCTGACATGGAGATACATGGTTTTAAACTGACAAAAAAGCCACTGAAGCCTGTCTGTGGCTTGAAGTTGAATCTGATTTACAAGGTTTTTATAGATACATGATGACATCATTTTTGTTTTATCTGTTTGAGGATCAGATATTTATGACTTAATTGAGAAAAAAAAGTACATTTTTTATAAAAGAAAAAAATGTCATTATGTGACTGTGTGAACATTAATGGCCAAAAAAGTTAATTCAATAATTTTTTAATCTATAAACACAAAAAATGCATGAAAACAGTGAAAGAGTCAAAATATTTTTCAAAACTAGAAAATGAACTGATTGATTTTCCATTAATTTGTTAAACAATTAATCAGTATAAAAAAAATGCACATTACAAGTTACCAGAAATGAAATGTTTTCTTTTGTTTGACCAACTATTTAAAAGCTTACAAAAAATTCAAATTAATTAAGAATGTAAAACAGAAAAAAAGCAGAAAATCCAGAACAAGGTTGGATTGTTTGTCATTAAAGCTCGATATTTTCCTCTTCTTCTGTGTTTTATTTGAAGTGTTGATCCATAAGAAGATATATTTGTGGCCATTTCAATGTAGTTTTACATTTCCTTTCTCAGGCTTCTCTTTGGAGCTCTAGTAACAACATGTTAGCGAGCCAATCAGAAGAGAGGAGGCTCTGATCATCTCTTCTGATTGGCTCGCTTTTTCTGAGTGATCTGATAAAAAACGTAACAGATTTCAGGTAAACACTGAGAGAAACCAAATCCTGCAAGGTTGGATCATGGGTCCAGGTGGGCAGAGCTTTGTGTCTGCTTTGTTTTGACATCACAAAGTTACAGAGGTCCGGCTGGTTTTAAAGCTCAGTGTCTGAATACAAGCTGTGCACATTTCTCTGTGGACTGAGCCCTTTGACACTTTCACAGTATTAATATAGAACATAAACCTGCTTTATAATCAACCAACACATGGACATCTACCTTTATACTATATGGACCTTTAATTAATGACCTAAACTACTTCATCATATTTTGTGAACCCATCAATCACTTAAATTTAACACTTATATGGACAGAAAACTCCAGGAGGATGTTTCTGTTTGTCAGAAAGAAAGAAGCCATTTAATGGTGAATTTTAGAGTTTCTATAAATAAACACAAAGTCAATGGAGAGACATGAATTTGTCCAGGATCCAAAGACACGTCTTGGTGATTATAAACTGCAGAAACAGCAGAACAAACAGGTGGTATGAAGCTGTAGTGTGACAGAAGTTCACCTGGTTGTGGGTCAGGACTTTGGCTCTTTATTTAAATGACAAACAAATCTGAAAATATCACAACAACAAACACAAACCTGCTCCAACCTCTCCAGTTTCAGGCGACAGCTAGCACTGAGGGAGCACTTCCTCTGAGGAGGCTGACTGCTGCCAGGCTCTGGACACACACACACACACACACACACACACACACACACACACACACACACACACACACACACACACACACACACACACACACACACACACACACGGAGATGTGCATCTTTTAAACTCAGCTCAGTTAACAGTGTTTCACTGTAAAACGTCACATCAACACAATCATAAATATAGTTTTATACTTGGTGCAGTTATGAGTGAAAATGCAGACTGAGCTGCTGATGTTCAGGTTGTTGGTCACCATGACCTTGACCTTTGACCTTTGACCACCAAAACCCAATCAGTTTATCCTAGAGAACTAGTGTATGTTTGTGCCAAATTTAAAAAGCTCCTTTAAGACTGAGATATCGTGTCCACGAGAATGGGACAGACGGACAGAAAACCCGTCTCATAACATAACAACCTTAGTCTGACCCTTTCAGCCAAAATCAGCCTAGTTTGAACCCACATGTCTACATTTTTTCATCCGTAAATAATTCTCTCTCTCAAAAAAAACAAATATTCCACTCAGATTCTAAACTGAGGCTGACTTGTGCGGTGCAGGAATCAGTGTAAATGCTTTGTCAAATGTCACCATCGTTTCCAGCCTCGCTGCAGAAAACAGACTCTGTATCCAGAGCGGGAAAAGCCTCAACATCCTCCATCTGTTATGGAAACACATCTCAGTCTGACGACAAACACAACAACACACACACATATGGAGAGAGACCTCAGGATCCCTCACGCACACAGAGACAGCATTGATGCTTCACCTCTTCAGCCAATCCCGGGCCAGACCTCCCACCTGTCTCACTTCCCCCTGCGATAGGCAGCCAACCACACACCATCTGTCTCCCTCGCCTGTCTCCATCACTTTCATTTACACCTCACAGTTTACAGCAGTGTGTGCAGGCATGTGTGTCCCAAACCCCATTCTCCTTGTATAGACCATATTCACATTCTCATTTTCCTCTGACATCACACTGATGGGAAGCGTTGAACACTTTAATGTCTCTGAATAAATCCTGCGAGAGAACAGTGAGATGGTTGAAAAGCTTGACTTGTTTACTTCATGTTCCTTTGACTACACTGATAAACGGGCAGATGAATTTGCCAGATGTTGAAGGTAAAGAGGAGCCCACACTGGAAACACTGTAAGCTATTGCTAGGCTAGCAAACGTGAAGTTTGTAATGAACGTAAATGTCAATGTTAGAACACAGCAGTACAACACTTCCCACCCTGAGCATGACGTAAGGGGAAAATGGCCGCCGTGTGAATATGGTCTTGTTACACTGTGATATCCTGACATAGAAAAGCATGGAAGCAAATATAAATACTGTAGATAGGGGTATACTTCCTTATCCATTCCCTCCCTCGGTGTCCAAATGGGCTTTGATTGGTCAGTACTGAAGCTGTGAGTGTTGGGGTCTATTACTGCTAGTACTTTATGTTATCATTGGCTAATAGAGAACAAAAATTGAGTTTCAAATAAAACCCAGTGGTGATTTTTGAAGATGCTTGCTTGCATGTGTTTCCATCCACGTGTGTATTTTAAATTTGTGCTAAAAAACGTGACTGGAAACACCAGAAATTAAAAAAAAAAAACTAAAGGTGAAATATAAAAAAAGGTCAGAAAATATTACACGTGTGTGGAGTGATGAGGAGGAGGCTGTAACCTTCCTCACATTAACACATGACACAAACAGAAATGTCAGATTTTTCAGAATGTATTCCTTTTTCGTTTTCCATCATTTGAGCTGTTTTAATGACCTCATCTCGTTGGACATATATAGAGACATACATATAGATACATACACACTGTAGATGTACATATAATTAGTATTCTGATTTTTATTAGTATTAGTATTAACATAGTTACATACCAGGGTTGGCATCAGGGACACTGTCACTCTCTGGCGGGGAGGAGACATGTGTCTGCTCTGTTCTGGCTGGAGACACTCGCACCTGCAAATATTAACAGACACACATTAACACAACATATTAATAAGGTTTGATCAGAGTATGTTCATGTGTCCTTTAGTGTTTTAAACAGAAGCGAATGAGAGGTGACGTTTGCTCAGCCCCTATGGTAGATACGTGTGTGTGTAAAAGTTAATGTTACAGTGTTTTGTGTTTTATATTGCGTATATTTTGTCATTTAAATCCAAATTGTTTTGTTAATTTGTTATTTTCTAACTTGATTAACAGCACAGCACAGTTTACCATTGCTAGGCAACCACAGATTTAATTTTGTGATTTAATATATAAAGGGGAATAAGGTAATTGTTTATATAGGGAAAGTTTATTGTTGCAAATAGTAAAATGATATAGAATTAACATTGTAAATATCTGGCGAATAGTTTTATTGTATTTTCGAAAATAGCATAATTTTGTCAGTTTTATATTGTGATTAATGTGATTATTGTGATGGTTTTATTGATTTAGTTGGCAGCTAAGGTTTTTTAAGTAAATCAACTGAAGAGCAGCTCACCCACGGTGCCTTTGTTGTTTATCCTCACAGACACTCAGTATGTCACCCCTTGAGTACTGAACTTTATGGGCGTAACACTAGCATTGTCATCGTTACCATCTAGCTCAAAGCAAACCTGGCTGACGTTGACTGCTGGCAGGGTTTCACTGGCGGGGTGTGGGCTGGAGGTGATCTTGGTGACCACGGCTGGCTGTGAAGGTGCGGTGCCCAGTCCAGGGGGCCTCGTCTGGGGTCCGCCTCCAACTCCAGACCCCTGGAGGGAGATAGGGCTGTGAGGCCCGCTGCTGGAGCTGGAGGATGACCTCCGCCTGATGAAGGCAATTTCCACCGTAGGGTCTGGTCTAAAACAAACGAACAAACAAAGAAGTACTTTTTATAAAGTGATAAATGTAGAATTATTAAACATAATTTATTTTTACATTAACCGTTACATATTTTTAGCTTTTGTTTATTATTTTGTTAAATAAAAAACGTACTTCCTGTTAATCCTTTCTGTCATACATATACAACACAGAAGACAATGAAAAAAAGAAAACTTTACAACTTTACAACTTTACATTTCTATTATTATTTACTTGTATTTACTTCAAATCTATGGATTCTTGGGTTAGGGTTACAATGACATTGCATTTTTACAATCATCTCTAATCATGTTTATTCTAGTGGCATCTTATTCTGGAGCTAAACTCTTCTGTTCTTGTTTCCTTGTTGTGCTATATGTTGTCTGTTGAATAATTTATGTCCTTGAAAAAGTATCCAGGTGCCAGGTGTGCTGGACCTGAGTTTAGTGCGTGTCAGGATGCTCCTGGCCTCCTCATACGTCACTCCGATAAGGGACTCTTTGTTAATGGACACCAGCTGGTCTCCGACCTGCAGCCTGCCATCCTGCCAACACAAATACACAGAAACATTTACATCCTGGTCTTCAAATGAGCCAAATGAGCCACTTGGAAAGCAGGAAAAAAAGCACATTTGGGTACAACACCTTCAGTTTTAACATTTTTCTGTACATCCTGTTATGTTATAAAGGTTGAGTTAAGATTTAGCTTCAACCCAAAGCATATGAAATTACAGCAATGTAATAAAAGCAGGTAGAGATAGGAGAGACCAGAGTTTTGATGTGTTTTGCTTGATGCTGGACAATAAAAAGCTGAAATTGTTCTGTTGAGTAAATAAAAATGTTGGATTTGGGAAGACTTTCAATACATCTTATTTGACAGATTAAATATTAAACAATGCAACTTATTTTTAGGTTTTAACATAAATCAGGGTGTCATCTGTATAGCGGCAGTAGCGAATTTAGTGTTTGCAGAAGGTATACTGTTGTGGAAGCAGGTAAACAGAAACTAAAGCAGACGGAGGGTGGAGCCCTGGGGAACACCACAGGTTGGATTTAGCTGTGAAACAAGCACACCAACTACAACACAGGAAATTCTACATTTTTCAAGAAAAGCCAAAACAAAAATTTACATAATCAACTAGTATAGTGTTTCCTAGCTGTGGGTCCCCTCTGGGTGGATTCTGGGCAAATGGGTCAACTTCACAAAAAAACATTTATTTTGAAGTATAGCAAATTTCGCACAATGCCTTAATTTTGAAGTATTTTCTCCTTTTCCAGATTAGGGGTACAGCGACAAACTGCTTTAAAATATTGATGGCCAGGGATTTACCAAGCTAGGATTTGTCGGTCATGTGGTCTTCACTTTGCACATTGTAGCGGTTCAGCAGCTTGTAGCATAGAGCTAGCTCGCTCCACTTCAGGGACAAAACAATCTCACCACATTTTGATTACACATCGTATTCTGAGCACTTCTTCTGAACTTCTTGTCAGTGTTGACTTAAAAGAAAGACTGGAAGCAGAACTCCATTAAGAGTTTTTAAGGTACACTCACATGGAAGCACTTAGAAATATGGAAGTTTGAATCTATAATTCCACAATAACTGGGAAAATTCTGCAGAAGAAGATCCAGAGCAGCTACTAAATGGACTAAAGTATGGATTTTACTGTTTCCAGCAAAGCAGCTGTTTATTATGAGGTATGATAATAACATTTACATGTTAAGCTGCAAAAACAGTTTCATAATCCTGAATTAGCCTGAATTAAGTCTAACTATTGTCATAATGCTTTTAATATTGTTCATGAATGACATTTTGCTCTAACAGTGTTTTTTTCTTTGAATGGTTTTAAGACCACTTTCACTTTGTTAAATTGTGTTTTCATTGAATAAAATGGAACAATGGAAAGTAAAGTGGCTCTAACTTTGTCAGACGGACACAGTGCACTGGTCACGAAAACCAAACGACCACAGTGAGGACCCTGACCTTCTGGCAGTCTCCTCCAGGCACTATTTCCTGAATGAACACCATTGGTCCTTCGGCACGGTTGGCTCCCCCCTTGATGACGAGCCCCAGGCCTGTTCCCTTGGCAACACATATCAACTGAATGACACTGTCACTGAGAGGAGAGAGTGAGAGAGAGTTAGGATGACACTAAGCATGATTAAAAACCAGAGAGCCACGCTGCCGCTCACAGTCAATCCCAGCACCACATAATCTCCACCCCCTCCTCCTCCTCTACCTCATCCTCCTCTTCTTCCTCTCTCTCTGGTCTTCCTACACTCTGTGAAAATGCTGAAGATGCTTTCCACTATTTTTAGTCATCGCTGGTGTTCCCATCCTACTAAATCAGACAGTTTATGTAACCACCTTCCCTTCAAACAGTTTCATCTGTTCCCTGTTTTTAATTTAATGTAATTTTTTGTGTTTGTGCAACAGTATGGAAGCATCCAGGAATGTTGTATACTCATGTTTTATGCAGGATAAAAGTTAGATTTAATTTTTTCACTCTAACATTCAGCTTTATAATAGAGTGTCACAAATTAAAACAGTAGTTCAATCAGTGCTTTTAATATATACTTATTTAAACAGATTTAGGATCTTTCCCTATTACAAATGTTTAAAATGTTTCATTATAATAAATTAATACTTTTATTTCAAAAAGCTTATATGAATTTGCATTCGAATTATGCATTAGAGACCTCATAGTAAGAAATAAATAAAAAATAATTAGATTTCCTAATTAATAATTCTATTTTACACCCCAGCACTGTTTATATAAACATGTCTACTTGTTCTATGAATATATATCTGAATGTATATTTAAATCACTGAAAATTTGTATTTCTGTTACATATATTTCTGCCCATAAAGTTGGAATAATTTTGACACAATCCTCTGTTTATTCCTATTTAAATGCATCAGTAATCACTTTTTACCAGGTGCCATGATTACATTATGTGTCCCAATTACCCAGGTGAAATGAAATAAATCACATTGTCACAATCATTTCATGGAAAGAGGTAAAAAATATTTTATTCCAACTTTATGAGCAACATTATATATATATATATATATATATATATATATATATATATATATATATAATATATATATATATATAATATATATATATAATATATATATATATATATATATATATATATATATATAATATATATATATATAATATATATATATATATATATATATATATATATATATATATATATAGTTGTTTTTAAATTTTTTAATTTCCACAGGCTGCACACTGTTACCTTTGTACACACCTTGAAATAAAACAGCTGTCCGTAAATTGAAGGGATCAGGGAATATGAAAGAAAGTTCAATTAAATTGTGATTAATTATAAAAGTTAATTTTAAACTTCAGTTAATTCATCATTTAAAGACGGCAGGAAGCTGAATTATTAACTGGTACATTTCATGAAATTTAATATTCTTTGTCCTATTGTTAGCTTACTTTGAGTTTAATTTAATTTAAAAACAGTTTCAACTAATTGATTGATTAATTATTTATTGACAACACTACAAAACACTAATTATTGTAGTGAGACACTCATGGCGTGCTCCTGAATCCAAAATGACCAAGAGGAAATCTGCTGCCGCTGTTTGATGCTCACCTGAAGGCGTGCATGGGCGCGTGCACGGCGTAGGGGGGGTTGGCAGTGTAAGGAGGGGCGTGGGTGTATGCGGTGACCCCCTCTTTAGGACTGAGGAGCTGGGGGCTTTCCGATCTGGAGGAGGAGGAGGAGGAGGCGGTGTCTGTCAGCTTCCCTAAACAGACACAAGGGAAGAAGAAGAGGAAGAAGGAGAAGAAGAAAAAGAAGAAGAAGAAGAGAGGTGGATGAGAGAGAAGAAAGAGGGAGAGAGCAATAGAGTGGGAGGGAGGAGGAGAGTGGGGGGAGGATAGGACAAAGATAGTGATGGAGTTACACAGGTCCAATCAGATCAGTTTGGTTCATTAGTAATCATCAATCAGTAATAATCGAGGATTTATTACTGAGGCACAGACAGAGAGAATAAAATGATGTTGGAAGGTCAGACATTTTTTTCCAAGTTGAAAGCATGTTGGGAGAGAGAGGACATTTTTTCAAGGTGAGGACATCTTTGGAAAATTAGGCCATTGCTGGAAAATGATGACATGTTTGGAAAAGTCAGGGATTTTTTTCAAGGTGAGGACAATTTTTGAATGAAAGAACATTTGAGGGAAGTAAACAATTTTTGTAGAAGTCTGGAATTTTTTTGAAAACAGAGACATTTTCAGAAGGTGAGGACATTTTTGCAAAGTGTGGCCATCTTTGGAAAATTAGGATATTGTCGGACAGTGATGACGTGTTTCGGAAGATTATGAACTTTTTTGGAAAGCCTGGAAATCTTTTTGGAAACAAAGACATCGTTAGAAAGTGAGGACATCTCTTCTAGTCCTGTCCTCTTTAAAGGTCTGTTTGGGAGCTTAGACTGGGTGTTAGCGTTAAGGTCAGAATCTGGGTCAGGTCAGGAGACAGCTCAGGTGAACGTCCTCACAGGTGAGGCTCAGTTAATGTCTGAGTGTGACTGAAGGTTTTACCTGTGGAGAGCTGAGTGGGAGAGATTCGTCCTGAAGCTGTGAAATTATTGGAACCATACTTCTCCATCAACTCAGCAAACTCCCTCCTGAAGGACACAAAAAAAAAGTTAAAATACCAATAACAAATTTCCATTACTCCAAGACTCCAAGTCAAATTATCTGATGGTTGGAGACACATGAAATCTTGTGTTTTTTTGCATCTCTCTGTGTTTCCTTGTTTCCTCTCTTTTATTCTTAAACTAATCTGAAAACATGAAAATCCACAAAACTGGATATACAAGAAATCTTCATTGTAAGTTCTTGTATTTTGGATGACGAGTACATTTCACCGATGTTTCCTCTGAGTGCAGGACTCGGCCTGGTGTGTTGCCTCTGCTTGTGGTCTGAGGAGAGCAGGCAGATCTGTGAGGGTTTGTCTCCCTCACATGGACACAGAGGAAACCTGAGGTCACTCGTACCATCACTGTCTGATCTGGATTTGATCGGATTGGCTGTTAATGCCTTTTAAACTGGATCAGCTCTGGGGTAAAGACAACACATCCAGCGATCAGAGGTTCCACACACTGATCACCTGTCTGACCTTTGTCATCACAGCAGAGTCTCGTTTAAAACCTCAATTAAAGAGTCAAAACACTATTTTATATCATGCCTCTGAAAACACAGTTCATCTCATTAAACCACAGTCAACCACAACCATCCATGAAGTTCATAAACAGACATCACCCGACCCTCAACCACCCCCCTCCTAATCTCTAGGAGGAAAAGGTAGATGTTTTAACTTATTATCTACTAACAAAGTGTTCTGTTCTGTTTTTATTCACTTATTGTCTCTTTGCTCTTGGTGTTATCTTTATTTATTTTTATGAGTGCCCATTGTATAATATATCTCACTGCTGCATACCCAACTGCCCCACTGAGGACACATGAAGTGATTGATGACTGACAGACCTGCAGACTGCTGCAGTGCTGAGCTCTGCCTCACCGACACATGAAGAAGTAATGTTGTTTTTTATGCGTCAGTTGTGTTTTCGGCGTGTTTCAGTTGAGTGTGTTTTACATAACACATAATTATGTTATTTCATTTAATGTTTCAAGTGTAAGTGATGCTGCCACTAAAACAGCATTTCATAGTTTTATTTGTCACATGCACATACAGTGCAATGCAATGCAGTGAAATGAGGGTTGGACTTGGTACAACTGAAGAAAAACCCAAACTTCTCTGCAATTTCTTCTTCCGATATTACGGAAAAATGGCGCATATGGAAGGAAATATTTTACTATTCAATATTACTGAATAATGGCCCTAGACTAATATTTACTCTCAGACTGTCCTGTGGTTGGTTTGCTTTGCTTTCAGACCACAGAAGTCCACTTGGAGACAGATCCAGATCCTCCTTTTCAGGTGGTTTGGGTCCAGATTCCCCACCAGCCAACACAGACAAAAACTAAGGCAGCAAACACACCAGAGTACAGCCAGACAGAAGCAAACAGGTCTGGTGTGACAGCACCAACAGTCTACAGTCACTGGAGCATCTGATGAGTTTCTAATACCAGGGGCCGGTTTCACAAAGACAGACTCTGACTGCGGCTTGGATCTAATAAACAGTCAGACTTCAGATAGACTGAGTCTGAATTCATCTCTTGCACAAAGCAGTTAGTTCTCTTCTTAAGCCGGGCTGCAGTACAATGAACTCTGGGTAAATTAAGACTTAAGAGCTCTGTTTACCTCTGCAGAAAATGTTTGTCTGGAAGAATTCAACAGTGACAAGGACGTTTTACTTTGGAAATTCAGCGAAGGAACAATAAAAAGAAAAATCTGATTTGGTCCCTAAAAAGTCTTTCCCTTCTCTTTGTTCTCTCCATAACAATGTTAGTAAAAAAACGAATTATGAGCCATGTTTTTCAGTTTTTTGTTGTTGGGTGCTACTGGCCAGCAAATTGTTACCATGGTAACATTGGTCTCAGTCCTGAGTGAGTCTGGGGAAAGGTGTCTAATGTGTTTGCCTTATAACGAGTCAGTGACTAACATTAGACTGATCTATGGAGCGACACTACGGAGCAGACTGAGGTATCTCTGTGAAACTGAACCAGGAAACCAAAGTGTTGGTTGAACAAAATATTAAAAAGCAGCTTTGCTTTAATTAGATGTTTACCACTAGTTGGGTCATAAAGGTCATGGTGTTACTTATTATTTTGTTTCGCCAATGAATATTATTAGTAATTACTTTGTTGATGAAATCAATAACAAGCTGCTGATCAGTGATCTGATCTGTCCTGACTGTCCCTGAACTACCCCTGAGAATTCACCAAACTCGACTTTTCACGTCTGGACAGCAGCTTAAAAACCACATAATCTTCCAGCCTCGATCCAATTCAGCCTCCTGGACTCACCGAAACTCCATCAATAAGCTTAAGAGTCCACGTTTGTTTTTTTCTGTTTTTATCCATTGAACCTGTGAGGACAGCAGAACGAAATCCCCCCCCCCCCCCGCTGTGTGATTGCATCATGGCGTCCTCACTGTGACCCGCTGTACCGCTCGGGGGCCAGCTGCAGATAATAATCATAATTTGTTTTAAGTGTGAAACAAAACAAATCACTGCAACAATCGAGGTCGAGCTCCGAGACGAGATATATCTGACGTGTCGCTGCAAAGCTGCTTTCACGCACACACATACATACATACATACACACACACATACACACACACACACACAAACACACACACACACACACGCACACACACTCTCTCTCCCTGCTGATTTGGTTTCGTAATAATAAAAATGAAATGACTTCTCTCTCTGCCAGAGGTGGGACGACCTTTCCTCTGCAGTCACAACAACACGGTCCTTTCCCATCAGCCCCTGTAATCTGAGGCTGCACCTCAAATCACCTTCTGTCCCTCACTTAATCACTTTCCCTCCAAACACCACCTCTAACCTCGGGGACAAACTCAATATCATCTCTCTTTCTTGTTCTCTTTCTTCTCATCAAGACGTGCCTCCACCCTGAGCACCACACTCTGGGTTCCCTCTGCTCACCCCTTCATCCCCGCCAGCAGTTAAAGGTCCGGTAGCTGTGTCTTCAGTTATTTTTCTGGGCAACGTGGCCCTGTGTATCCCAAGATTCATTGCACGCCAGTACTGACAGCAAACAACACAGACAGAGAGCCTGAGGATAACACTGTTACATGTAAGTATTGAGTTTCAGCTCAATTTAACAGCTAACAGTACAACTGTTAAAACCAAGGGTCTTAAAACCTAAAATTTTAGTGAAAAAAAGTTACGTATTGTCAAGGTTGCTAGGTGACAGAAGTCGCACAAGTTCAGGAACAGCTGGTGACACACAGCGAAAAACCTCGGTGGACCAGACCATCTTATTTTGGTTTGGCCTTTGCGGTCTACGAAGGGCCACATCTTCATAGACCATATCCTTCGAAGGAGACGGCCCCAGAAGTGGGACACATCTAGTGTTAGCGGTGGTGCTAATGCTAACTCTCTCGCTCTGTACCGACAAGGTTTCAGGTTTATTTAGCCCCGCCCTCCGTTCCTACAAGTTGACAGGATTGGTTCCTTAAGTTTGTGACGTATGACGTTAAAGTTGTAAAAAAGCTGAAAAAACTGGTGAAAAAAAACAAATTTTGGTAAAATGGTGACGGGTTTATCATCTTAAATACGAGCAGTGTTATCAAACACGCTTTATAGCAAAGAATAGAAAGGAAACAAAGTAATTAGCTCTCAGTTTTCTAATTTTGACCTGTTCAGGAGATACTAGATGTTAATGAAGCGTGTCAAACACTGATTGGAGGCAGGATACGAGGTCAGAATATGAGGACCTGACAGGAACAGGTCTATGTGATGGTCGAGACACAGACTTCATGTTGGTAAAACCAGAACCAGGACTTTAAACCAGAGGAACCGACCGCAGTCTGTGCAGCCGCCTGCCTCCTGCCGCTGTTTCTGCTGAGCCCCGTGCTGCTCTGCGTCTCGGCTCAGCTGGAGCTCTGTCCTCCTGAGCCGAGACCCCCTGGACAGACAGCAGAATGTCCCTATTGTGTCAAGCTGCGTTTGTCTCAACACGGCAGGCTGACGTGGAAAAGCACAGGAGACAGCAGAGTGCCAGGTCGGTTTACCTCCTGCTGGGGAATCTCGGGACGCTGCCTGTCGGGTTTACACCAAGGACAGATCAAACTACTGACATGCTTCACTTCTGTGGGCGGTCAAAGCTTCAGATCATAAGACACGTCAGCAGGTGGTAACAAAAGGAGATTCCATCGTCATTATTCCTTTTAATTATTCTCAAATGATTCATGTCAATTTCTATCGAGATAAAATGATTATTGTGCCACATTCTGTTTCACAACAAATTTCATCCCCGCTACCAAAACCATCACCCCATCCATTTCCTGGTTACGTTTCAGCGTACGTTAACATATGTAGGGGTGTGTCATCATGAGTAGGGCCTTTAATTTCCTTGGAGTTACTGAGCGGAAAATGTTGAATATAGTTCAGTAAAATGTTGAATATATGTTTTAGTATTTCTCAGTATGTCGGTGCATCGCTACGGAAGAGGATCAGGGCTACATGTGACAAATTCACAAATTTATTTTGGTCCAATTTATTTTTATTATTTTTACATGCTGAATATATTTTTCTTAGTTTTCAGTAGGACACTAATGTTACAACATAGTTGATATTATTTGTTTTGATTTAATTCACCTTAATTCATTTTTATATTGTATATTTAATTGCACATAATTATATATTATATATTATTTATTATTTTTATTTATTTATCTTTATTTATTTAATACATTTTTTTATGCTGAATTGTATCTAAAGTTCAAGAAAGTCCCCTGTTAAAAACAGTTTCTTATTTAAAGTTCAATAAATGTGTGGTGTTTCCAAAGGGAATGAGTAATCATGTTGTTAAATAATCTTGATCTCAACATTGATCAAAAATAATCCTGATTATGATTTTCGCCATAATTGAGCAGCCCTGGTCAGAAGTTAGTATTTCTTGTAAAGACGAGCAGCTGTGGTGGATTATCTTTTATAGCAGAAATCACAAAGTCTGCCTTTTGAAGAGAAACTGCAGATTAAACTCCAGCTGCACAAGATTGTTATTAACCAAACCTCTGGTAAAAAATAATCAGATTTAACGTGGAGTTCTCCAGGAAAAAAAAAAAAAAAAAAAATGGCTGACTGCTTGTGAAAGAAGGAGCTTTGTTGCTTTGCTGTGTGTTACTGGGGAGGGGATGGTACCTGGCCAGGAACAGGCTTTCAGGATCTCAGGCATCTTTCAGAGAGGATTACCCAACATGAAAGCAGCAGGAGCCTCGAGATGAGGCGGCGAAATTGGGCAGAGCGAACACAAGCCACCACACTGAAGCAAGGACAGGTACGAGCTCAGGCAGATTATCACCTGGATTAAACTGTGTGGAAAATGTGAAGCAGCACATGATGTCAAACTGAAAAAATTGTGTCACTTTCAGGTCTTACACCTTGAGTTATTGCTGTTTCTTTTTTTTTTTTTCACCTCAAAACTCCTCTGGAAATGACTGTCTCACTGGTCTCCATGGAAACCAAAAGTCCATGATGTTTTTGTGATGAAGAGCAGAACCACGGAGTGTGTCTGCAGCTCCGTGTCCTGACTGTGTTCACACTAATTTTAGATGAGTCAGAACAAAATGACATCAGTGGCTCTGCAGGACACAGATCACGATCACCTGACGACAAGGTGCGTCCTCGCTCGACCTCATTACATGACGGGGACACCGACAGAGACGCATGTCAGCACAAAGACCACGACACAACACAAGGACGTTACAGTTCAGCTGAACCCAGAGAAGTGTTTTATAGACCGTGCAAGAAAATAATAGACTTTGAACGTCCTGAGTTAAAGGAAGTAGGTGATTATTTTCACAATAAAGGCAGTGCATTTCTTTACCTGGATTCATCGTCTCTGGCGATGAGCAGGGACATGTGATTAGAGAGTGAGGCTGTCCTCAAGATCTCCACCGCCCTATCAGGAAAGAGGACCATTAGCATCTGTGACGTGTACGGAAGTCGAAGAAGGCCGTACTCGCAAATATTTTTTTTATCCCGTCATCTCAAGATAACAAAGCTCGTTAGTTTGAAGTGGGGTAAGTTTGAAGGGCCCTGAAGTTTGGGAAAACCTCGCCAGTAGAGCAGCACATTTGTGTCCCGTGTGCTCCCCGACTAACAACAATAACTACTAGGGATGGGCACTTTCCTTGATCGATCATTGGGAAAATGAACAATTAATTATCATTATAAATTTTTTATATTAAAAATGTCTATGGCAGAAAATACTGAAGAAAGCGTCTTTTTCCTCAATTAAATCTTTATTCCAAGAAGAGATTATAGTCCAACAACAATCCTCCTCAAACAGAACAAAAAAGAAAAAAAACAGCTGAGTATATTCATTTTTCTCTGTTGTAAATTTAAATTGTGACCCGGCTGGTTGCTGCCACGCAGTGAAATTCATTGCATTGCTTCAAGACAAACTACACAACACAACATCGTTGATACACACGTTAGATCGATCGGTTTCCGCGTGATCCACAAAATCCTTAAGGATCAATTATTGATCATCGATTAATCATGCCCACCCCTAACAACTGCATGAATGCTATTCTTGCCATCATCGTCAAAGCCTGGCAAGTGTGTCTTTTCATACAAGATCATTTTCAGATCAGTCCTCGTCAGCTAACGAGTTACTAAGGATTCTTATTAAGGAGGAGTATAACTGCGACTGAGCGTATGAGGTTCAGTCAAAATTGTTCCCGATAATATCTCGTTATCTCGGGATAATGAGCTTTGTTATCTTGACATAACGGGATAAAAAATATTTGTAATGTTTTCTCGGCTTCCATATAAATATATATATAGATATATATATATATCTATATATATATATATATATGTATATATACATGGAGGACTGGGTAAGTTAACTGATGGACGAGTCCAACATGTTTCTTCTGAAAACATGAGGAAACTACATTCCTAGCTGCATCAAATGTGAAAATAATAATAACAACAACAACAACAGTCATAAACACAGCACACACAGTCAAACTCACCTGTCATTGGTCACTCCTATAAGACTGATGTTATTGACATCCAAAATCAGGTCACCTGACTTAAGCCGACCTGGAACAGAGAGTGACAATCAGACAGACAGACAATCAGAGGATAATAACAATAACACTAATAACAACAACTGTCAGAGTATTTCTCCCAGTATAGGACAAAATATAAAAACACTACCTACCGTCCATGGCTGCCAAACCACCGGCTATCACGCGCTTGATGTAGATACCAAACTCCTCTCCCGTCAGCTCTCGGTAACCTCCGATTATTTTCACACCTGTGGACACACACTCAGGTTAGTCAGGAAAACGTTGATGCTTTTGACACTGCTGACAGAAAGATCCTGCATTTGCACAGGCTGAGCTGCAGTTCAGAGACGAGTCAGATGACACCGAGAATGATGATGATGATGATGATGATGATGATGATGATGATGATGACTCAGGGGTCAGAGAGGTCAGGAGGAAGATGCTTACCGAGTCCTTTCTTGCAGTCGCAGAACTCCAGCCTCTGTACGGCTCGGTTGATGCCGTGCGGGCCCATGATCGTCCTGGCAACAAGCAAAAACACAACAGGTTCAAAAACAGATCAACATCCTTCCTCATACAAAGCCTCCCTCCCTCTCTCCCTCTCTCTCCTCGGTGCTCTGCTGCACAAAATAATCAAATCATCACAGGATTTTGTCATTGTCTCCCCCTCCCTCCCTCCCTCCCTCCCTCCCTCCCTCCTCCACCCAGTCACACGCAAACCAATAAAATCTGTTGCGTCTTAAATGGTTGAACCATACTGTGACCTGGATGTTGTGAAGCTCCAACAGACACAAACAACGATTAAAAACTGTCAAAGGAACATTACAGAGCAATTATGACGTCCTCGACAGTCTGTGTGTGTGTGTGTGTGTGTGTGTGTGTGTGTGTGTGTGTGTGTGTGTGTGTGTGTGTGTGTGTGTGCGCACGCGTGTGTGCAGAGAGATTTTTGGTTGAGAAGGTTCAGATTAAGGATGAAGAGAGTCCTCAGACGGGGTGAACATGATCCTGCTGTCTGCTGGTTCTGGTTCTGTTCCAAGGCTCAGCTCAACATCGCAACAGAGTCGGAGTGAGCAGAGGTTGTTTTAGATGCTTACGTGTGTGTGTGTGTGTGTGTGTGTGTGTGTGTGTGTGTGTGTGTGTGTGTGTGTGTGTGTGTGTGTGTGTGTGTGTGTATGTCAAAGATTGTGCAGAGACAGCAGCTATTGTCATGCACAGACTGCCTTCACAGGGCTGCCCCTAATCTCTTGTATAAATGATGAATAAAAAATAAAGCCAGAGGCAGGAATGGGCGCTAACAGCTAACTAGCTTACAGAAATCTTGACAACAACTACAACAAATATGTGCAGAAGTTTAGAAGAACTTTCCCTTAGAAAGTTTATGAGCACGCCTCGCCCCTCCAACCAATCAGTGGAGGCCAAAGTCAGGGGTGGGAGCTCACAGCTATCAATCAGAATGAGAATATGCGTCTGGTCCACTATTCCTCTAACACTGAGACTACAGGCTAGCATTAGCTGCTGGAAGACGTGTATGGCTAACGCACAGGCTGGTGAACAAGACGAGGAGCTCATGGAGGATGGAGGAGAGCCTAACGGAGCAGGGAGAGGGAGGGGTTGGAGGAGGGGAGTGGTTTGCTTTCCAGTCTTATGCTCTAGGCTAATTTGATTTGCAGAACGTGATCATTATAGATTTAAGACATCAGAACGTGTATCTCTCTGAGTCATAACTCAAATCTGAAGACACAGGTGTGATAAACATATTGGTTGTGGTTTAACATGCAGACGCTTTATGATCTTCACTGTGGAGACTTCTGCTACAACACAGAGCAACAGAGAAAGGGACATTTGCAAAACTTAGCAGAACTGGAGATTTGAGATTTGAAACGTGACTGAAGTTTGAACTGATTCACAAAAGAAATGATGGTATTGTCCAAACACTGACTTCATTTGAGACTTAAAAGTAAAACCAAGTTTCCACCTGGTAAAACCACTGTATAACTTCACATACCTCCATCAAGACGAAAAATGCTCGCAATGTTTAGGAAAGTGATAAAAAAATTGCTAGATCCACATCTTTAACTGGATCATTCTTCCCTGGTTCATCCCCCATCCCTCCACCAAGTTTGGAGCAAATCGGTTCAGTTGTTTTTGTGTAATCCTGCTCGATTAGTGCAACTTTAATTACTTGGTCTGTGAATTGAAAGAACCTGGTCTCAGGTAAACTCAGGCTTCCCTTCAGAAACAGCTCAGCTCAGCAGAAATGTGATTTTCCAAAGGCAAAAAAAAGTTTACTGCTTCTAGATTCATGCTCCTTGACTGAGCTGACATTTCAGAGATAGAGTATTTTTACCTGACAACGTTTATTTCATGCTGAATTCATAATCTGAATGCACACAGTCTCCAGACAGAGAGCAGAAGCTCTAAAGGTGTTACAGTGAGGCAGGTTGCATACACTGCGTGTTATGTAAGGGATAATGTACAGTGAAGTGGAGGAACAGAGATTCCAAGGTGAAGTGGAGGTCCCTCTGATCCCCCTGGAGAGGCTTATCATGACAGACAAACTCCATCCATTATCCTTTTGAGGGTCACAGGGGGGCTGGAGCCAATCCCAGCTGACACTGGGAGAGAGGCAGGGTACATCCTGGACCGGTCACCAGTCAATCACAGGTGACAAGTTTAAGCCAAGACATCCAGTCAGCTGAGGCTGCAGCCGACAGGATGAAATCAACAGCATGATTTTCTCATCATTGTCTTTGACCTTTATTTTAGTGCAAGAACCAGGGACCAGAATCAAGAACCGGTTCCAGTTGAGAACTGGTTCCATATCGTCTGAACCATTTGAATCGTATACCTCCAAGCTTATCAATTCTTTTTATTTCTGGAAACTTGCAACAAGAGAGAACATGGCGCCTTCATTTCAAATAGAACTGAAGACCTAATTTCACTCTTTTCAAACTAACTCAACTATTTTGAGCGACTGTACCAGAAAATATATATTCCAAACAGGGACACAAATTTTATAGTTTCAAATAAAACATTTCCTTCTTCTGCATTTCTTCCTGGTTATGTCCAATCCTGTGTTCGTAAACGTATGAAAATGGGTACAACAGTGACAAATGGCCAACGGCCACGCCTGTACTTTGGTTTGATCGGTAGCAGAATTACGAAAGTTTACCTTATGACTTAGCATCCGCCACACGCATCCACATCCACATCCACATCCACATCCACATCCACGACCTCATTGTGAATTCAGGCAGAGAGGATTGAGGCGGGTGCCAATACCAGAGTATAAAAAAACAACTTTGGGCCACCTAGCTAATGCTACCGATAGCTTACGCTTGCATGCGTGGTGGGACGTCTGTAAATTGTAGCTACAGAGACTCTATCTCTCTGAAATGCGTGAACCTTTCCATGCACATCGGTCTCACCCTGCACCACCCACCACCACAGGTAAATTCTCAACCGGTGGGAATAACATTAGAGTCACACAGGCGGGCTCTGCAGATTTTTCTTTGACTAAGAAAACCTCAGTGAAAATATTCTGTCATTTCAGTGATGACAAAATGACAGTGTTATTACAGATAGCTTTAAGGTTATGGCCTTTGTTCAGACTCAGAGATAATTAATCTGTTACACTGACTCTGAAAACACACAGACACGAACTGATCAGGAATTGTTCATAGAATCAGACTGATAAGCAAATCGGTTGATCTTATAAATCTTTCCCCTTGATTATGTCAGATACATGCTGACGCTATGCAATGTTAAGCTATCTCACTCTGTACCCAAGCGCCATCACTACCGTAGCGTCACAGCTAAAAATCTATGAATGAACTGATTATGAGAGAAGACAAGTCTCTGGAGAACTCACTGGGACTCACTCAGATCTATAGTAACATAACTTGACCCTACCTGACCTGATTCGCCAGAGTATGGCTTAGAACCAGTTCAACTCAGGGCCCAGGACCCATGAAGTCTGATTTCAGGTCACTGTTGTCCTCTGTGGGTTTTTGTTGTTGTACCACTGGCACATTAATAACCTGACAGCAGCAGCGGCTCTCTGAGCCCGACAAACAGATGACAACAGTGCACAGCAAACGGAGCTGCTGGGTCACGAGGGAGCAATTAAACTGATCACTTAATACCTGATAATCTGCATTACCTGCCGCAAGTGATTACCATCACACGCAGGCTGGCTGCCAGTTGGAACACACTGTAATTCTACAGCAGAGCCACCAGGACACAACGAACCAGCACTGAGCAGAGTCACTTTGTTTGGTTTTGTCTTAAAATATTAAATATTTATCATTCGGAGCATTTTATTTTATTTTACTGAATGGATCTGAAGGCGCAAAAATCACAGCGTTGAAATCAAATAAATGTCACCGTAGAGATGTGTCAAATTAAAACTGATTATTTTACATGACTGACAGTTTCATATTAGAGATGGAAGACAGTTAATGTACTCAACAGATCAATATTAAAGTCATCCATTTGCACATTAGAATTTGCCTTTTGAGGGGATGTATTATCACCTATGAATATACATATACACACACACGCACACACACATACATCTTGTCAAAACTTTAGTAGTCAATCTCTTCCAAACATATCACAATGAAAATGAAACCACAATTAAACCACAATTAAACTGAAAAAAAAATTATTCCAACTCTATGGGAAACAGTGTATGTGTATCACACAAGAGTCATTCCATGAGTGCTGATATAGAGTATAATGGCACTGGGACTTGTAACTACATGTATCACTCTGCTTCTCAGGTGTTCTATTAACCATTAATCAGCGTTACATCAACGTTATCTCTCTTAGATTGTAACAAACTTTGCAAAGATGAAAATATTTCCAGAAATAACATTTGAATTTAATGACGTGTGGTCGTCAGAAGAGGATGAAGGGAGAAGCCTGGATACTTCAGCACACACCTGAGGTAACGAGTAGACAAAGTAGCAAGCTAGTGTGCACTGTGCAGGTCAGGAAAATGTTTATGTGTTGCTTAGCAACAGTCTAGTACCAGTCCAGTTGCGGAACTATTTGTTTTGGCGTAGCCAAATACATGATAAAATAAACAAACAAATCATAATCTGTTTAATGTATTAGTTAAATAACGTATTTAACTTTTTATATTCATATTAGTTAAATAATGTATTAGCTAAATAATGTATTTAACTAATATGGCGCTCGTAGAACTGTTGTATAAAAGCAATATCACACTAATACTTGTACCTATGACTGAATCACAGCTGTGCTGATAGTCAGTGCAACATCTCTCCTTCTTGTGTGATATTGCTCAAATATACACACACACATATATATGGATATATAAAATATAAGTTTAGAGCATACATGAAATACCCATAGTAAAATTTTTATATGTACATATATTGATACATTTTTATGTGGTATAACATGTTGCAACCATATTTGTTAACATTATATATTTCATTTATATATGCAAGTTTTGCATGTTTTTCTTATTCATTTCTTATTAATTTTAACATGTCTACAATATAAGACACATACATATTTGCAAGGGCTAGACATAAATGTCAATATATAAGTTTCATACATAACATCTAAACATTTAACACTTATGCATGGGTTGAATTAATAATATTATTTCACCTGAGGACGGCCTTAGTTTTTTTTTTTTCCTGCATTATTTAATATCTAACAAAACTTCTGGGATCTTGTTTTGTTTCCATATTCTGCTGCTGAACTTGACTCTTATCTTTTTCGGGGTTTAACACAATAAAATATTCCTTAAGTAAAACTCCTCATTTTAAATTATTCTATGCTGTAATCAAATATGTGATTAAAATTTTTACTGCAGGAACAACGCTGTCTTTTAGAAATTAAGTTTGTATACTATTATTGCAACAGCAAAGTAGCAGCAAATAATCCAAGCAGAAAACACATGAGGGATGTAAACGTAACTTTAGACATGGTTGGAGGAGATGTGTTAAGAAGTGTTATTAAATGCTGGATTAAGAAATTCAAGATTTTACCCGAGAACAGTAGTTTGACAAAATAATCATAACTAAAACTCAATTTATCATCTTTTCTGGAGCATTTAACTACATCTCACTGTCTTCATCACAGAATTGAGTCAGTTCAGTAACTTCTATTTGTATCTGGTTTTACAGGTTTCATCACCTACATGTTATAATTCTATATACAAACACAGACAGGTTTGTGCATTTGTTAGGAAACAGTGACGAGGTGCAGCCTCTGAAGATTTACTGTTTGGTGTTTACATATTTAATCACCTCCTGCCTGTTTGCTCCTGTATGTTCAAGTGTCAGAGAAAGACGAGGAGAATCAGATGAGGAGAGGAGCGGCAGATGTTTTCACAGAGATGACTGATGCAGATGAATCCGTATGCTGACAGATTATTACCGGTCACAGGAGGATGTTGTGAGGTACACAGAAGCTGCTGCAGCTTCGGGTTAAACAGGATCGCTCAATGATCAGATCAGAAAAGATCAGTCGTCAGTGAGCTGATTGAGGTGTCACTCACGTAAGAGCCAGTTAACATTGAGTTTACATTTTGCATTACAGATCATATAAATGCACCTGTGCTAACGAATACTTTGTTATATTTTAAGATTAAGATTGATTGATTGCCATAGTATAGTATCATAATAAGACATTCCTGTAATTATTAGGCAAACCATGTAGTCAGGGCTGTTACCTCAAAATTATATTTAAGTACAGTACTAGTAAATGTATACTAACAGTTAATAACTATTTCTTTAATTGGTGTATTATTTGGTTATTTTCACAAATGATCTATTGATCATTTATTCTGAAAAACGCCCAAAACATTATGAAGAATTCTTGTCGCAATTTCCCACAGTCCAGTCTTAGTTAAGTCATTGTAAATTAAAGAACAGTTATTTTCACCATTGATTAGTCTGCTGATTCTTGATAAATAGATAAATTGTTTCCTCTAAATGTCCATCATAGTTTCGGAGAGTCCAAGAAGACGTCTTCGAAATGTCTTGTTTTGTCCAACCGACAGCCCAAAACCCCAAAATATCAAATTTACACAAATTTAATGGAACCATGCAAATAATCAAAATGGGAAACCAGGGAATTTCATAATTTCTTCTTTTAAAAAAATGACTAAACGATTAATAAATTATAAAATAGTTGCTTATTTGTTTGTGTTGATTGAGGTTTTGTTGAGATAGGATGTCATTGACAGGAGACCCAATGAAACAGAGCGTTACATTGATTAAAATTACAGGTTTGAAATAAAATTGTTGAAAACATTTTGGAAAATGTAAAAACACAATTCAACAAAATATATAACATAGGTCAAATTGTTTTAAGACATGTTAATGCAGAAAAGTTACAAATGCTACATCTTTAGATTTTAGACTGTTAATTGAATAAAGAAGAACCGTGGACCGGAAATTACAACCAGAATATTTCAGATTTGCGGAATAAATGATCAATTGATAACTCCATGTGTAAAATTAACTGTTTGAAATTTCTGAAAACTTAAAATTTTGATGACACAAGATTTTTACATGACAACAGCCACATTGATCTAATTTTGAATGTAAAACATAAACTTGTCAAAAAAAAATGTAGATATATGTACCAGTAAAAAAAAAAATGCAGTAACTCCAGTTTTCAAATGAGTAAAACAGAAATCTGGTGGAGGAAAAGCAGCACAGCATTCCTGTGCTGAATTTTCTTCTTCTTGTTTTTTAAAATGTTGGTATTGTCCTTTACAAACACACACATGACCCAGAACTGCAGACAAGCATGTGGACTTAACTCCGAGGCATCTGCCGGTAAACAGGCTGTAAACCCACGTTAGTCTGTGACCCACATGAATTACTGCAGTCAACGAAGACCGGGGACGACACAGGACAACAGAAGCCGTAAACAATGTCAAGGAGCGAAGTTTCCCGCTTTTAGAGGAGGAGAGACGGAAGGAAGGGAATGAGGAAGGGAATGAGGAAGGAAGGAAGGAAGGAAGGTAGGGGGGAGGAGTGAAGGAAGAATCATCTTACCAGTAGAGTAGAGACAGCCCATCGAATCTCTCAGCCTCCTGAGGGAGTAATGGCATCGCACGACGGTCCGACACCGAAAAAAAAAAAAACACCCAACCAATCAGTCACACACACACACACACACACACACTCACACACACACTCTCACACACAAACAGGAGCCGCCATGAGACAGCAGCGGGTGTTTCGGCGGAGAAGACGGGATGAGATGAGACGGCAGCGGTGGTTCAAACCAGGTCGGTGTGTGTGACCGGAGAGAGAGGAGGAGAGGGATGGAAATCCGCCGAGACAGGGAGAGACACACGCTTACCTTTACTCACTAATCCATGCTGATACCCGTCCGTCCGTCTCTCTCTCTCTCTCTCTCTCTCTCTCTTTCTCTCACACACACACGCACACACACGTACAACATAAGCATATGCACACACACGTTGGAGAGGAAGCATGCTGTAGAAAAGGCTGCATTTACTGAAGGCTCCATTCTTCAGCTAAAAGATTAAAGTGTTACAGTTAAAAACAGCGGAAGCAGCTTAAAGCGTTGCCTCTCTGCATTTTCAGACAGATAAATCACCTGTGAACAGCAACACTGTGGAGTCTGCAGCGATGCTTTTAAGAGTATGAAGCAGCCAGACGGTTCAATCCAGTGCACATCCATTGAAATTCAAATTTTATTTGTCTGAGTACACAACAGGGGGTGACTCATCACCGAAAAACGCTGGGATTAAAAAGACAGATGGAAAGAAAGGAAGGGAAAGAGGAGGAGAAAAGAGAGAGAGGTGCTTCAGCTTTAGTAGACAAAGTTAGAAAAGTCCTGACCCAACCATAAGGATCAGTATCAGGTCCAAATCAGGACCCCCTTCAATGAGAATCATGTTTTTAACCTTGCTAACATGTCCACATGGAGTCAACACCATAGCTGAATATACAGCAGTGAACCAATGACAGATTCATACAGCCAGGATTTCATACATCACAAACCGAAGGAACCAATCCTGTCAACTTGGGGGGGGGGGGGGGGGGGGGGGTAACCTTGTCAGTACAGAGAGCTAGAGATTGCATTAGCACAACCACTAATGCAACCACCCAGAAGGTGCTAGTAATTAACCCATAAAAGCAACATCCAATGGAAAGCTCTTACTGAAAACAGCAGGTTGGATTAACCTCAGAGGACCCCGCTGAGGAAGAGCTACCAAACAGCGTCACGCTAAATACTAATCATGTTCACTGTAATATAATCCTCACAAATGCCTGTCCTTTGGATTTAAAAAATAGATGTAGAAAATTTTGCAATAAAAATTCAAAATTCAAAATTCAACACAACTGAAATTGAAATTTCAAATGAAAAACAGTGCCTATAAAGTAATCAAAATATGAAGGATTAATGAGAAACCAGCACAGGAATCAAACTCAAGTGCAACTCAAGTCCTGATTTTCAGGACTTTGACTCAATTTGGGCTTCATCACTGATGACTCAGACATTGACTTGAACCCGAGCATTGACTGCATTCGGACTTTTAAGTTGGAGAAGTTGGCTTCAGTGTCACACACAGTAATTAAACTCCCTTTAACACGCTGACAGCTGTGGCTTCTGTGTTGAACATTGACCTTTTCTAATTGTGTGTCAGCTCTTTGTGCCAGAGTGTAGCACTAAAGGCCATATTGAAACTTGACTCAGACTCAACATTGACGACTCAGACTCAGGGATCTTGAAACTCGACTCAGACTCGAGTTTTCGTGACTCAGCTACAATATTGTTAGAAACACTCAAATTCAAATTCCTCCACTCAAGGTTTTGTTCATTTGAATTAGATTTGATTAGATTAGATTGATTAGATTTTAACTGTGTCTGCACTATAAAGCTAAATATTTGTGAGTCAGAGAAATTCAGAAAAGTGGCAGAAAATGATGAATGATAAGGAATTATACTATTGTGGCATACAAAGACTTCTAAAAAAAAAAAAATTCTAAAATCAGCTCTGGAAAACGACGATATGCTGATACGTCACACACAACCACAATAACGTTAATTCTGTGGTTTCACAACTTCCCCAATCATTTGCAAATTTGTCCCTAAAAAGGAAACCCATTTCAAAATCCTGTACCTCAGTGATAGCAAGTAACAGGAAATGTGACCTTTGACCCACAAACACACAACTTAAACACACGGTGATTTTATTAGGTTTACTTGATGGATGTGTAACGCCTTCAGGGTCAATCAACAGTAATAATAAGACACTAACATCTATCTAGGTCCGATGAGCAGTTGTCTTGAATAATTCAGGGAGTGAATTATTCTATAGTTCAACAGCGACAATTTATTGCCTCAAACTGTACACACAGTGATACACACACTGTAATTCTTTTGAAAAGAATGGAAAATAACAAATAAAATAAATAATCAAAAAAAAGGAAATCAACAGAAATAGTCCATTATGGAAGTGGAAACCTCCAATGAAATGTCCTTCAGTCTATTTGTTGTTCGTTTAATCCACAGGTACTCCTTGTGATTAAAGAGCTCAAGAGTTCAGTTCAAAGTTGTTTGTGTAATATCTGTTCCAAATGTTCACTACTATTACTACTACTACCCGGGTAGGATAAATAGTGTTTGTGTATCTTATCTGTAACCCAAGGACTGGGTATAACTTTAAATCCGATGTCCTCTGTGGGCAGTTCCTACGGTTGGCCAACACCGTTTCTCCAACCGTCCACAGGGTCACAGGCTGGGCTCGCCATCTTTAACTCTGTCTGGTCACAAAAAAACCAACCTACACAGATAGTGCAGGATAATAAGTTATTCGGTTCTCTTTATGTATCTTAGATGAGATCTCCTTAAATTCTTTTCTCTCACAGAATACCATACACCATATAACCAACAATTAAGGGTATACTTTTACTACAATAACCTTATTTTAACAACTAGTAATTTTAACATGAAGCATTTACCATGAATTGTCTTTTTAACTTAATGATAAATTATTTACAATGAATTTCCTTCTGCCACATCAACATTGATATTCTTACTGTAACATATTACTTATTATACATTTCTTGCGGTGAAACAATTACTATTTTAACATTCGACTAAATTATCTCCTGTACTCTTACATTTTTATGCACCATTTTAATGTACTTTTAACTCAATCAAGAATATTAACTAAATTATACCTTATGATTTTCTTAGCATGTACTTTTCACAACCAAAATCAGTTAAATTACCATTAAATGGCATTACAAAGCATTAAAGTAAACAATTCAATTCAACCATAGCCGAATGATAGTATTGTAAGAAAACAACGTAATTGTCCTTTAAAGTTTAGACACAGTGTTAGTCACTCCGTTAACAAGAGCTAGCAATTAGCTTATCAATTAGCAATTAGCTTATCCATTAGCAATTAGCGTATCCATTAGCAATTAGCGGTTATCGTTTAGCCGCTAACGATCTTTTCAGATAATAAATATAATGATACAGTTGCACCGAAGCATTTAATAAACATTTAATCACATGTCACAATCACCGGTTGGTTTTTATGAGAGATATCGTGACTCATCTGCAATTTTAATGCAACTTCTTATACCATGCTAACAACAAAATGCTAGTATACACTGTGGCAACTCACCGGAGTTTCATAATAATATTAACGGGACAGAAGCTGTTTCCCTCTCGTTCACAGTTGGACTTCTATTGAAAGAGCATCTTATTAGCGTTGCTACAAGGACATTAATTTGACTTTGATGACTATTTCGCGGTGTTTCATACCAGGAATTGCTTATTTATTATCCGCCTGCTCGCACGTCTGCGGTGTCGAGAGAGCTGCTGCGGTGAAAAGAGAGAGGTCACGTGGCCCCTTCAAAATAACAGGTGTATCAATGTATAAGCGCCCCCTTGTGGGAACAACATGTCATTACACCTCTAAACCACATATATGGGTTTTTTAGCCCTAAAATCCATGTGGGTTACAGATGTGTCCAGCACCAAACCATCTGAATATACTCACAGATTGTGTCAAGTTGGACATGTTACATGGGGTATCTTCACCCAACATCAACAAAACATATTTTCTGACTTAGCACTAGTGCTGAAAATGAGGATACTGTTGGTCCCATTCTTCTAAAAATAGCATCACACCACTGTGAAATGTCTTGAGAAACTAGCTTTACGCAGCACTTACACGTCACTTTTTTTTTGTTTTGTTTTTTTTGTTTTTTGTGTACCAGTAGTTATGTGGTAACTTTTTGACTGACATACATGATGGCAACAACACAGTGACACCCTCCTGCAAGAGACATAAATACAGGAACAAGGTCATACATCCTGCTATTCCTTCCTCCTGAACTTAATCCATTCATACATCTGACTGGTGAGTACTGAATATGATTATGATTTACTGTATTTTAAACTATAATATTATAATTAAGTTTGGAAAGTTACTCCTAAATTAGTCTTATTTAATCTTTGTTTATTTTAATATATATTTATTAGATCAGAAAGGGATTAAATTGATTTTTCTTTCAGTAAATACAACATATTAAAGAACATGAAAGTTTCATTTTAAAACATTTATTTCCATAGCATTATTTTGGTTTGTGTAGTAAAATAGTATTTTGTTGCATAGTTTTTTAATTTAAAATATGAATATCTTTTTTCTTTGATTGGTTGGGGGTTGCTGTATGGCATTTTTGTTAATTTATTTGTGATGGCATATTAACAGGTATTCAGTCAGTACTCTTTTAATTTTGGAAATTGAATGTTATTAACTCGAAATTTCTTACAGAACAATTGTCCAGATGCAATTGTAAAGTGCACTTTATTTAGTGCAAATTATTGTAATGGGGTACTTTAATTTAATTTTCCCATTTTATTGTTTAATTTTTTTGTTGTTGTTTTGATTTTATTTTTAAAGTATTATAGATATATTAGATATTACTGTGTTAATTTTGTTAGTCATACCGCTGATGCATGCTTCTTATGAAATACCTTATGATCTGACCTCTGAAAAGAGGAACTGGCTGATGTCCAACAAAGTGCTCTCTGTATTTTACACTCAGATTTCATGCTACAGAAAAAAGGAGGAAGGTGAAAAGAGGAAGCAGCTGATTTCCTGAATCTTGAAACTTTCCTTGCTGTGGTCATTCAGTTTTTTTCTTCTCATTCTTAACCAACACCAAACCCACAACTGTTTTTAATAGCGCATAAAAAGAACCTTTTTTTCATACTACAAAAAAAATCCACCAAACTGATTCATCATTTTGTTAAGACGGACATGAATTACACTAAAATGGTATCAGAGCAAAAGGAAAACTTCACCACCACAGTTTTAAACTTCACAACCCCAGTCCCTGGTGGTGGTAGAGGCGGTGGCTGCCCACCAGTCGGTATTCAACTGGAGGGTGTGATCCTGCCACCAGTCCTCACCATTGATGTCATACTGGGGCTGCTGGGAAACATCGTCGCCCTGTGGATCTTCTGCTTTAAACTGAAAGCCTGGAACCCCAACAACCTGTTCCTCTTCAACCTGGTCATCGCCGACTTCCTCTCTCTCGTGAGTCTGCCACTGAGGATTGATTCCTTGCTCAGGGGCCACTGGGTGTTTGGAGATGGCCTGTGCCGTCTCAACCTCTTCCTGATGTTTTCCAACCGCTCGGCCAGCATTGCGCTGATGACCGTGGTGGCAATTTACCGCTACTTTAAGGTGAGGAACTAGTTAACGTTTGCTCTCAATGGCCACACTGAGGCTGATGAAGCTGAAAAAGCTTGTGCAACATTTTGTTACACTTCAGTAGACAATCCATAATGCAATACTAGAATACCAGTATAATACTAAAACCATAATCAGTGTTTACTGGTTGGTTTCCCACTAAGGTTTCGGGCAGTGATTGCCAACCATGTGTACTCCAGGGGGTACTTGAATACCTGAACTGATTAAAAATTGATGTGATGCTGATCTTTACTAAATGTATTGATATAGTAACAGGTAAGCTTCCACCTACAAAAAGCTGACTGTACTTAGTTTGCTAAAAGCTATGAATAAACGCTTGAAATAGTGAACTATAAGTAATTTATAAACAGTCAGTTAAAAGTATTAGATAAACTAGCGTAGGACGACTGCAAAACCCGATCAATCATATTAAAGCAATATTGCTAAACTTTTACATAAGTATAGTGTTAAACATTAAAATGCACTCAACTGATCATTGTTTCTAAGGTCAATAATGAAATTTGCTTGCTGAGATAGGTCTCAGTGGGAGGAGTCAACCATCCACTGAGAATCCAGGACTCAAAGAACCACTTTAGGAACTCGCAAACTTTTCATGTCTTTTTACTCGAGGAACCAGGGTCGACATTTCAAATTTTGTTTTGATTCACTAATCCACTAAAGTAATAAAATTCCTGAATTTCTTTCTACCCAGTTTACTAGGCATGTGTCTAGTGTGAAGGCTTCCATATGAAACAATGGCTAGTTTAGAGGTTAAAGTGCTGACCATGAACTGCAACATTCCTTGCTCAAGTCTGGATGGAGCTTTGTCGCATGTCATCCCCCATCTTCCCTCATTTACTGTCAACTTTCTAATAAAGAGATGAATTACCCCCAAAATAATTAATAATAAAGCAAAAAAAAAAAAATGTAACCACTTCAGACACTGCCAGTGTGTGTTGCCATAAATTTGCTTAAAATGACCAACTATTGGTCCACATTGAATAACTACAGCTCCATGGAGACCCTATTTTGAGTATAAAATCAAAATGATGCATCACTGTCTTCTCCTTCCAGGTGGTCCACCCTCACCACAGGTTCAACTGTATGACCAAGCGACAGGCTGCATACGTGTCGGTGTTCGTCTGGCTGCTGGTGATCAGTCCCCGGGTTCCCATGCTGGCCTACAGCCACATCAAGGGCAGCGGCAATGGCACCCAGTGCTTCTTCTTCACTTCTTACAAAGAGGCGTCCCGCGGCATCATCGTCCTGGTGGGCATGCACCGGATCCTGACGGTGCTGGAGTTCGTCATCCCACTGGCCATGCTGCTGTTCTGTTCCATCCGGATCTCCAGCTTTCTGAAGGAGCGGCAGATGGGCAAACCAGACAAGGTGCGCAAGGCGATGCGAGTGTGCGCCGCCATCGTCGCCGTGTTCATGGTGTGCTTCCTGCCCACAACGGTGACGACCATTGGGGTGTGGGTGATCCGCTCATACCGCCCATGGGATTGCACGGCCTTCTACACCTTCACCCAGCTCACCATCGTGTCTTTTGGGCTGAACTTCCTGAATTCGGCTTTGGACCCCATTGTCTACATCTTCTCCAGCTCCATGTTCAAGAAGGCCCTTTTCAGCTCGCTGCCCCGTGCCCTTTGCTGTGGTCAGGGCGGCGATGACACCGAGTACTCGTCAGGAACTCAGTCAACCTCCCAACAGGAACTAAAATCCATGAGGGCCAGCAGAGGGAGTGAAGCCATGTGATAAGCTCTTCCTAGTACTTTCCTGGTTTCATCTGCTTTTGTATTTATTTATTATTTGATACTGTTGAAGCCATGATTACATCATACATTTTCAATTATGATCATATGTTGCATTTGCATGTAAATATACTTAAACAACAGATACAAATGTGGGTTTTAATTATATGTATTCATTGATTCTCTTCAATTCTGGACTAAAATGTTCCTTCATGTTGAGGAACTGAAAGTATCACATACATATTCATGCTTTTTATTTAAGCCTCATGATGATTTTAGACACATGTACACAGGATTCATCCCAATGTATTTGGTATCTTTTGAAAAATATAATCTTTTTTGTGGTGATGAGTCATGAGTTCAGCCAAGTGTCAGAGGTTAAACGAGGCTGAGAAAATGGCTGAGAAAGCAGTGAATCAAAGAAAAGAAAACCAAACCAATAACGAGCAGCATTTTAAGACTCAGTTATCATAAAAAAGTCTGACTCCTTACTCATAAATGTTCCTCTGCTCAGTAGATGTCGATGGACAATGTGCACCATCTAGTGGACAAATCATGAACTACATCAGCTGATCTGTGATGTCTTTCGCTGGTGTCTTTCATGATCTTGTAACCTCAGATCACATGGACACAGACAGGACGGAAAGACCTGGACCGGTGAACAGACTTTAATGTCTCATCTGACACACTCAGTCTCCTTCACACCATCCAGACCAAATTCTCTGAGCCTGTTTACGTAGCGTTCTTTATCTGGCAACCATGTGTTCCTGTCTCTATAAATTGGGTGCCACACATGTAAGGATTACTGAATGTTCCCCTTGAGGCCTCGGGTCCCTTTGAAGCGACTGTGACTCAATAAAAACACAAAGAGACACATAACAACCATAAAGAGGAACAAAATGACCACAAAGAATCCGAAAATAACAACTTCAAGGAGAAGCAAAACACCTGCAGGCCACACAGTGTGGATCTGGGTGTCTTGCCTCTTTCTAGATGGGGTGGGGGCCACAGACATGTAAGAGAACCCCAACCCCATAAAGTATGGACCCGACTGAAACTTACCTTTCCATGACAGTAGCAACAGCTGGTGTCTCATAAACCCAGGGCCTGTTCTCTCTCATGATTTCATGCAGTCTGTCTCTCCTGTGCTAAAAGTCTCTCTCCTCCATCTTGCTGCTCTGCCTGAACATCTTCATCCTTCTCCTTCCAGTCTGAAGTTGTTTTAGGTTTATTGTTCTGAACTGACAGTTAACATATCAAATGTGGTGTATAAAAAATTCACTTCTATCAAAAATATTTACCATTAACTGACAGTCACAATGTAGAATCTATTTACCTGCCTTGGTGTTGTTAATCTTTCCTGGCTCAACGTCTGGACTGTAGTTGAAGCACAGGGGAGAGACGAAAACCTTGGCTCTAACTAGCTAACTCTCTGCTCCGTTTTCCAGCCTCACCGCTCTCTCTCTCTCTCTCTCTCTCTCTCTCTCTCTCTCTCTCCAAACAGGGGACTCACAAGCATGTCAGTCTGCACTGTCATCACTGTCATGTTACCGCGACCTGATCACATAAGTAAGAAGCAGCATAGCAAAGATATAAAAGCTTAAACGTTTGTCAATATTGACACACTGTACCTCGTTAGGTAGGATAAATTATCCACAATTTAACTGATTTACCGGCATCTTTGCAGACTGTCCAGCGTCATGATTCACAGCACTCTCCATATTTCTGCCTCTTCCCTCCTTCTGGCTGCCTGACAGTGGGTATGATTTCCTCACTAAAAGTTGTTGCAGGCAACATGATTTTCAGCTATACAGTAAGTTTATCACAAATATTTTCCATCATAGCTATAGATAGCAATAGATGGAGCAACACAGTGTACTGATTCCGATACAGTGGTACGCTTGTTTTCCTGCTGTAGCCCTGTTTGTGAAGGTGGATCGGGTCTGTCATCTTCTGGTTCAGGATCGGAATCTTGTGCAAACCTGTAAGGCAGAACCAAAGCTGCAACAGCTGTTTGTTTACACAAGACATGCAGAGTCGTTGCCATGGTAGTTGCCGGTAAACTGACCAATCAGAG
Organism: Seriola aureovittata; assembly: GCF_021018895.1. Classification (NCBI taxonomy): domain Eukaryota; kingdom Metazoa; phylum Chordata; class Actinopteri; order Carangiformes; family Carangidae; genus Seriola; species Seriola aureovittata. The sequence goes on along the minus strand of NC_079384.1, from coordinate 19,968,451 downwards.
CACACTGGGCTCTGGGAGTATATACACATATACATATATATATGTCTATGGGCAAGACTGCCCTGTAAACAAATACAATTTTTAAAATTTTTTTGTAATTAAATGTTCTCTTTCATTTGACTAACGCTCCTAACCCCCAAAACACACAATCCTAATGACAAAGAAAAACATTAACTCCTCTCATTTGAGATTTGATTTTTCCTTAATAAATTACTTACACAATTAATCAATAATCGAACTTTTCTGTTGATTGATTAAGGATTAAGGATGAATTACAATTTAACGCCTCAGATTTTGGGAGAATATCATATCCATCAATGCAGTTTTCACAATTTATTGAATAAAACCATTACTAGGAAACAGGAAATAAAATATTTTTCACTAACAGCAGGTGTCAGGTAAAGGTAGTGTAAAAAGTTATAAGGTGAAATCCTCTGCAAGGTGGTGAAGGAAACTACAAACTCTGTAAAAGTAGAAAAACTCAGGTAAATTGCACACACACACACACCCACAAACACACACACACACACACACACACACACACACACACACACACACACACACACACACACACACACACACATACACACACACATAACCCTGCGCAGGCTCAGCACAGCGCTCCCTGTACAGAGTGCAGAGGCTGGAGAGCGCTAAATTTATGTCCCTACAGTGCACAGTTGAGAGGAGCTTCAACACCAGCACAATGGATTTTACTTAAGGGACTTTTACAGTTAAAATCAGCCAGAAGACATGACTTCAATTAAAGTTTGATGATGATAATGATGATCATCTAATGCTGTATAAGCCTGTAGCTGTTACCTGTTGTACTGTAAAGCAGTGCATGTGTGTGTGCGTGCGTGCATGCGTGTGTGTGTGCGTGTGTTAGCCAATCACAGCAGTATCTGGATATCTGCTGAATAATAAACACAGGATTCATTGATGATGTGTGTTGTGTTCATTGTGTTTCTCTTTGTAACGGCCTCAACCATGGATGGGTACAGACCCTGGGGCCCCGAGAAATCAGGGGACAATCACTTCTGTATGAAGTGATTGTTTATGTTTCTTGTCTGAAAGTCACAGAGTTCAGTTAAACACAGAGACACTAAACCACCATACTGTTAAAGGAGGACGAGGGATTCTGGTTGAGTGGAATGAAACTTTTAAGCATAAAAACCACTTAGCCTATAGAAATAGAGTCGGTGGATCAAGATACTACAACAGCAAAGATTAATCCATTTACAATAAGTTGATTAAAGATATAAATATGTAGAAATCAATTCATTTTAAGTAGCAGTTCATATGTTATATTCCTGAGCTGACAGGAAATGGGAAGCCCAATATAACAGAGAGAAGAAAACAAAAAACAAAATAATTTCCATTTTATCTGCCCAGTAAAGATGTCATCATTTATCATACATACATACATATATATTTTCCCCATAAAACATCACAGGCCTGTTTGTTTCTATGAGACCATAATAATAATTTTACATCCTGTGTTTTGTAAGAAGGAAGAGGAACAGTAGCTCCACCCGCTCGGGCTGAGCCAGGTCGACAAATGAAGCCATCCGCAGTGCTTGTTTTCGGAGGGGCGGGTGGTGGCTGTTTCGGACGTCGTCCCTCCTCCCTCAGTCCGCAGGTTTCTCTCATCTCTGTCTGTCAGATCCGCGTTTTTACGTCCGTTTTATTACATCTCTCTCTCTCTCTCTCTCTCTCTCTCTCTCGCCGTCTGCGTCTGTGCGTCCCCCCCCCCCCCCCCCTGAAAACCGGCTGCTGGAGGAGGATGATGGAGGACCGGAGTCTGTCTGCCTGCCAGCCGGGGATGATTTATTTCATCGACGGCCAATAAACAGCCGTAATATTCCTGTAATATCCCTGCAGGGAACCACAGGGTCCGTGCTGCTCCACAGTGAGTTTCCCAGGCTTTTTGTTGTTATTAGGCCCAATTCTCTTATTTAATGCTGAATGATAATATTTATTGTAATGTCTCATAATGCTAAAGGCATTTTATTGTATTTGTCCTCTTTGTATGATTTCTGGTGTGCAGTAATATTAATAGGACTAATGCTGCATTCGATTTAAACCTTATACAGATTCATGTTCTACTTATAACATCTGATCTCAATCCTGTCATACTCCTGTAATATTTCTATAGTGACCTATAGCGTGTTATTACAAAAACCTCGGTTCTATAGCCTATATCTTTTCAATATGTATTGATTTTATTGTGTCTTATGTTGTTTTTCATCGTTGTAATGTCTATAGGATCAGTGGTGGAGAGTGAGGACATTTAATCAAGTCGTGTAGTTAAATACAGTCTGGATGTCCTTCAGTTTCATTTTTTTGCTACTTTACAGCTCCTCCACTACACCTCAGAGGGAAATATAGGACTTATTGTGACACTACATTTAATTGAAAACAATTTTCATATTAAACAAATAATTTCCTTCTTATTGTGTCATTTTAGTTTGTAACTGAGTCCATAAAGACTTTTATTATTTGAAGAAAAGGAAGTAAAATAAAAAATGAGACAGTTCTGTAAAATCAGCCTGTTTAAGGTTTTCTCTATAGCTTCTCTAAACTCCTCCCACTGGGTTGAAGTTGGTGGGGCTCAGCTAGAAGAAGTTTATTTCACAATGTGATCCAACCTCACCCACACAGTCCAGATGATGAAGATTAGATTCATAAAAATAGAAAGTTAATAATAGAAATAAATAAAGATGTAAAGTGTTTCTTCTTTATTTTAGAAAGCGCCATAATCCTTCTCTTCTTTTGTCTTCTGGTTCGTTACAGGTTCCTGTGTCTCTTCTGAGACCGGGTCTAGTTGTCCTGCATGGCCTCAGTGGCTGCAGGGTTCTGGGGTTCAGCCACCTGCTGCTCTCACTCCAAACTCTCCAGAACCAGCAGCCTGAAACTGGGCCGAGGCCGTTCGCCGTCGTCCATGTTGTCCGGCCGGAGGTGTTCAGGAGTGTCCGGTCTCGGGGGTGGAGCCGTGTCCCTGGGGCCCGTAGTGGCAGAGGTGGCGGTGGAGACGGGTAGTGGTGGCGGCGGCGGCGGCAGGTCAGGGGCCGGAGAGGCCAGCAGGGAGCTGTTTGAGGCCTGTCGCAGCGGGGACCTGGAGAGAGTTCGTAAAATGGTGATGGCCGAGAACGTGAACAGTCGGGACACGGCGGGGAGGAAGTCCACGCCACTGCACTTCGCTGCAGGTGAGACACACTCAGGCTGATGTCTAATAAATCTTTAACTTCTCTTCTGTCTCACTGTCTCTTGTTTAGACATTTGACAAATTCCAGATTAAAAGCCTCTGATCTCTGACTCTACTGGAATCAGCAGAGCTGGAGGTTAAACTCTCTTTACATGCTGACGACTTCCTCCTCTTTGTGTCACACTCTCACTGCACTGACAATTATTTAGCATTTTGGAAAGATATCAGAGCATCAAATAAATTCATCCAAGTCTTGTTGAAGCACAACGAATATCACTTGAATCTTTCCATTCTGATATGTTTATGTGTCTGTTAACAGGAGCTATAAGGATTTGTTTCACAATTGTTTTAAGATAAAGACGAGACATGGAGCGATGTTCAGCTCTTTCTTTGTTGCTGGCCTCCAGAATTCAGATTTCCAGCAAGGAAATCAGATTTTAGTCTCAGCCTCCCCAGTAATCTAATGAAGACATATTCCACAGCTTTATAGGAGTCGAGTGTTGAGCGTGAAACATCCTGTAGTGCTGTTGATTAGCTGTAGTATGATGGAAGATATGCACAAGGCCAGACAGCTCCCGTTTCATGCACGTGCAGTTCAACTCTTTGAGTGATTATTCAGAAAGTTTGACGTTAAACTTTTGTTGTATTCCTGTTTTGGGTTGTTGAAAATTTCAAGCATGAATAACATCCACCTTCGTGCAGTCCTCCTCTACCTCGGTCTTGAGGGATCATCACCTAATCAGGTCCATAAGGACATGGAGCCAACACCAGGGGAGGGTGGGCCTTCTTAGAGCCTGATGAAGACGAGCGCTGCTGAGAGAGAGCCTGGGAGACAACCCTTGTACTGGATGACATTAAATTACCTGAAACAGAAACACCACAAAAGCTATTAACATCAAACCATCTGCATGTGCACATGAAACAAAGAGTTTTTAACTCCTTACCCCTTTTTTTATTCCTGTTTGGGATTTAACTTTTCTTCTTCTCTCTCATTGCCCCGGCACAAACGAGAGAAAACACTTAACACTCTCCTGGATTCACTCCCTGTTGAGGCTCAGTCAGTAGAAGTGTTTCTGGTCTGGAGACAAACTGAATCTGCCACAGCAAATCCACCTAGACCAGCTTCCAGCTTAGGATGCCTCTGAGTTAAATAAACATACATGACAGTCCTGAAGGTTGCTGTCGGTGCTTCTCCACCTCGATGATAGTGGTTTTATAGTTGAAACGGCTTCGTCCTTGTGAAGCCACGTCAGCGTCTGCAGCGTCTGCTTTACTGTAAATTTACTGAATAATTTATTGCGATGGAACAAAAGGAAACACAAAGACATCTGAGGGATCAGACAGTACATGAATAATAAACCCCAGAGCTCACTAATGTTTTCTGACACTCCGTCTTTCTGGCTCCTCAGGTTTTGGTCGTAAAGACGTGGTGGACTTCCTCCTCCAGAACGGAGCCAATGTCCACGCCAGGGACGACGGAGGGCTGATTTCCCTCCACAACGCCTGCTCCTTCGGCCACGCTGAGGTACAGCTCGCCACCCCGACCCTCTGACCAGCTGTTAACCCTGTAAATGTTAAAGAACCGTATAGAACTGTGTCGTGTCGTTTCTGTGCAGGTGGTGAGTTTGTTGCTTCATCACGGCGCGGACGCAAACGCCAGAGACAACTGGAACTACACTCCGCTTCATGAGGCAGCCATCAAGGGCAAGATCGACGTGTGTATAGGTACCAAAACACACCTACAGATGCTAATAGTGGAGGAAGTGTATGTACCTCCATATGTAGATGTGATGGTGTGTGTGTGTGTGTATGTGTGTGTGTGTAGTGTTGCTGCAGCACGGAGCCGAGCCGACCATCAGGAACACAGACGGTCGAACTGCTCTGGATCTGGCAGAACTCTCCACCAAAGCAGTGCTGACAGGTGAGGAGCATCCGTGGTGACGTTACATCTTAAAGGTCCATAAAGTATAAAGGTAGATGTCCATGTGTTGTTTGATTATAAAGCAGGTCTAGGTTCTATATTAATACTGTGAAAGTATCAAAGCCTCAGTCCACAGAGAAATGCACACAGCCTGTATTCAGACACTGAGCCTTAAAACCAGCCGTCAGGACTTCCTGTAACTTTGTGATGTCACAACAAAGCAGTCACCGCGCTCAGCCATGCCCCAAACTCTGCCCACAGGGACCCATCATCCACCCTTTTTTTTGTCCTTTTAACTTCACTGACAGCACAACAACAACAACAACAAGTTTCCATTTTGTGTTTCGTCGTTTCATCTGTTTTTAAAAAAAAAAAAAAAACTGTTTATCTCCGTGTGTGACTTTGAGATCAACAGGGTTCAGTTTCAAAAAGTGTCAATTATACAAATGCGTTCAAACTTGAAGAAAGAGTCATTTCACCAATGTGCACACTGACAGTAAAGACATGTTGTGTCTGTTTTTCTTTGTTTTTCAGGTGAATACAGAAAAGATGAGCTTCTGGAGAGCGCCAGGTACAGTCGTTTACTCTCCATAACTGTTTGTAATCAAATCCACAGAATCAAACTGTCGCTCGGCAGACACACCACGACAGCCTCGCTCTCCTTTTTCTTTGCTCTCTGAGTAGAGGTCAGACGTTGACAGTGAACTGAGTGAACCTTTGTTGGTCTGATGAAACAAACAGTTAGAGTGTGAGAGACTGTGTTGGTCCGACATGTTGCTGATGTCCCTGCAGGAGCGGGAACGAGGAGAAGCTGATGGCTCTGCTGACGCCGCTCAATGTCAACTGTCACGCCAGTGATGGACGAAAGGTGAGCGGCAGGTTTTACAGTATGTTTTTCCCCCTTCTACCTTTAGCACTGACCTCTGACCTTTAAACTAAGCACAAAGGAAACTCACTTACATCTGGCTCAAGACTTTTCTAAAATGCCTGTCTCTGTTCGTTTGCATGTACTTGCTGAATAGAGGCACAATCTGAGCTTAATGATGCAGCTTTTAAACCGTCTGTAGGAAGGTCTTGTTAACAGTCAGAGAAATGATTTACCTGAGTTTCGTTCTGTTTCTGTGTCCGATGGATTCAGACCAGCTCAGGTCTGTAGCTCCAGAGGACTAAACGTGATCTGGCTCTGGCCTGTTCAGGTCCTGCAGTTACTGTCACAGCTGCTAATAGCTGCCATACTGGTGTGCAAAAAACACATGTCTTCTCAGTCCTGCTGTCATGTACAGTAAATACATTAACATTACCTTTTTAGGCATGCAGCTACTTTAATTTCAGAAATGTGCAGATGTCAGAAAACAAAAGCTGCATGATGGAGCAGAAAACTCAAACATTGTTTGACTTTGTTAGCATTAGCTGCTAATGAAAGTCACCTTCCTCAGGTACGTTCAGGCAGTAATGGTGACAAAACTCTGTCAGATCTGTGTTTGGAATCTGGGCCTTTTTGTTTTGAGGATGCAGCTCCAGTCTGCAGGTCTCAGGCCAGATTTGAGCCGGTGTTAGCATCTGGTTTGATCCCCAGCCCCTCTACATGCAGAAGTGAACACCAAGTCTTTTTTTGTGTCCTGTGTCTCTGACTTGACTCTGATCATCAGTGGGTTGTTTTTCAGTCGACGCCCTTGCACCTGGCGGCCGGATACAACCGGGTCAAGACCGTCCAGCTGTTACTGCAGCACGGCGCTGACGTGCACGCCAAGGACAAGGGGTGAGGCGCTGAGAGTGTGTGTTTTTTCAGTTGCTGAGTGATTGAGCTTCCATTTCACTTCTCACAATTATATATTATATATTATATATCATATTTGTCCCATCATTTTTTTTTCACTTTTTACACTTTGAGTTTGATGAACACTCTGACCAGTCGTCGTCTTCTCCTCGTCCAGCTGCCAAAATGTAAATGAGAGAAGAGAGCAGCTGATGAATATGTTGATGTGCTCATCTGACTCACTTTCAATTATCACCACATCCTCACAGCACTAAGCTTTAAGAGCAGCAGCATTGTGGAATTTTTTCCCCTGGGTGTCACCTCTCAGGCTACATCCGGTACACTGTGCTGCGTTCTGATTGGTGGAGGTTTCTACCTGCAAACTCCCCACAATGTTTTCTGGGCTTAAAAAAAATGAATGTGTTATTTGCCACATGAAGTGTCGACGTCATGTGCCTGTAGGAAGTGTTTAGATTTATAGATTTACCCAGTCATAAACACTAGGAGCAGCAGTAGTAGTGCTACTAACTACTAACAGTAGTGTGTGTGTATGTGTGTGTGTGTGTGTGTGTGTGTGTGTGTGTGTGTTTCAGGGACCTGGTTCCTCTTCATAACGCCTGTTCATACGGTCACTATGAGGTCACTGAGCTGCTGGTGAAGGTTTGTGTCTCTTCATATTCTTCATATATGTTTGCACTTTATTTAGTGTCATTTTACTCTTGTTATTCCTGTTGCTCCTCCATTTATAAACTCTGCATGTCCAGGACAGGGATCCCTCCTCTCTGCCCTTCCTGAGTTTTCTCCCTTTTTATTGATTTTCTTCCTGCTAAAGGGACGTTTCCCTTTTCGCTATAAAAACAGGTGATGTTGTTTCTTGTAAAGACTTTAAACCCCTCTGAGATAAATGGTTTTTAGACATTATTTCCTGATAAATTAATGTAAATGCTGAAAAATGCCATGTCTCACAATGTTAAGCAAAGTGATAAAAAAGTTCAGATGCACAATTTTGTGCTTTTCCCTGGTCCTGGTCCTGGCCCTGGCCCTGGCCCTGGTCCTGGTCCTGGTCCTGGTCCTGGTCCTGGTCCTGGTCCTGGTCCTGGTCCTGGTCCTGGTTCAGTACTTTTTGTGTAATCCTGCAGACAAACAAACAAACAAACAGTGAAAACACAAGGTGAGAACACTGTAGGCCGTGTTTCACGAAAGCGATTAACATTGTTTACTTGTGTATTAGAAGCCGCAGCAGCGTCACGTTTCATGTTGAAATGTGTGGCTCGTAAATGTCAGACACATGTCTGAGTCCTACATGTTTGTTTAGATCAGTGAACATATGTTAACATGAAAAGGAGAGGGACTTCCTCAAATCATATCACAGTAGCTCAGAGTGGCCACTAGAGGGAGCTACACTCACATGTTCTCCTGACTGCGACCTAATGATGCGTCTCCTCTGTCTGACTGTTCAGCACGGAGCCTGTGTTAACGCCATGGACCTGTGGCAGTTCACTCCTCTACATGAAGCCGCTTCCAAGAACCGAGTGGAGGTAAAGTCCAACCCCCTTCACCGTAGGTGTCCTCACAGCAGGGGGTGTCAGCTGCTCTCAGTCTCATCTAAAATCAGCAGCAGTCTGACCTCTGATCAGTTTCATTCCATTCAAGCTCAGTCAATCACAGCACAGTTTATATCACGAACCCATGACCTGTGTGTCAGAGTGTGACGCTGGACTCTGTTGTTGTTGACTGTACCTGTGTGTCTGTGCTCAGGTGTGTTCTCTCCTGCTGAGCTACGGAGCTGACCCCACCTTCCTGAACTGTCACAATAAAAGCTCCATTGACCTCGCCCCGACCTCTCAGCTGAAAGAGCGGCTCGCCTGTACGTCCTGTTTCCTGTTTTATTCACATCAGCTCCAAGTTTATAAAACAGACTGATCCTGGCTCAGTTTGTAAAGCTGCTCTAAGATGGAGCTTTGCGCAATAAATCCTAACCTATCATGTCTGTGCCTGACCCCGGTCTCTGACTTTGATGATTGACAGATGAGTTCAGAGGTCACAGCCTGCTGGCGGCGGCCCGGGAGGCCGACGTGGTTCGAGTCAAGAAGCATCTGAGCCTGGAGACCATCAACTTCAAACACCCGCTCACTCAGGAGACGGCCCTGGTGAGACACAGCTTAATAATTATATTATCTTCAGAAAAACCCTTGTTTATAAAGGGTTTTGAGTATCAGGCAGGTTTGTTTTGTTTTAGTTTTTTGGATTGGTTTGGTTTCTGTGTTTGATATTTTATGTATTAGGTATCTACTTTTTTTTTTTGTAATTTATTTAATTTTCTTTTTTTTCTCCTTGGATGCCTACAATTTAATTTACTTTACTGTTCCTAAATTGTTATTATCCATATTGACTCATCAGACTCATTATTTTTGTTCGTAACTGAGTCTCATAGAAGGCTTTCAATGGATCATGAAGTAATACAGTAAAAAAGAACATAAAGTAATAATGATAATTATCTAAAAGAAAAAACTCATGTTCTCTAGTAAAGGTCAGTTCTTCAAGTCGTTCAAAGAGATTTAAAGGAGCTATTTGTAAGTTTTTACTATTGCTACACAGCTAACGTTAGCATTAGCAGCTGTTTGATGCATCAGCATCAAACTTCATTCCTTTACTCACCAACAGTTGAAACAAACACCAATGTTATCTCTTGTTGTTATTCACTTTCACTGAAGATAGCATGCTAACCAGTTAGCCCCGGCCTGTCTCGTCACTTTCTGATAGCTACTTCCTGTATCCTCCGGTCTGTCCTGAAGACGTAGCTGCTCAGAGGACGTATTATAAACTCTGCTCTTGTAAATGCAATGATAGCTGCAGAGAAAACTTACAAATAGCCTCTTTTACTATTTTATTAAAAGCACTGGTGTTTGTGTGTGTGTGTGTGTGTGTGTGTGTGTGTGTGTGTGTGTGTGTGTGTGTCCACACCTCAGCATTGTGTGTCTGCCTCTCCGTACACGAAGAGGAAACAAGTGTGTGAACTTCTGCTGAGGAAAGGAGCCAACGTCAACGAGAAAACGAAGGAGTGAGTATGGAGGAGTGTGATGGTTCAGCTCTGTTCAAGGATGAAGAAGAAACAGAAACCAAAGAGTAAAAATATCTAAAACCACGTGTGTGTGTCTCCTCAGCCTGCTGACTCCTCTCCACCTGGCGTCAGAGAAAGGCCACAACGACGTCATCGAGGTGTTGGTCAAACACGAAGCCAAGGTCAGAAACCTGAGCTGAACGACTGTATGAACGTCGGGTAGCGCTGCAGCATTATGACCAAGTGTGATGTCACCTCCTTCCAGGTGAACGCGGTGGATCACCTGGGTCAGACGGCGCTGCACCGGGCCGCTCACTGCGGACACCTGCAGACCTGCAGGCTGCTGCTGAACGCCGGCGGTGACCCGCTGCTCACGTCGCTGCAGGGCCTCTCTCCCTCACAGCTGGGCAACAAGAGCGTGCAGGAGATACTGCAAGGTGCTGTTGGATTTACCCCATCATGCAACATGACGATGACCTCATGCACCAAACCAGCTCCATGGAGAAAGGTTTCCCAGTTTGCTGTGGGTGAATTTGACTGGTCGGCTCTGTGCAGACTAGTCAAGTTCGGACACGGTGAACTGGGAAAATGCTCCTTATGGCGCCACATTGAACGTTTTATTGCTTAAAAAAAAAACTATGCTTTTTAGCTTTTCTAATGAAAAAGAAATCAGAGATGAATTCTCCAAGTTTTCTAATGTGCTGTTTTTTTCTCTTTCTGCTTCTTTGTTCCTCTCAGCAGAGGGAGTTCTCATCGGGAACTCGGAGGTCGACCGTCAGCTGCTGGAAGCCTCCAAAACTGGAGACCTGGAAGCTGTCAAGGTTGTTTACACTCTGAGAAAAAAAGAGACACTTTAAGATTATTTAAGATTAAATAATATGTTTAAGATGTTCTCCATGAAATTTTAAAGAGTCCAGCTGGAGGATTTTTCTCTGGCTCCCGTGTGATAAAAGCAGAATTACTTTAGATCTTGAGACTGTCAAAGTAGAAATGTCTAAAACACAACCTCCATAGTTACATCTGCATCTTAGCCTCACCCTCTCTCTCTCTCTCTCTCTGTCCACACCTGTCCGTCTGTGTCTCTCGTCCGCTGCAGAAGCTCTGTACGGTGCAGAATGTGAACTGCAGGGACGTGGAGGGTCGACAGTCGACGCCGCTGCATTTCGCCGCCGGCTACAACCGTCTGGCTGTTGTCCAGTTCCTGCTGCAGCACGGAGCCGACGTGCACGCCAAGGATAAAGGGTGAGGAAGAGGGGGGAGGGAGACAAGGAAGGGGGGGGGTTCATCTCTCTAAATACGGTGTAGTGAGGTCACAGCTCTGTTGTTATGGAGACTTTCTCACTGTGATCTGAGCTGGATATCAAATCAAATCAATATTTCCTTGGTATCGACCAAAATTAATCAAAAACAGCCAAAATCCAAGAATAGATCAAAAATACAATAATGGCGTTATGTTCAAAGACATTCTGTGAAATCTGGAAGTAGATTTTCATCCTTGAACATGTTGAACATGATGATCAACTTCAGTTTCAGTACAATGAAGTGTTTTATAACCATGTTATAGATTGTTTCCTTTTCTTTTTTAAATGAACTTTTCTTTGTTTTCTTTGTTTTTATTTTGTGGATGAAGGCTGCTTCACAGATGAAGTTTATAAGTGAATTAGTGTGATTATAATAACAGAAATGACATGTAAATCTAATATTAGATTAAAAGTGCAAACAAAATCAATAGATTTAAAGCATTTGTATCTAAACGAATATTAAAATGATAATAATTAAAATGGAGTCAAAGAAAATAGAATCAAAGATAAAGTGACAGTAGCAACAGGCGATGATAAACATGAAATTAGGGATGAAAAAAAGATATTTTATTTATATAATTACCTTCAGAACAGGAAGTGTGAAGTTCGATTCACTCGAACTGTACTGAAAAAAAAATGTGACAAATAAGGATCAATTAGAATAAAAAACATTAATATTAAATACGACTTGAATGTGATCATTTACAGATAAACAGAAAAAACCACCTTAAACTCATTCACTCAGTCACTCAGTCACTCAGTCACTCAGTCATTGTTCCCCATGTAACAGACACAGTAGTGAGAGGCTCCTTGTTTTGTTTGATTATCAGCAGAAAGTTTTTCTTTTCTGTTGCATTGTGGGAATTCTGAGGCTTTTTATGGAGCATAAATTTACACATTTAGAGTTTAGACACAAACAAAACAGCATGAACAGAATTTCTACACTACAAATTTCTTATTTATGGATCTTTAATATTTTTGTTTAATTATTGATGTCACTCTGCAGATTCTTCCTGAAAATGACGGCTAAAGATAATTACTGTGTTCTTGCCATCATATGAACGTGTGTGTATGTGTGTGTGTGTGTGTGTGTGTGTGTGTGTGTGTGTGTGTGTCAGAGGTCTGGTCCCGCTCCATAACGCCTGCTCGTACGGTCACTATGAGGTGGCGGAGCTGCTGGTTCTTCACGGAGCCGTGGTCAACGTGGCCGACCTCTGGAAGTTCACTCCGCTGCACGAAGCCGCCGCCAAGGGCAAATACGACATCTGTAAACTCCTGCTGCAGGTACACACACACATACACACACACACACACACACACACATACACACGCTCACATCAGCTGAGCGCTGTCAGTAATGTCACTTCCTGTCTCCAGCATGGCGCCAACCCGACCCGAAAGAACCGGGACGGTAACACCCCCCTGGACCTGGTGAAGGACGCCGACACGGACATCCAGGATCTGCTGCGGGGCGACGCCGCCCTGCTGGACGCCGCCAAGAAGGGCTGCCTGGCTCGAGTGAAGAAACTCTGCACACACGACAACGTGAACTGTAGAGACACACAGGGGAGACACTCCACACCGCTGCACCTGGCTGGTACCAGAACACACACACCTGCACAGCCACACCTACTGTACCTGCACCTTCATACTAAACACACACCTGACCTCCACCCTCCAGACACACAGAGAATAATCTGATCTACTGTGTGTGTGTGTGTGTGTGTGTGTGTGTGTGTGTGTGTGTGTGTGTGTGTGTTACAGCGGGCTACAATAACCTGGAGGTGGCTGAGTACCTGCTGCAGCACGGAGCTGAGGTCAACTCTCAGGACAAAGGAGGACTGATTCCTCTGCACAACGCTGCCTCCTACGGGGTGAGGAGGGAGTGCGCACACACACACACGCACACACACACACACACACACGCTCACATACACACACACACACTCTTTCACAGTGTCCTCTGATTGATGAGCTGCTGATTGAAGAGACAGAAAGTGGACACACACAAGAGTGAAATGATGTGTGTGTATTTGTGTGTGTGTGTGTGTGTGTGTGTGTGTGTGTGTGTGTGTGTGTGTGTGTGTGTGTCCAGTCAGATCAGTTGATTAAAAACAGCGACTGAAGAGATCCAACCATCATTATCTGTTCATCCCTCGCTCTCTCTCTCTCCCCCATCTTGTCTCTGTCCTCCAGCACGTGGACGTGGCGGCTCTCCTCATCAAGTATGACGCCTGCGTCAACGCCACCGACAAGTGGGCGTTCACGCCGCTGCACGAGGCCTCTCAGAAGGGCCGGACGCAGCTGTGTGCGCTCCTACTGGCTCACGGTGCTGACCCCACCCTCCGGAACCAGGAGGGCCAGTCTCCTCTGGACCTGGTCACGGTCCGTCTGATGTACAGTCATGAATTGATAATACACGCTGGTCTGTTTTTCACTTTCATCATCTTTGTCCCCCCCCCCCCCCCCGCAGGCTGATGATGTCAGGGCCTTGCTGACAGCGGCGATGCCTCCCTCTGCTCTCCCTGGTTGTTATAAACCTCAGGTCATCAGCGTGGCGGCTGCAGCGTCAGCCTCTGGTTCTCCACCCATTGCTGTCGTCCCGCCACTTCTCTCCTCTTCCTCCCCCTCCACCTCTTCCTCATCCTCTTGCCCTGCCCCTCCTGTCCTCCTCCTCCCCTCTTCCTCTTCCTCCTCTTCCTCTTCTGGTCTGGACGCCACCACATCAGCTAAGACAGGCGGCAGCAGCACCACCACCGATGCTCCTGCTGCTTCAAAGTCCTCATCTTCGCCGCCGCCAGCGTCTTCATCATCCTCAGTGTCTCCTGAGTTTTCACTGCTGTCAGCCGGCGAGGGATCAGTGAGCGCTGAGAACAAAGAGCAAGGTGAGTGATGATGACGAGGATGGAGAGTTAAAAAAAAACAGTTCAACAGTTCCTTCAAGAGCCATGAGACTGTGTGCGTGTGTGTGTGTGTGTGTGTGTGTGTGTGTGTGTAGTTCCAGGGGTTGAGCTCAGTATCCGTCAGTTCCTGAAGAACCTGGGTCTGGAGCATCTTCTGGAGATCTTTGACAGAGAGCAGGTGAGATCATCGACACACACAGTGTTTGTCTGTGCAGGTGAACTTCCTGTGAATGGATGAAACACATGTACAGTTTTATAATGCAAGTAGAACTGAGCCTCATCCTGTAAGTGAAATACAAACTTTAACTGAAATTTTTTTTTAAAACATGTTTATTATTTTTCTGTCTGGTGAGAATGCAAACCTACAAAAAAGAGAGTAAGACCAAATAAAAGCACAGCATACATGGCAACAGTTGCCTCAGTCACAGATAAATACAGTGCAATGTAGTGTTTCTTTAAAACGAACCAAATTATATTTACATATTACAGAACCTTTTGAGAGAAAATAAAGGGAGACTAAATACACAGCATGGTGCTTTAGACTGCAGACTACTTCGAACTCAACACATTCATTCTTAGCCTGAAAGAATTTCAGTAAAATGCTTTTCCAATCGGTGATAAGTTTCCCAGCTCAGATTTACGTCCTGGTTCAGATTTGGTTGTATTTCCTGCCGCAGGACGACACTGACCTCTGACCTCTGACCTATGCAGTTCACTGTGACAGAGTCGTCTCCTGAGCATCAGGTGTCGGACAGTGAAGAGACAAAAGAAAAGTTTATTAAAACGACAATAAAGCAGAACGTGTTGGAGCTATAGTGGTTTTTTATTATTTCAAATATGAATAAATATTGAGCACTAAGGATTACACACGTGTCACCTTTGAAACAGATACTGTAAAGGTGCTTTTATCATCAAATAAATGAGATGAAATGATTTCATGTCGGTGCAACAGGCCACCGGTTCACTGATGTTAGAGCAGCCAGTGAGTGAGTGGACACTGTTATAGGTGGCAGTGAAATATGTAGAGGTTCCTAACGTGTGGGCTGGGGCCCACTAGCGGGCCGTGAAGGTACTGCAAGTGGGCGGCTAAATAATTTGCCAAACAATGATAGGATCACATCCAAATGGATAGCTGGTTAGCAACAGGAAGAATTAAAAGGAAGGAGTCAAGAGCCAAATGGTGAATCAACAAGCGATCTCTATCCATCGAACAAGAAAGAAAAGTGTTCCATCGTTATCATTTAAATAAAAAGTGTTGTGCATATTATTTGGCCTCTGTATCGTTACGGGGTCGGATGTGGGCCACTGACATTTTTAAAAAATGTCCAGGTGGGTCAGGTGTTGGAAAAGGTTGGGAACTGCTGATGTAGAGAAATGCTGACTTTATATAGCGAACGCATCATTCAGCTTCCTGCTGCTGGAAACTCTGAGACTGAACCAAAACTAGGAGCCACAAGAGGCTGAAACACTGCAGAGATGGAGATAAATCTCTGCAGATTCTAAGAGAGATTCTAACAGCAACAGCTTCACACAAACTGTGATCTGATGCTTTGTGAATATGAGAATATTGAGTCGAGCATCTTTAAAATTAGAGCAACTTGAACATCTTGGTGGGAGGAACAGACGTCTGTGAGACTTTAAATTAAAGAGCATCTGAGATTGATATGAAACCGACTTATTATTCAGATACCGTGCGTGTGTGTGTGTGTGCGTGTGTGTGTGTGTGTGTGTGTGTGTGTGTGTGTGTGTGTGTGTGTGTGTGTGTGTGTGTGTGTGCTTGTGTGTGCAGATCACTCTGGATGTGCTGGTGGAGATGGGTCACCGCGAGCTGAAGGAGATCGGCATCAACGCCTACGGACACAGACACAAGATCATCAAAGGAGTGGAGAGACTCATCAGCGGGCCGCAGAGTGAGGACACACACACACACACACACACACACACACACACACACACACTTAAACACACTAGTCTACATATTAATCATATCTTCTTGTAGCTATGACTTTTTTTGTGAAGTGATATGTTGCATAATGATGGTGTGTGTGTGTGTGCGTGTGTGTGTGTGTGTGTGTGTGTGTGTGTGTGTGTATGTGTGTGTGTGTGTGTGTGTCAGGTCTGAACCCTTATCTCACGTTGAACACAGCCAACAGTGGAACCATCCTGATCGACCTCGCAGTCGACGACAAGGAGTTTCAGTCTGTAGAGGAAGAGGTACAACAGCTGACACCTCTACTAATAATAATATTGATGATGATGATGATGATGATGATGATGGTGGTGATCACAGTGTGACAGTATTGTCTGAAAACTAGAATCACATCCTCCTGGTTGTTTCCTCCACCAACCAGCCAAGTGTCCGGAAATATGTTCACAATGTCAGTGTTACAGTGTTGAATAAGGTCAAAGTTGACCTTTGACCTTTTGGATATAAAATTTCATCACTTCACTTTATCCTTATTGACATTTGAGTTCAATTGTGTCATAATTAGTGAATGAATTTGTGAATTATGGCCAAAGTGACAAAGTGAGTTATGGTCACACTGACCTTTGACCTTTAGCCACCAAAATCTAATCAGGTCATCCTCGAGGAAGAAGTTCTGTCAGGGCGTTACTGTTTCCCAGTTTTAATCCAGCTTGTTCTTGTTGATTCTTGTCTGTTGCTCAGATGCAGAGTACGATCAGAGAGCACAGAGACGGCGGCCATGCTGGAGGAGTGTTCAACAGATACAACCTGGTCAAGGTAACACAGTGTGTTGTTGTGTCAGACTTAATTAAGATACTGGTGAACACATACACCTGCAAGCGTGCAGCTGTTTATAAGAACAAAACATTCATGTAAGAGAGTACGGTGTCCAGGAGGGGACAAAGAGGGTCGTCAGGAGAATGTTTTACTCTGGCTTTTAATTGAATTTTATTCATTTTTATTTATTTATCTTTCTATTTATTTACATATTTTAAGCTGTTTTACTGGTTTGTCCTTTTATTCTATGATTACTTTCTGGATTGTTTTCCTTTTAATACCCTACTTTTATTTCTGATCATTTGTTTTATTTCTACTTTTATTTCTGGTTTTATTCTCTTCCAAACATCTCCTCTCTTTTAACCTTTTACTGTTTGATCTTTACTATTTTATGTTCATTTTTAATATCTGATCGATTGAGCTGATCTGTGTTCTGTTCTCTGGTGATCCAGATCCAGAAGGTCTGCAACAAGAAGCTGTGGGAGCGGTACACCCACCGCAGGAAGGAGGTGTCCGAGGAGAACCACAACCACTCCAACGAGCGCATGCTGTTCCACGGTCAGACCATCGCCATGACAAACTCCTGTGCCACTGGTGACCGTTGTAATGTTAGTGTCATCAGTGTTTGTATTGATAGTGCTGACTCCTCCCCCACAGGCTCCCCGTTCGTCAACGCCATCATCCACAAAGGGTTTGACGAGCGCCACGCCTACATCGGCGGGATGTTCGGTGCCGGTATTTACTTTGCCGAGAACTCGTCGAAGAGTAACCAGTACGTACACGGGATTGGAGGGGGGACGGGCTGCCCGCTGCACAAGGACCGCTCCTGCTACGTCTGCCACAGGTGAACCGCCAGGACTCCGCCCCTTCACTCAGCCACACTCCTTATTCTTTCAGTTCAGTGGTTTCAAATTAATGGTTTCAATTAATAATTCAAATATTTTTATAGATTTAACGTCTTTCCAAATCAGCGTCACCAATATAATCATATGAAAGGAAAAATAAAATGGTCAAAAGTAATAAATAAAAATAGAAATACAAAAAAAAAATGTTTTTAATTCTAAGCAGCCAGATAATCTAAAAAAACAGGATTTCTTTCCATTAAAATCATCACATTTACAATATAATAAAAGTTTTGGGTCTTAAGATTCAAAATATTTTATGACATCTTTAACAGGAATTTTAAAATGATGCTGAAAATTATTGGTGGTAAACTTTAGACTTTTAGAAACATTAGTAGGATCTATTTTATGTTGGATTTTTAAATACATGTGAAAAATGTCTCATATGAGCTAAACTCTTGTTTTTTACCTTCTATCTTTCTTTAGTCTTTTATTTTGAAGTCTGCTGTGGAGAGATTACATCCTGTTTTCTCTGGGGATCACAGTCTTTGTGCCTTTTGCTCTTCTTGTCCCTCCCAGACACCTGTTGTTCTGCAGGGTGACTCTTGGTAAATCCTTTCTGCAGTTCAGCGCCATGAAGATGGCTCACTCGCCGCCAGGTCACCACTCGGTGACCGGCAGGCCGAGCGTCAACGGCCTCGCCCTCGCCGAGTACGTCATCTACAGAGGAGAGCAGGTCAGAAAGATTCAAAATCATTTAAATGTCTCCTGTCATACAAATACGGTTCATTAGATGTCTGACGTTTTGGCTAAAGACATGATGAAGCTACATTTAATTCTGGTGACTGTAAATACAACATGTGAAAACATATATAATATAATCACCTTTGTCTTACCTGGTGGGCTTTTAATGTGAAACATCTGCAGGAAGTGTTGAGTTTAACTGACAGAAGCTTAACTGTGATGGAAAACAGGATCTCCTCCTTGTGGGTGTATCCCTCCGCTACTCAAACTAGTTACATTACATCCCTGTTTATCCACAGTCATAGAAAATATGAACCATTTGTGCGAAATTTTGTCATAATTGCCCCTCGAGGAGTTCTCAAAATGTTGCGTTCACAAGGCTGAAATCATGTTTTATGATGTCACCGTGGCCTTGACCTTTGACCTTTGACCACCAAAATCTAATCAGTTCAACTTTGAGTCATAGTTTGTGTTTGTGCTAAATTTCTATCAAGGCGTTACTAAGATATTGTGTCCAGGAGAATGAGACGGACGGACAACCTGAAAACAAAATGGCCTCCAGCTCCGCCTCTCGCCAGCGCAGAGGAATAAAAATGTTAATGTAGAAGCAGCTGAAATCAGTTAATGAGTGAAAACAGTATTTCTGTTATAAGAGCAACTTTTGATTTTTGAAAGCAAATATATCTAAATATTGAAAACAACTCTTTAATTCTATCTCAAACATTTGGAAACACTGGCATAATTTATGTTGATGGGCAGCCAGCGGGTTCAGTTTTGCTGTGAAGGGCAGAGAGTGGTCGTTGAAGTGGAGGGAGCTTACGATTAGACATGTAATGTCTCCTGCTGTTCAGAAGAGGCTCTTCACCGTCCAGCATGAAAAGACATCCACTCAGGCAATCAGCGCTGCTATTAGTGTGTGAAATGATGTGCAGCTGATGGCTGGAGAGCAGCAGGACTGATGAAGATGAAGAGCGGCTGCTGTCATATTATCACATCCTTCATGTTTCCCTCCCGCTGCAGTGATGGTTCGTGTGCAGCTCTGACTGCTCGCTCTCAGCCTCCACGATTAGTTCTGCCACAAAACCATAACGACACAACTGGACACGAGTCTCAGCGACGAGCGGCTGACTCTCACGTCAAACTGTTTCACCCTTAAAGAAGCAGCTGTGCATTCTGGGAAAATACGCTTATTCACTGTTGTGCTGAGAGCTCGATATTCAGAGTGACGCCACAAGCAGCTGCAAGTTAGCTGACATTTATATATATATATATATATATATATATTTCATAAATATCTCATTTGTTGCCTGGCAACCAGCAGAGGATTCAGGAAGTTACTGCTCCCTTTTTTCCCTTTATTTAAATTGGAAAATTTACAAACAATCAGACATAGGCCTATCAGTTCTTAAATAAAATTCACCATAAAGACAAAAAATACATAAATTTAAATTAGAAACTAGTTTCAGTTTTTTTTGTTTGTTTGTCTTTCATCCTTTATTCTGGCCTAGGATATTAAAAGTTTTTGTTTTTATTCAATGATTAATTTAAATAATCTTTATTTCAATCTTTAAGTTCTAACGTCACAGTTTCACCACGTTCTTTATTGTTACGGAGTGTCAGTGAACGCCTCTCTGCTGCCCACAGGCCTATCCAGAATACCTGATCACCTACGAGATCATGAGGCCGGACTCTCCTGCAGACGGATGAAGGAGGAAAACATGGAGCTCATCTCATCCCCTCTGCTGAGCCTCTGCTTCATTAACTGCATGCACGAAGAAAAAAAACTTTATTTATACAATGTATAAAACATGTAGGTTTTTATCAGATGCCTGTTTTTTTTTCTATTGTTTGTTTTATGCACTTTATTAACTATGAGTTGTCTCATGATGTGACGTGATGTGACTGTTGATTTTTGTCCTTTTCTCACTCAAAATGTTTCGTCCAGTGATTTCAGGGTCCAGCTCGTTTAGAAAGGACGAGTCAGTTTCATCACATCAGTCGCACAAGGGTCGCCACCAAAAACAAAAACAAAAACAAATGTAAGCCCCCAGAGGCCACAGACCTCCAAGGGCCCCAAACGCCCCACAGCAGTATAATGTCAACGACAACCGGTCCATCTCATCGTCCTCTATAGTCTGTTATTCAGTGAATTAAATGCGTCATTATTCCCTAAAGTTAACATATTCTTATTGTTATTTTTATCTGACCATCAGTCAAAACCCAGAAACTGTTGAGTTTATTATCACAGGTGCCAGTTAATTTTCAGTCAAATAATCAGCCAACCATCTCAGCTGCAGATCACTGCTTGGTTTCTATGTGTCTGGGGTAAATAATGAGACAGTGGGGTTAAATAGGGGTCCAACAACAAATTGTTTCCCTGGGGCCCCTCAGTCCAACCACATTCTCAATCCGTACAACAGCACGTAACGTTTAAACTGATGATGTTTTTTAAGCCTCTTTGAAATATAGCGCAGACGCCCTGATGTTTTGAACTTGACTCATCGTCCTCTCTCAAGGGCCAGCGCTTGCTCAGTCTCTCCTGACAAACATTTCTGAAAACAAGTCTTATGTGTTGCCTGGCAACGTCCTAACGAGGTGAAGTATTGGTTTTATTCTATGAAGATGTTTGTGTATAATTATTTTTTTGTACGAGCATGTAAGTTTATTAATATTTATAATGTGAAGAAAAAATGTCTCTTTGTTGGTTTTTGAGGCGTCTGAAGAACTGATTTTCTCTGACCAGTTCACTTCCTGTTTCCTGTATCAGCCTTAATGAAAATCAGTCTCTGATTGGCTAGCATTGTGATGATGATCAGTCCATGCTGCACCCAGACCGTGTCCACATCACAGTCAATATCAATCAGTAATCAATGTTTCATATCAGGTTGTTGACATTAAAGGAGCTAAATGTGAGTTTTGCTGTTGCTACATGGTAAACGTTAGTATTAACAGCTGTTTATTTACCAGTCTAGTTCATCAACAAACTTCATTTCTTTACTCACCAACAACTGTCTCCAGAGGTGGAAAGCATCCCTCTTGTTTTGTTAGCATGCTAACCAGCTAGCCCCACTTTCTGATACCGAGTCACTGTAGCATCCAGTCTGCCCTGAACAAGTAGCTGCTCAGAAGATGTATTATAACTTCTTGTCTTGTAAACACAACAATGGCTAAAGCGCTCAGCAAAACTGGGAGGTTAACAGCTGTCAATGCTAACATTAGCTATGTAGCTATCGCAAAACTCTTAATTAGGCTACCTTCATCAATGCTAATGTGAAGTCATTTCATAGCCGCTACTAAGAACTGCTCCAACAACAGCTGATCCCGGATTTGACCTCAACCTTTATATATAACTTTAGTTACTGACAAACGATGAAAGATAAACTTAATGAAAAGGAATCAGGTTTAGTAAAATACTAACGAACACCAACCCTGCTGATGTATGCAGCAATGCTGATTTTTAATTATTGTAACTGTCAATCTTGTCCACATTTTCAGCCATTTTTGTGATAAATCTTTACTTCTGCTTTCTGGTCCTGAGACGTGACAGTGACTCAGAGGTCTGGAACCAGGCTAACTCAAACCTGGGTAAATCTAGGATAAAATGCGACATTAAGTAGCATCAGTTTTTCAAAATAATGCATCTGCATATCAAGTATATCACCTATGAAGTCAGGTTTTGGTGTTATTATCAGTTCCTGTCCTTCAATACAATCATATAGTGATAAAGCTCATACAGTTGAATGATAAGTTAAATATCTGTCTGAGTCTGGGATCTTAAAAATAATATTCAACCATTACATCAATCACACATTTAGAAGTTAATTTGTCCATAACGCTACAGAGAAGTCCAGTATGGGTGCAGCTTGGTGTCTGAGACAAACCGGATTTAATCACCTGCCTTTAGTTTTCTTCAGTGGGACTGTTAAACCTACAGAGGAGGAAAAACAAAACCTGAATGTCGTGTGTGTAAATTTACTCTGACTGTTATGCTGTTGTGAGTTCTCCTGTCGTCTGTGATGTGACGTTAATGGGCCCTAATGCATGGTACTGTGGTGCTGTCTGACTGTGTGGCTCGCAGCAAACTGCTGGCTCCTCGTTTTCGCCTGTTTTAGAGCAGAACCAGCAGCTGAATGTGGAGAGTTTCATTCCAAAATGGGACCATGAATTAAAAAAAAAAAAAAAAGGTGCTATAAGGTCTGAACTGTTCATATTTACAACCTTGAGCCTCTATGAGATAAATGAAAAATAAACTTCGCATCAGGATTTGTGGCGTTTTGCAAACAAATTCGACGTTTCACATGCGGAAAAGAGGAAAACATCCAACACATCCAGCATTAGATGTTAGTGAACAGGGTGTGTGGAGGGAATGCAGCTTCTTCTTTCTAAATGTACCCTGTGTTAAATATATACACAAAGCTATTGGTGGCTTCTAATGTTCAAGATGCAGCAGCGCGCTAACAGCTAGCTACCAGTGACACGCACAGTAATAAATCATGGTTAAAAAGCTGTGGTGTGATATTCGATTCAGGTGTGTGAAACAGTCACTCTCCTCCCCCTCCCTCTGGTTTTCCTCAGTGTCTCAGCATCAGGATGTCGGTGGAGGTTGGACTCTTCTTCCTGCACAGTGATAGACACACAAAGAAATAAATGACTTCTTAATGACTCTGTCTGTGGGTTTCTATTTATTTGTTTGACTGTAAATTCTATATCATTTCCTGTTTTATTTTAAAAGCATTTTCCTCAGGTGTCTGTGGTTGATTTTACTTCCTGTCCCAGTGTTTTTTCCCAGCTTTTATGCTCACCAGGATTCCTGTCCTGTCAGCCATCTTGTCACCATATCAGCCTGTAACCCTGTTTTCTTCATTGAAATATCTTCACTGCAACAACCTGAACAAAGGTAGGCTCCTTTGTGTGTCTGCATTTGGGTCTAGAAACCTTCAAGCCAAAAACTGCACTTCCTCTAATGACCACTAGAGTCCTGTTCATCAGATACGAAAACACTCTAAACGCTAAAAAAATATTACACAACTGAAAATAAATAATAAAATTTAAAAAAAACATAATATATCTTTGTTCAGTATCGGTGAAAGAAGTCTTCTGGATGATTTGACAGCAGCTGTGACACAAAGTGTCTCACACGTCATGTGTGAGTGGAGACACTGAGACACTTTGTGTCACAGCTCAACAACATCATACACTCACTGCCTGTGTGCGGTTTCTGACAGTCTCCTGATGTCTTGATGGCTGCAGCGGACCTGTCAGTCAGAGTGACAGCGGTACAGATACAGACGTCAACATCAGTCAGTCCACACTGTCTGTGCTCAGCTCTACCAGCTCTGCTCTTGGAAACGGGAATTCTGGGAAACTCAATTTTTTATCCCTCAGCACCTGCAACAGTCAGAGCCGGTGCAGTACTGTTTTTCAGGTTGTCCGTATATTCTTGTGGACATGATATCTCAGCAAACATTCACCTGGACTCAAGAATGAACTGATTAGATTTTTTGGTGGTCAAAGGTCAAAGGTCAGGGTGCCATCAGAAAACACTTTTTAGCTATTACTCAAGACTTCACAGCAATTATGAGAAAATTTCACACAAATGGAGGCGATTCTCGTTTCAGAAGGCACTGATATATCCAACTTAGCTACTAGTAGGGAAGGGCCTTAAAAACCAAACAAATATGGCCACCATGACACATCCTAGAGCTTAGAGATGCAGACTTGAGACTGAAAGGTCACCAGCTCAAATCCCTGTGGGTCATGGGTCAGGGGGAGTGACTGAACAGCACTTTGCTCCTCAACATCCACCCCTGAAGTGCCCCTGAAGCAGACACCCAACCCCATCATTTATAGGACACAGGGCTGGCTGTATTTGCTGTTTCATGATATTAGATGAAAAGTTAAAGTATGTTTCACTTACAAACCACAAATGTGAACCTGCTGGTGAAGCTGAAAAATCAGCAGGCTTGCACTATATTTCAACCATAAGGATTCATTTATGACGGCTGTTAAAAGTCAAAAGCAGCTGCTCATTCATGAATTTTGGGTCAGAGGCCGTCCACCAGGTTTCAGGTCAGAAAATCAGGTTTTTAAACAACTCTTCCTGTTTGCTGGAGAACTTTGTGTTTGAAGTCTTCATTTATCACAAAGATACATGAATGAATAAGGACACTCTTTGTTTCATCGCAGGATTTTTCAATCAGAAAACCAATTACACTCCTGTCTGATCTCCATGTTGATGAGCAGCCGAACGCCGGCCATCCTCCGGGACGTCTGGGACTTTCATCCACAGACACAGAGCGTCAGCAAAAAAATCTGCTCAGGATTTCTGTTAGAATACGAGAATTAATTATTCACACTGCAAAAAATTAAAAATAAAACATAAGTGAGACATGAGCAAAGAGCAGAAAGCTGCAGTGTAAGTCAGACGATGCAGTAAGATACATTTTTTCATTAGCTCTACTTTTTGTCTTAACACCTGAACCCTCCTGAAATCTGATGTTGAACTTGACCTCTGACCTAGTACAAATCCCTTTGGTTCACTCCTTTCCTCCAGTTGTGTTTCTGACTGAGCAACATGTTTTAACACATTAAATCTAATTTTACGCTCTGATTAAGACCAGAGGGCGGCGAACTGGATGGAGCTACTGCCTCAGTCTTTAAACTTTGACATTTCTTTGCAGGTTAATCTTTCTAATGAAAAAAAATTAAAAAAAAAAAATTCAAATGGATGCAGCAGAACCAGCACTTTATTCCACACTAACACATTGTGCCTATATTTCCAACAATGCAATTTGACCGAGGAATCCAAACTTGTCAAGGTGGGAGGTGGAAACTGACCATCCCTTTCAGTGATATTGCAGTTTAAATTTGTGTCCACACTCCAGCCAACGTGGCAGTAATACACCTTGATACTGGAGGTAAGCTTCCTTAAAAGTTCAGGTGTCTTATATGCTGGTGTCCCTCTTCCACCGAACAGGTCAACATGTGCTACAGTGTGCCAGAAAAGACATCTAGTAAAAAATGGATATGATGGAATAAAAAGTACAATATTTTAAACTAATCTACTATTTAAACTGTTCTTTTAAAACTAAAGAAGGCTTTCTGACTCTCTCCTGTTGCTTATCTATTTTATTTATATATATATATATATTGTCTGAATACCATTCCTTGCTTTTCTCTTTTATTGTGAAGTTCTTTGTGCAGCCAAGAACGTTGCAATGTTCAACACACAACATTTTACAATTAAGTACTTTTTGCTCCACAAAATGTATCTGAGGGACAGAAATACAAAAATAAAGTTCATCACAGATGTTGTAGAAAAAAACAAGATAAAATAAAAGCAAGTTTAAAGACAAATGAGAATCCAGTGAAACAGATAAAAGATAAAAAGTTAAACAATAAAAAGTCAGAATAAAACATGACCTGGGTGCACCCTCTCTCTCTCTCTCTTTGATTGGGCTCCAGGTGTTAATGAGTGTAATTAGAGCAGAGACAAGTTCAGGTGTCTTATATGTTGGTGTCACTCTTCCACTGAACAGGTCAACATGTGCTACAGTGTGCCAGAAAAGACATCTAGTAAAAAATGGATGCAAAAAAATGCTGAATTAAAGTGAATATAAAGTTCAGAGCTTAAGGATTCACAAGACATTGGTGAGAGTTTACACAACTCAGTTGGTCATGAATTTTGGGTAAAGCAAGTCTTTTCAAACACGAGGTTCATGTTTGACATTTAACTAGGAAAAGTCAGAATGCAAAAACTGCCATCTTTGAATCAGCACAGACATGTTCATGTGCGGTACTGTGCCCTCATTACTTTCCACATTGAGCCATGTTGCTCAGTTGCAAACTTTAGGCTCAAGTCATTTTGCTAAGGACTTTCCCCCAGACCATCAAAATTAGGTCTGACCTAACACTGCAGACCTGTTTCAAAGACTTGAAACTGACCAGTGAGGGTTTTTAAAAAATTAAGTCTGACATGTAACAGAAGGGCTAGCCCTGTGAGCATTGAGAATCAAATCAGTACAGCACAGAGTAATGTGGTGTGAAGTCAAGCAGCAGAAGTTAACAAGCTTCAGTCAGGATGACAGGAGCAAAGTCAAAGCGCAACCAGAAAGTTATTTGTAAGTTTGTTTTTATTGAACACTTTTCAAAACAATCATCCACATGTGGAACTGGTTTGACCAGACTCAGGATCTGTCCCAAGAGTTAACCTGCAAGACAAGGAGAAGGGATAATGTTAACATAATGAAACCATTTAAAATAGCTCAGACTTCAGTTCTAGTTTTACCTCTGTAGGCTTTTACCCCTTTGGACCGGCTCATTGGTGGAAGCTTGCTTGGAGCCTTGATCTCAGGTGGTGGAAGGTACTCTGGGGAGTATTTCATGTGGGAGAGGAATACATTTGCTTGCTGGTAGCCATCACTGGACTGGATGATGTAGGATGAAGGTGGCAGAGGGGATGTCTCACTCTGGGAGTCTGGTGCTGCAGCATTTGCTTCCAAGACACTCCAGTCTGGGAAAGGACGAGATGCCATTTGGGCATCCGGGAGTGGGAATGAGATGTAGGCTTCCCCTGCAGGCTGTACATCCCGCAAAGGTGAGCCTGCACTGGAATGGCTTCCATAAGGCATAGGGCCGTCACCAAACCTGAGGGTCGGAGAGCTTGAACTGGAATGGCTTCCATAAGGCATAGGGCCGTCACCGAACCTGAGGGTCGGAGAGCTTGCACTGGAATGGCTTCCATAAGGCATAGGGCCGTCACCGAACCTGAGGGCCGGAGCCTTAGGATAACTACCCAGGTTACCAACAGTGCCAGAACCAGGCTGGGGCTGCACAGGGGAGACAGGAGCAAACACAGGAGGGCTGGCGTAGCCTGCACCCTGAGAAGGGACTCCAGGAGCCTTGGAGGAGCCGTCAGCACTGGAATCATAAGGCCTGATGAATGTGTTTCGCTCATAACTCAGTGGAGCGAACGCCACACTGGGAGCAACAAATCTGGCTGGAGAGCTAGGCTGTTGGGCCGGGGCTTCAGGCTCCGACATCTGGGGAAGAAATGAACCTCCAGAAGGAAAGTTTGATGATCCAGAACTGCCACTGGGGCTCCCAATAGCTGTGTAGGGATATTTGTAGTCTGGACAAGACAGTCAGGAATAAGCTTTGGCTTGGGAGCAAACTTGTAGTCATGAAACACTAAAAAGAGCAGTCAGAACTCCATTAAGTTTGTAGCAGTTTAACATTGAGGATCAGAAACTATGGAAGCAGAGGAAGTTTTCACTCATGAAACCTGAAAACTCAAGAGTAAAATGTGCTGTGTTAGCTAGTTACATTTTTAAAACATGACCTTGAAACTTAGTTACATTTGTTCTTGTGCATTTGCGTTGAGGTCCTTAAAGCTTAAAAAAGAAAAAAGGGTATAAAATTAATTGAAGTTACCTCCTTTTGTTGCAGGAAAACCAGCAGCAATGCTCAACAGCAGACAGATCCAAGAAACCCTGAAACAGTGAGATAATGTTACTGCTGATCCTAAATGTTAGATTGAGCTGGAACTTCAATGATTGTTAGGAAAAGTTTATAAAAAAAAATATTCTACTTACCTTAAAGTGAGGCCCAGCATCATGTTTGACTGTAACACCACAGTTGCACTTCAGCAGTTTGTCCTCAGCAGCCTGGTGAAGGGGGAAGATTGAAGGTCTGATCTGTCAGCTGAGTGGAGCCGCTCTGGTTTTATACTGGAGCGCCTCATGGTCTCTGCTCTAATTACACTCATTAACAACACCTGGAGCCCAATCAGGCCCGTCTGTGTGTGTGAGAGAGACACACACACACAGAGAGTGAGCAAGCAAGCGAGAGAGAGAGACACACAGAGCGAGCAAGCAAGCGAGAGCAAGAGAATCAAGATCATGTTTTATTCTGACTTATTCATTGGATTCTCATGTCTTTAAACTTGCTTTTATTTTATCTTGTTTTCTACAACATGTGATGAACTTTTTGTTCTCAGATCAATTTTGGGGAGCAAAAAGTATTTAACTGTAAAGTGTTGTGAACATTGCAATGTTCTTGGCTGCACAAAGAACTTCATTATAAAATTCAGACATTTAAAAAAAGTCAGAAAGCCTTTAGTTTTAACAGTTTAAATAGATTAGTTTAATATTGTACTTTATTCCATGCAAACTTTAGGCTCAAGTCATTTTGCTAAGATTCCCCCCAGACCATCAAATTTAGGACTGACCTAATACTGCAGACCTGTTTTGAAGACTTGATACTGAACAGTGAGGGTTTTATAAAAAAAAAAAAAAAATTAAAATTAAGTCTGACATGTAACAGAAGGGCTAGCCCTGTGAACATTGATAAAAATCAATACAGCACAGAGTAATGTGGTGTAAAGTCAAGCAGCAGAAGTTAACAAGCTTCAGTCAGGATGACAGGAGCAAAGTCAAAGCGCAACCAGAAAGTTATTTGTAAGTTTGTTTTTATTGAACACTTTTCAAAACAATCATCCACATGTGGAACTGGTTTGACCAGACTCAGGATCTGTCCCAAGAGTTAACCTGCAAGACAAGGAGAAGGGATAATGTTAACATAATGAAACCATTTAAAATAGCTCAGACTTCAGTTCTAGTTTTACCTCTGTAGGCTTTTACCCCTTTGGACCGGCTCATTGGTGGAAGCTTGCTTGGAGCCTTGATCTCAGGTGGTGGAAGGTACTCTGGGGAGTATTTCATGTGGGAGAGGAATACATTTGCTTGCTGGTAGCCATCACTGGACTGGATGATGTAGGATGAAGGTGGCAGGGGGGATGTCTCACTCTGGGAGTCTGGTGCTGCAGCATTTGCTTCCAAGACACTCCAGTCTGGGAAAGGACGAGATGCCATTTGGGCATCTGGGAAGGGGAATGAGATGTAGGCTTCCCCTGCAGGCTGCACATCCCGCAAAGGTGAGCCTGCACTGGAATGGCTTCCATAAGGCATAGGGCCGTCACCAAACCTGAGGGCCGGAGAGCTTGAACTGGAATGGCTTCCATAAGGCATAGGGCCGTCACCGAACCTGAGGGTCGGAGAGCTTGAACTGGAACGACTTCCATAAGGCATAGGGCCGTCACCGAACCTGAGGGTCGGAGAGCTTGCACTGGAACGACTTCCGTAAGCCATAGGGCTGGCACCCTTGGAACGGCTTCCGTAAGCCATAGGGCTGGCACCTTCGGAACGGCTTCCATAAGGCATAGGGCCATCACCGATCCTGAGGGCCGGAGCCTTAGCATAACTACCCAGGTTACCAACAGTGCCAGAACCAGGCTGGGGCTGCACAGGGGAGACAGGAGCAAACACAGGAGGGCTGGCGTAGCCTGCACCCTGAGAAGGGACTCCAGGAGCCTTGGAGGAGCCGTCAGCACTGGAATCATAAGGCCTGATGAATGTGTTTCGCTCATAACTCAGTGGAGCGAACGCCACACTGGGAGCAGCAAATCTGGCTGGAGAGCTAGGCTGTTGGGCCGGGGCTTCAGGCGCCGACATCTGGGGAAGAAATGAACCTCCAGAAGGAAAGTTTGATGATCCAGAACTGCCACTGGGGCTCCCGATAGCTGTGTAGGGATATTTGTAGTCTGGACAAGACAGTCAGGAATAAGCTTTGGCTTGGGAGCAAACTCGTAGTCATAAAACACTAAAAAGGAGTAGCAATTAATGGTTTAACAGAATTTTGATTTTCTAAAGTCAGAACTCCATTAAGTTTGTAGCAGTTTAACATTGAGGATCAGGAACTATGGAAGCTTTCACTCATGAAACCTGAAAACTCAAGAGTAAAATGTGCTGCGTGTTAGCTAGTTACATTTTTAAAACATGACCATGAAACTTAGTTACATTTGTTCTTGTGCATTTGCGTTGAGGTCCTTAAAGCTTAAAAAAAAAAAAAAAAAAAAAAAAAAGGGTATAAAATGAATTGAAGTTACCTCCTTTTGTTGCAGGAAAACCAGCAGCAATGCACAACAGCAGACAGATCCAAGAAACCCTGAAACAGTGAGATAATGTTACTGCTGATCCTAAATGTTAGATTGAGCTGGAACTTCAATGATTGTTAGGAAAAGTTTATAAAAGAATATATATTCTACTTACCTTAAAGTGAGGCCCAGCATCATGTTTGACTGTAACACCACAGTTGCACTTCAGCAGTTTGTCCTCAGCAGCCTGGTGAAGGGGGAAGATTGAAGGTCTGGTCTGTCAGCTGAGTGGAGCCGCTCTGGTTTTATACTGGAGCGCCTCATGGTCTCTGCTCTAATTACACTCATTAACAACACCTGGAGCCCAATCAGGCCCCAATCAAAGAGAGAGAGAGAGAGAGAGACAGAGAGCGACAGAGAGAGAGAGGTTGCATCAAGATCATCATGTTTTATTCTGGCTTTTTATTGTTTAACTTTTTATCTTTTATCTGATTCACTGGATTCTCATTTGTCTTTAAACTCGCTTTTATTTTATCTTGTTTTTTTCTACAACATCTGTGATGAACTTTATTTTTGTATTTCTGTCCCTCAGATACATTTTGTGGAGCAATAAGTACTTAACTGTAAAATGTTGTGTGTTGAACATTGCAACGTTCTTGGCTGCACAAAGAACTTCAGAATAAAAGAGAAAAGCAAGGAATGAAATTCAGACAATATATGTATATATAAATAAAATAGATAAGCAACAGGAGAGAGTCAGAAAGCCTTCTTTAGTTTTAAAAGATATTTTAAAATATTGTACTTTTTATTCCATCACATTTCCCTGACAGTTTTACTTACTTTTCAAATTAAAATTAAAATTACAAATTAAAATGTTACATAAAAACAAATGATAAACTTATACAATACAGGTGAACAACACACTGGATCCCCACATTTTAGCCTTGTGCTTCCTTGCAGATTCAGAGTGTAGCTTGGCTTTGTCATGTTATAGATGTGTATGAGTTTGTTTGTGTTGTGATTTTTCATTTTCATTGTTTCACTCTTCGCTGAATTTCCAAAGAAAAACATCCTTGTAACTTGAATTCTTCTAAAAGACAAACATTTTCTGTTGGGGTAAGTGGAGCTGTGGTTCCTCAGGTTTTAATTTACCCAGAATTCATTGTACCACAGTCTGGTTGAAGATAGTCAAGAACTAAACTGCATTCTACAACGGATGAATTCAGACTCAGTCTATCTGAAGTCTGACTGTTATATATGTCTTTGTGAAACCAGCTTCTGAACTATCAGGAGAATGTGCAGTAGGTATATGACACTTTCAAATGGCACATTTATTTGTATTATAAAATCCTGTAGCCCAACACTAAATAATTTAGCCCACAGGTCATCTCAAAGAGGGAAAATCTCTAGCGCTGCCTCTGACAGTCACATGACTCCTACTGTTGCCCTCCTGTGGAACTCATCAGGATGAACACTTGTGAAGACACACACTGTGCATCCCATAAAATCTGCATTAAATCACACACACCAGTAAATCTCCTGCTGACAGTCACACCGCCGCCTCGGTGTTTGAAGCTTTTGTTCCACTTGTAGCATCGCTGCTGCTGCTGCGAGGTCAAAGGTCAGGGAGCAAAACAGACAACAAACACGAGAGCTGTTTCTAACACACACTCCACTTTCATCTCCGGGAAGAAGAAGGCTGGGATTGTGCTGCAGCCTCTTTCATTCGCTCTCTGAAGTCACTTCAGCTCAGTCTCATACAACATCGGCTTTTAAATGACAGACTGAGACACTGGAGAATAAACACTGCTGTTATCTTCTCTGTGATGTTCAAGTCGTCCTCAACATAAATCTCACCACACTGAGTCTCAAACATAAAACCATTCAACTTATGTTTGGTAAAAAAAAATTTCTGGCAAATACTTGCACCACATATTGTTTTTCTTCTGGCTCATTAAGGCCCGGTTTCTCGGGCCGAGGATCCAGGTAGATGTTGGGCAAGAAGTTTTGAAAATTTGCAGACAAACATGTGGATGGATACCGACTCCGTCTCCGCCTCCATCAAACTTCATCCTCTGTGGAACATGAATGTGTGCACCAACTTTCATAACAACCCATCCAGTGGTTGTTTAGATATTTCAGTCTGGACCAAAGTTGTTTGCTGACAGACCAACATTAGCATCCACAGAGCCATGAATGTTTGCTATTGTTCTCACGATTTGCGGACCTCCAACATGGTCACCGGTCCTCTACGGTTTCCTAGCAACAGCCAGAGATGCAATTGGCGCTTCAGTTTGGCATTTGTTGAGCGGCACTGGCCGAGAACCAGCAGATGAAACCCGTGTGAAGAACCCTGGCGAGGAGCCCGAGGAAGGCTGCCTGAGATAATCCAGCAACCTTCAGCTGGACCACACTGAGACACTCACCACAGTCACTGTCAGACCTTTACAACACGATCCAGTCTCAATGGACTCAAACACTCCAACCAGCGCGTCTCATCTGAGCCTCCACAGACTCCACCGGAGCTGGACGAGCACTCAGATGGAAGCAGCCCGCAATTACCTGAAGGGCCAATTAAACACTGAAACTAATGATGTAATTGTTATTAATTATCCTTCCTTGTCCTATTGGCTGTCTTTAACATATCAAAGGCAGGTTCAGTGAGAGCTGCGGGACAATGACTGAGTGAACCTGAACACTCACATCAAACAACTGTGGTTCAAAATGTCACTGCTGCTGACGATCAGCTAGAATCTGTGCGTATAAAGCACAAGTCAGGGGTTAAATTCTAATGTTTAACTTGTAAATTAACACCTAGACTTGGGAAATATGGTTAAAACTAATATCCATATACTAGTAAGAATATTTTGGCAAGATTGACATATGTCAAAAAGATGCTCCTTATCACTGCAGAACTCCCTTCAGAATCTTCATGTTTTTAAATTTTCTGCAGTATCACAGTGATACGATGACAGTTGTCTGTACACCCAGGGGTGCACCGCAGACCGGAGCTCCTAATAGCTAATTCGGCTACTTTTAATTGTGCCAAAATGTAAACAATTACAGAGAAACACACAAGCAAACAAACAAAAACAGGGGTTTGAGGAGGGGCAGTTGTCTCAGTTTTGTCTGATGGTGACTTTATTGGAAGTAGATGCAAAATTAAGAACTAAAATAATGAAACTGATGTTCTGTGCAATTTACTGTCTCCAGCATTTTATAATATATCAGACAAAAATCTTATTTTTGTTTATTGTGATTATAAATTAAATTAATTGTTGACTTTTAGTTGTACCCAGCAGTTTATGGAGTCATAGGAGTACCATGAAAAAAAAGAATAAATCTGTAAAAGAATAAGAAAATAAATGTGGAAATATAAACAGGAATAAACAAGTCAATTTAAAAATGATGAAATATGAAGAGAAATATTTAAAGGAAAAAAATTAATGCTTTCCCCCTTTTGCTGCCTAAGCAATAGGGGGAGATAGATATATACTTTCTTTCTTTTTGGCACTCCTATAACTCTACAGCAGCTGTCCTGTCCAACAGGAAAATGTCACATCACTGTATTGATCTGTTAAAGCTTGTCAATCAGATCAATAAACATGTCTTTTAAAGATCGATCACAGGTTGGTTAATGTTGACTTATTTATTTATTTGTTTTCATTTGATGTGTATTAGGCTACGTCACCTATTAAAAAGCTGAAATCCAATGTCACGTATTTTAGTTTTCAGCAGAAATATAATATTTGATGTGTAACAGATCTGGATGATGATGAGCAGAAAGTTCAGATGTTCTCACACTTTAAACTTCCTGAGGTTGAACTTCAAACAAGGCAGATGGAGCGGAGGGTAAAACACTGTACGGAGATGTAACAGAGAAGTTTTAATATGGATCACAGGAAAACAAAACAATATACAGTTCTGCTGTGAGAAAGTATTAATCATCTGCAGCTCATAATTTGTCCTTTTATCTCTGCTGACATTTACAATCTGCTCCTTGTGAAAAATACTCTCCAAAAGGATAAAAGTTAGAAGAGTGGTTCCCAACCTGCAGGTCCAGACCCCGAGAGAGGCCGCGACATGAGTCTGAAGGGTCAGAAGACGGTGAGAGGGAAAAGAACATTTGTTACCTCAAATCATTTCTCTGGAAATTCTTTAAATGAAACAATAAAAACTCCAAATGTCATCCTCACAACAGTTGGGAACAACTGGTTTTAGGTCATTTTGGCATCATGTGTTTAATAGCGTCATCAACAAGAGGTCAGAGGTCACCCACTCACACCCCTGTGCACTAGTGCATGATATGGAGAGAGGTTCAAAACTCAACAGGGCCCCTGCCTCATGCAGTAAAATTAGTATTTATTGTTCCAGGGGTCCAGTGAGCTCACAGGTCCTGGATTTGACCCGGGATCACGTAACAGTCTGTGGGTCCGGACGAGTTGAAGGGCATCATGTCTAAAGAGATCTCTGCCTCGCACTCATACTGCAGGATGGCGGGAAGCAGCGGGTTCCTGTGGTTCCGGGATTCGTCTGAAATCACAGAAACTTTGTCGAAGTTCTGCTCCAGGTCTCTTCCTCCTGTGTGGGGCGGCGGCGGCGGCGGCGGCGGCGGTGGCGGCATGCAGGTGGCGAGCCTCTGCGCCCCCGGCCCCAGCATGGCGCAGGCCTCCTTCTGCATGGTGGTGTCGTGGTGATAGGACACCAGCTCGTTGCTGAAGTCCACCGTCTCCACCGTGGAGCTGGAGCAGTATTTGTTGCAGCCCAGGATGGTGGAGAATGCCTTCCTGAAGTCGGCGTTGAAGGCGTAGATGACCGGGTTCAGGGAGGAGTTCGCCCAGCCGAACCACACGAAGATGCTGAAGGTGGTGTCGCTGACGCACGGCTCTCCGACTTTGTCCAGGTGACAGAAAGGAACCACACAGTTCAGGACGAAGAACGGCAGCCAGCAGAACACGAACACCCCCATGATGATGGACAGAGTTTTTAAAACTTTCGTTTCTCTCTTAAAAGATGTTTTGAGCGAACTTTCGTCGTGCGTTGACGAGCGGTGGCGGTGGTTTTGCGCACGGGACCCCGCCGCCCTCTCCAGAGACGAGATCCGTCTGATCTGGGTTTGCGCGATGCGGAAAATGCGCGTATACGTCCCGACCATGATCACCACGGGGATGTAGAAGCTTATGAGGGACGAGGAGATGGCGTAAGTCCGGTTCAGGCTGGCGTTGCAGTCGTCCGGGTTGTCCGCCGTCAGGTTGTCCGCGTCCGCGCGGTGCCAGTTGAGCTGCACTGGGATGAAGGAGATGAGGATGGAGAGAGTCCAAGCGACGCCGATCATCAGGAAGGCGAACCTGCGCGTCATCTTGCGCTCGTACTTGAACGGGCTGGAGATGGCCCAGTAGCGGTCCATGCTAATGATGCACAGGTTGAGGATGGACGCGGTGGAACACATGATGTCGAAGGCGACCCAGGTGTCACAGAAGCGGCCGAAGAGCCAGATGCCGGCGACCTCGGACACCGCTCTCCATGGCATCACCAGCACGGCCACGAACAGGTCGGACACCGCCAGAGAGATGACGAAGGAGTTGGTGACTTTGGAGCGCAGGTGGCGGAACTTGATGACCGCGGCGCACACCAGAGTATTACCCAGCAGGGTGGAGACGATCAGGACGCACAGGACGCAGCCCGTCAGCGCGCGAAGGCTGACACCTCCACCAGGCCCGGGGCTGTCCGCTCCCGCTGTGACCACCTGGAGCCGGTCCCGATGGTCCTGGTGGAGATTTTGGGTCTCGTTGTAAACGCTCTCCATGGATGGCCAGAGTCACTCCCTCGGTGCCATGTTCCTCTCTCCACCATCACCTGCAGCGTCTCACCACCACACTCTCTGCTCCTGTTCCCAACACGGAGGCAATAGGAGGAAATCCACCTGTGGTCCCGGGAGTCTCACAGGGAGGTGATCCTGCACGAGACGCGCTCACTTCATCCGGTTCCTCCGCCGCCGTCAGACTGACTGAAGCAGCAGATGGCGACCCTCAGCGCCTAAACAGCCTAAAGTATATTTACCTGCTCTCAGCCTTTAACATATTCCATTACAGCATATTGATTTCATTGTCTCCTGATCAGTTTGTTCATTGATCTTAATCTTTAGAGATTTACAAGCAGAAGACTTGGAGGATAAAGACATCAAAACATCTTAAAAGATAAAACCAAACAGAATAAGAGAAAACTTTCCTCTGTAAACTCAAATCTTCAAATAATTAATGAGACTGATGATTCAGTCTGAATAATGCAGCAAATAAATATTAAAATAAAGTATCTATCTATCTATCTATCTATCTATCTATCTATCTATCTATCTATCTATCTATCTATCTATCTATCTATCTATCTATCTACAGGAACAGGAAACTGCAGGAGAGAAAAGCAAAAAACAGAATTTACATTTTAAAAAAAAAGAAAAAAACATTTGTATGCAAAAGCCCAAAACTAAGAGGAATGGATGGATCTGGGCTAATGAGAAGTTTCTGTCTGTCAGAGTGAAAAATCCTCCACAATATCCGTTTTGGAAGAAAAACTTTTAGTTGATATTTTATTAGTTTAAGGTGTTTGAGACAGTTTTATGAAAGTCACTCAGTGGAGAATGTAATTGTCCAGAAATGCATTTATAGATATGAACTTTTCACCTGACAGTAATGAAGTTTAATGAAGTCTCCTATTAGATGAATATATATATATATATATTTATGTAACATATGTCTACAATATAAGCATATATCACATATTTGTATGGGCTGGACATATATGTCAATATATGAAATTAGTCCAAATTCTAATAGGTTTTATGTATAATTTTTATTTACATTACCAGTCAAAAGTTTGGACACAATTGCCATGATGACACAAGTTTTACTTTGAAACGGTCACAAATTTATTGTTAGTCCTTTATGACATTCAACATTACAAAGGACACGCACATTACTAACAATCAGAAACATGTAAGTTGAAACATGACACTTCACAGCCACTGTGTTTTAGTTTGGGTAAATAACACAAGTCATATTAAAAAAACAACACAAACACTGGGTTTGATTGATGAACCAAGATGACCCAATTTTGCGCCTGTATTGATTTATAGACTTTATATTCACAGATGTAAATGTTCCTATAACAGTTTGTTGATGTGTTTGTCACCAGAACTCCAGCACAACAACAACACGCAGGATGAGGAGGAGTCTTCAGAGCAGCAGTGACAGTGAAGGAAGGTAAACTCTGCCCTCTAGTGGACAAAGGCTCACAACACACCATCAGCAGCACAACACACAAATACTGATTTCTGTTATGGGACAGTTTTACATTTCCACATGTCCACATCTAAATCCTTAGAATTTTTTACATGTTGTAACTTGACAAAATCTTGTCCCTACTCAATAATAATTTCTACATGATGGAACGGTTAATGAAATATGGCACACACACAGTGTAAAAGTTGGACATTGGTATTATTCCTATAAAAGTTTGTGGTAAAAGTATATTTTTCTGTGTGTTTTTTCTCACTATAGAGGGACGTAAACCTGCTCTTTAACCTGATTAATCCCCTATAAAAACTACATTGCTAAATTCACACGGAGTTAGGCCACATGTGGTTTTCATTTTTATTTTTATGGAAGCACATTTCTGCCAGGAAAATATAAAAAAAAAGGAAAGAATCTATGAATGAAAAGAATAAAAATACACATATAAAACATATTGTTTTTATTTGTTAAGGAAAAGCTAATGGGCCTCAGGACTTCCTCCACCACTTTCTTTCATTTTTATTTTTTTTTAAACTTTTTGTTTAACTTATCAAATCTACACTGTCTGTTTAACTTTGCTTTAGTTATTATTATTGTTATAAGCTCTATTACATATGTTTTTTAGCTGCCTTTTTTATTTATCTTATCTCCTATCTTACAAGTATGTTTACATGTATATATTATTTATTATTATTTGTATTTATCTATTCATTCATTTAGTGTCGTATTGCTTTATGTAGCTTTTTTGTTCAGTAAAATTTTTACATTAGATTCATGAGTCTGGTCATGAAAGGGTTATGTTTACAGTGAGGGGTGACGTCAGTGTCAGCTGTGTGTGTGTGTGTGTGTGTGTGTGTGTGTGTGTGTGTGTGTGTGTGTGTGTGTGTGTGTGTGTGTGTGTGTGTGTGTGTGTGCGTGGATGATTCAGCAGCAGCAGCAGCAGTAGTCAGTCAGTCTCGTCTTCATGTGCAGCACAGACGGCTCTCAGGCGGACAAACGGCTTTTATTTTGGCTGTTTTTTTTTACTGCTAACAGGACACTAACAAAAATAAAGGTAAACCCGCACGGGTGTTGAATTATCTGTGGGAGACCCCGTAGTGTGGGGAAGTGTTTGGCTCGTACAGGCCGGAGAGCAGGAGCAGAGCGCCGCAGAGAGGTTGCCGCTGTGTCCTTCTATCGGCTCCCGGTGGATTTTAACGTCGTTTATCGGGACAGTCGCTGTATGTTGTCTTTCATCAGAATCTCTCCTGTCGGATTTAACCTGAACACATCCTCACTGACGTCCAGCTGCTTTCATTCAACCACCTCAACTTCGACATTTCCGCATTTTGACGTCTGATGCTCCGTCTACCCGGCAGGTGAGTCTGAGTCTGTTCGTGTAGAAAAAAACAACAAACTGAGAAAATATCTGCGTTTAACGTCACTTTAACACACACATGTTCATCTATAGTGACACACACAAGTAACATAACACACATTAACCTCCACTTATATAACACGTCACAAAGGGGACATACACCTACTCACTGCTAGCTAACTGAATGAAAATTGACGGTTTTCTCTACGAGGTTCTGAATGACAGTTAACCATAGTTACCAGTACGTTTGTGGTGCATGTTCAGTGATAGTGACTTTGTATTAATATATGTTGTCTTTTTAAAAAAAAATATAATATTCTATACATATCTAGAATATTTGAAAATATATGTAAGTACAACACAAACCACATAATAGATCCATAGAAATGATCACCAGTTGAAATCACTGTTTCTAATTTGTCATGACCCTTTTATGAATATTAATGGTGGTATAATTATTAGTTTGTTATTATTGTTGTTATGTTTCAGCGGAAATCAGATCGGTTAATAACAATAACTTTATTTATAAATAGTTTTACAAAGTGCTTTGACAAATAAATCAAAAGCAATGACAGAAATAAGTTGAAGTTACAGAGGGAATAATAATATAAAATAATATAATTCAATATAGAGAAGGACAGTAAGAGGGAGCAGATGTATAAAAACACAATCCCTTAACTGATCACAAGAAATTAATCAGCAACTATTTTGATAAGTAATTTTTAAAGCAAAAATGTCCAAACTGGTTTCAACTTTTCTAATATGATGATTTGATGCTTTTCTGTGTCATTTATGACAATCAACTAAACATAATAATGAGAAGATTCCACCTTTATATCAGACATTTATCACTGTTTTCTAAAACTTTATAGACAAATTGATTAATGGATTAATGTAGGACATAATCTGCGGATCAATCAATAATGAAAATAATTAGTCATGTTCTAATCAATATTTATAGAGACTGGGTGTTTGTAGATTCTGTGCATGTTATAGATGTAAATACATACATAACTATTATAGCTGCAGCTAATGATTGTTTTCATTAACCATTTAAGTTAAAAAGTTCCAGAAATAAGAGAAGAAATAAAACTTGATTAAAACTTATTGATTTCTAGTCAGTTGTATAGTTGTGTGTTTACTGTCTTCTAGTCTGGTTCTACTGTGGTTATGTTTTAATAGAAGTCGTCAGAGTTGTGTTAAAGTTCTCACAGACCTGATGATCTAGAGACATTGTGAGGAACCGTCCTGAGGCTAATGACTGTTTTCATTCCTCATGGGACCATCCACATTCCTCACATCTTTAGCCCCATTGTTTCCATTCTTCAGCTCCATGTGCTTCACTTCTTCAGTTCCACCGGGTTCTTTCTAAAGGATCGCCGCCAGCTGTGTGTGATGGAGAACGTCAGCCAAGCATAGAACCTGGTTGTCTGTGTTGGTGTTGGATGCTTTTTATCTCTGCACCACTTTGTTCCAAACTTTAGATCCATCTGGGTTTTGTTCTTTTGTTTTTTTCTTACCTTTTAATTTTTTTTCACTCATTGTCATTTGGTTCTGTAGGTAATCTTTGGCTCCACTGCTTGTGTTCAGCAGTTCGGTTTTCATTTGGTTCCTCAGACAGACTTCAGGTTCTCTCTCCTGGTTATGTTGTTCTACAGGGTCTGTCCTGTAGTTGTTTTGTTCTTCAGGTTTTCTCTCCTGGTTGTTTTGTTCTGCAGGTTCTGTTTTCAGGATGTCTAATTTTGCAGGCTCTTGTTTGGTTCTGCAGGTTCTCTGCTCTAGATCTTTTGCAAGTTCTGTTTTATTCTCTAGGTTCTGTTCTCTAGTTGTTTGTTCCCCAGGCTCTTTTCTCTAGTTGTTGGTTCTGCTGGTTCTTGGTTCTCTAGTTGTTTGGTTCTCAAGGTTCTGTTCTCCAGTTGTTTGGTTCTACAGGTTCTGTCCTCTGGTTGTTGGTTCTGTTGCTTCTCCAGTTGTTTTGTTCTCTAGTTCTCTCCCCTGGTTGTTATATTCTACAGGTTCTATCCTGTGGTTGTTGGCTCAGTTGTTTTTCTAGTTGTCTGGTTCTCCACTCCTCAGTTCTGTGGTTCCACTGGTTCTCTGTCTCTGTCTCTGTCCTCTATATCAGGTGGAACCAACTGTTCACTGACAGTGGAACAGAAGCTGCTGCCCATCTGGTGTCAGTCCAGAGAGACCCTGCTGACACCGTGACCTGTGTGTGTGTGTGTGTGTGTGTGTGTGTGTGTGTGTGTGGAAT
Organism: Seriola aureovittata; assembly: GCF_021018895.1. Classification (NCBI taxonomy): domain Eukaryota; kingdom Metazoa; phylum Chordata; class Actinopteri; order Carangiformes; family Carangidae; genus Seriola; species Seriola aureovittata. The sequence goes on along the minus strand of NC_079384.1, from coordinate 19,927,140 downwards.
CCAGTAAAACTGAAGAACACACTTACTGTGGTTTCACTGGTTTTGTGGGGACATGGATCCAAATCCAGACTGTGATGGAGGCCTTTGTCTCCAGCATATAGACTGTACCGAGCCCTCATGCTCCTAGATCTTTGAATGGGACTGTCCCTTTCCTTGAAACATATGATGACGATGCAGAGGGAAGCACAGACGCTGAGTTTGACTGATCAAAAATTTATATTTTCCAGACTGTTCTCAAAGAGCAGAAACTCTTTGGTGAATAATTGATGCACAAAGTGAAGCTCTATCCCTGCAGGCAGAGGAGGAGGAAGGATTCACTTCACTTCTTCTGTTTCGGACAAATCCCACATTTCTCCAGGCTCTTTTTTTTTTTTTTTAACACGCCCTCCTCCAACCACCATCAGGGTTTAAACGCAGATGACTACAGCTGTTCTACCAGTTCTGCTCAGGGAATATAAGGGCCACATCAGGCCCAGCAACAGCATCAGTAGGAAGGTCATAGAGTCGGTGAGGACACGAGATGAAAACTGATTTGACTTTTTATTCCTCCAAGCCGATGGCAGCCATATTGTTTTCAGGTGTTCAGTTGTCCGAACGTCTGTCTGTTCCCTTCCCGTGGACACAATATCTCAGTAACACCTTGATGGAACTTCTTCAAATTTGGCACAAACGTTCACTTGAACTCAAGGATGCACTGATTAGATTTAGGTGGTATAAGGTCAAAGGTCAAGGTCAGTATGACTTCACACAGAAATTATGACAGAATTTCACACAAATGCTTTACATATATATATTTGTGACTCTGGATAAACAGGGTTGTAACATGAAACCGGTCTGAGTGGAGGAGGCACACAACCACCAGGAGGTGATTCTAGTTTTTATTGAACGAAGACACTGTTTCTAAAAGACCTTAGACTTTTTTCTGACCTTTCCTCTGTCTCATATATAACCTGCAGTGTGTGATGATGATGATGATGATGATGATGATAATACTGTACATCTTCATCGAGCCTTGGCCTGTTGTTTCCTGCATTTTAAACTCAAACCATGAACCAGTCTTCAGATTGTGACACGATTCCCAGACTCAGTTTAGAAGCAGGAAACGTGAGAGCGGTGCTGATGTGAAGGTGAGACCTCTCTGTGTCCTCAGGCTTCGTCAAGTCTCTGCGGTTTATTAGTGAGAAGCTCTCAGCCTGGACTTTAACGACCTCAGTTTAAAGCACAATCATCGTTTAGCTTCCCGGCTAATGATTAATCTTGTTAAGACGAGCTTTATCTCTCTCTCTCTCTCTCTCTCTCTCTCTCTCTCTCTCTCTCTCTCTCTCTCTCTCTCTCTCTCTCTCTAACTCTGCTTTAATGACTCACTGACTTTTTTTTTTCTACATCACTGCAGCTCTATCTAATGTTGATTCACTGTTTCTGTTTGTTTGACCTTTCTCTCCTTCTCTTTGTTAGCTCCCTCATCTTCGTCCTCTCTGTTAAAGTTGGCTCTAAATGTGGAATCTCAATTATTTGCCGTTGCTCAAAATCCAAGTTGAGAAGAAGAAACAGAGAAACACACCACAGTATGTTGGGAATGTTTGAACGTTGACTCTGCACAGAGACTAAATGGAAGCAGCGATACACAAGTTTATTTATAAAGCACATTTAGAACAACCAAAGTGCTGAACAATAATATACAGTGAAAAACTAAAATGGCTAAAGTGTGATGTCTTAACTATTCCACAGTCTGAAACAGAGAGGGAACAGTTTGAAATAAAAACTGGATGATAAAAGTGAAAGATAAAAAAAAACCTTAGGGACACACACGTGGGTTTTAATGTTGATGTAAGGAAAACGCTTAATTAAAAGAGGTAACTGTTCCAAATTATTGGGACAGCTACTGCGAATGTCCAATCCCTTTTTCCCCTCAACCTGGACTGAAGAACAGCCAGGACCAGCAGGTCTGAGGATCTGAGGGGTCTGGGGATGCATGTCTAACCCCTCTCTCTCTCCTTGACTTTCCTAAAAAAAAAAAAAAAAAAAAAACAAAGAAAGAAAAGGAACAGTAAAAATCTAAAGTCACAAATCTTGTCTGTCTTTCTCCTGTCTCTGTCCTGTCGTCCTCTTTCTTCCTCCTCTTCCTCTGAGTTTATCTCGGCCTCTCAGCTGATGGATGTTTGTGGCAGGAAATGTTTGGTGAATCTTTTCATCTCTCTGTGCATCCTCTCGTCTCTGAATGGGCGGTGACTGTCTGCAGTGTTTCCTCCCTCTCATCAGATCATCTGAGCTGCTGGTCCTGCTCAGCCAGTTGTGTATATATACAAAAAGAATGTACATGTCATTTTCTGACATGGTTTTTGGTAATTTTCCTCAGTTTTTCAGACCAAAAGGAAGTTCTTTCTCCTTCATAATTCGGAGACAAACTGTAAAAGAAGCTGCAGTAAACCGACTAAACTAACACAAACTGCTGCAGTAATTATCATAAAAATGAACCAAATGTGTTCCAGTAAAAATTTAAAACTCATTAAACAGTAACAAAGCTGCTGGAAGCTGTCAGAGCAGATGGCACAGATGGTTGTGTGTTATTAAAACAGCATCGGGAACAAATGATAAATGTTATAATATTCCCTCCACGTGGCTTAACTCAGACTTTTGCTTTAGGAGATGTGCTTGATAATCTAATTGATCTTATTTAAAATGAGGCTAACTCATAGTCTTTATAATATTTTTTAATTATTAATTTATAATTTATTCTGTAAATTGACTTTTGCACAATTGGTAAAATTCAGTCCAGAAGCGTGTTTTTTCAGCCAAAATCTCAAAGATAGTTGACTAAGAACAATCCTCATCTTTAAAGGTTGAAACAGCAAATGTTAATCAACGAAGGAGTTAGTGGTTGATTAATATTCTGTCTGACCTAATTAATCGATATTGACTGACTGAAAAATGTCAGTATCTTTGCTTTGATGAACGATGCTCTGAATCAGGAAATATCTAATGAAGGATGACAGATAAAACTAAAGAATCTGGACCGACATTTACTGCCAACTTTCATTATTCAATGTTTTCCAAACTCAATGTTACAGACATATTTATTGATACTGGGCTGCAGTGTGACATTGCTGTAAATGCCCCCACTCAGAGATTCTAGGCCTCCTCAGGATTTAGGCCACGTTACCAGGTCTCCAGGTCGACCCGGTCTCATGTGAAGTCCTGCTCTGTTCAAACATGCTGCTTATTAGCTGCTGGATTTCCAGGACCAGGCTCCTGGTCTGTGTGGATGAAGTGGAGGATTAGAGGAGGGAGTTTAGTGCAGAGCAGCAGAAAGAAAGAGCTGCTTTGTGGCAGATTAATGATGGTGTTGGTTGGAGGAGGTGGGGGGTGCATTAGAGGGAATGGAGGTCCAGAGCTCCCTGTACAACAGGGATGTTGTCTGTGCCAAGTTGCTATGAGACCCGGGGGGATGGGGGTGGGGTGTTGTGGTACTAAAGGGCTCCCAGGAAACGAGCGCTGCTTTCAGCTGTGACTCCTGACGCCACGTGTTCAACATGAAAATGAATTTACATTAAACCAACATGTGATTTTATGTTTCTCACTCCTTCAACATGAGATTCACTGAAGATTAATAACCTAGAATATTACATTTCATTAAAGTGTAGTGCTACAACGATTATTCAGTTAATCAACAGAAAATTTATCAGAAATTATTTTGATAATCGATTAGATGTTGAAGTTTTCAACCTCTCAATATGAAGATCTTTGGGTTTGGGTCTGTTACACATGAAGCTGTCACCTCAGACTGGGACTGATTTTCTTTTTCCATTTTCTTTCTTTTAAATTCTTCTTTTCATTGTATTGCTTCATGATTCATTTAAAGCCTTCAAAAATAAAAAAGAATGAATCACAGTCAAAATAGATATCACAGAAAGGGTTTAGGACCAGTGAAGAAAATTCAATTATAGGCATCCATCAAGAAAATTAAATAAAATACAAAAAAATAAAAAAGTAGAATCCATAAAATATCAAACAGAGAAACAAAACCTTCCGAATAACTCAGACAAACAAAAAACAACCTGCCTGATACTCACATTATAACATTATATAAAAAAAGACAGTATACAAATGATTTTTCTATTTTCACACACCAGACACTGACAACTCACCATGTTTCTGCTGCTATTTTTTATCATATTTAAATAACTAATTGTACATGTTCTATTATTATCTACTATTTCTTTAAATATTTTATATTCACATTTTGCAGTTTTTCTTTTCTTTGCTCTGTCCATATTGCTGTGGCAACACTGCAAATTTCCCCACTGGGATTAATAAATAAAGGAATATCTTATCTCTTATAACCAAAACAAACCATATCATATCAATTATCAGAAAGCAGATAGGAGACCTGAGTAAATGTTTAGAAACACGCCCGATACAGATGTTCTCATACGACGAGAGGTATCACTCTGGAGTCAGAAAATGACTCACTGTGCTTTATTGATCTACAGGGTTTAACATTAAAACACGCCATGGTTTCAGACTTAACTCAAACAGCTGGTAACGTTTTAAACAGTTAGACTAGTTATCAGTGTAAAAGTTAAACAGACCTGCAGACAGGCAAAGAGCTGAGTGCGGTGGAGGTAAAGCTGTGACGTCAGAGTCTCAGCTCAGACTGTAGACCGTCTGTCTGTGGGCGAGGCTCAGTCAGGCATGGTGCTGGGTTCATTCAGCCATAGTGTGTGTGTGTGTGTGTGTGTGTGTGTGTGTGTGTGTGTGTGTGTGTGTGTGTGTGTGTGTGTGTGTGTGTGTGTGTGTGTGTGTGTGTGTGAGAGAGTGTGTGTGAGAGAGTGTGTGTGAGAGTGTGTGTGTGTGTGTGAGTGAAAGTCAGAGTGAGGAGGGTGTGTGTTGGTTTAATGCCCAACAAGGCAGGGCATTTATGTTATGTGTGTCATATCGGGCCTGAAGCTGGGTTGAGTGTGTGCGTGTGTGTGTTTAAGCCTTTGAAACACTATCATACAACCCAGGCTTATTTAACAGAGACCATGAGGACATGTTGTTTTGTAACACTGTCACAAATCAGCACCTCTGACACTGTGTGTGTGTGTGTTTGTGTGTGTGTGTGAGAGAGAGAAAAAATATATTTATATTTATTTTGTTGTACTTTGAGACCTCATCTTGTGGTGTGGTTCAAACAAACTGCTGTGTTTGATAATTCAGTTGGTTTGGGCTGATGTGGGGCTAGTTAACTGAACCTAACATCAGAGTCTCAAGGTTTTTCTAAACCCGCCTGGGCACTGCCCACCCTGAGTGCGGTTCTGCTTTAGGTTTCTGCCTCTCCAAAGCTTTTTCCATGGTGGGTCTCAGTAATCAATATTATAGACAGTACGGTCTAGACCTGCTCTATATGAAAAGTGACTTGAGATAATGTCTGTTGTGATTTGGTGCTATGTAAATAAAGTTGACTTGAATTGATGCATATCAGATATGTACTCAGTACACTCATATATACCCATTTTAAATGGTTCGTTATTTTAGAGTAATTCATTGGATATGTAGTTCTATTTATTGCTTTATTTACTGCTTTTATTTATTGTTTTACTTACTGGAACTGTCCCATGCCTTTTTAATTTTTTTTCCTCTGACATTTTAACTATATCTGGTTGGTTGGTTGGTTGGTTGGTTGGTTGGTTGGTTAGTTGGTTGTTTGTTTGTCTGTTGAGCTTGAATGTATGGACCGGGAAACTACAAATGAATTGCCCATGGGGGATAAATAAAGTTTTCTGAACTGAACTGAACATGTAAAAGACTCTCCTGTGTTTCCTATGTGTTTTGCTATTTGAGGCAGTGTGTCCCCTGGAAATTGCCGTAAGGCTGCCGTAAAGTGTTGGTTGTTGATGAAACTGTTGAAAACTGTCTATTTGGGTGTGCACCAAAACAGAGCATCTAGACCATTCAGAGGAAGTGGTCTCTGTAGTGTCTCTGCAGTGAATTAAACATCTGACAAATGGCAAACTCATGCAAAAATCAGAGCCAGAAATATTGAATATGCAGATAAAAAATGTTAGTTTATTTCTTAAAATCAAAGACATGAAATAAGAAGCAATTTATGATTAAAAATTCAAGAAAGAACAAAACTTTCACTCAGTAATCTTTAATTATGAGATGTTTTCTGTCCGTAATAAAACAGCTGAATCAGGTCAGAACTTCATGTTATAACCTGATAAAGTCTCCGGGCAGACGACAGCAACCTGTTTCTTTTTCTGTCTGACTGGATATGTCAGCTCACACTCTGGACATCAGGCTGGGAGGAAACATGTCGCTCATTCTCCAAGGATCAAATGTCGTCCGTGGCCCGATGACACGCTCAGTCTCCCAGACGCCAAAACACGCCCTGCGTCCAACCAGCAGCCATGAATAATACAGCATAGCAGCTAAATGTGGCTTCACTATTTGATAAGGAGAAAACGCACTGACTTTAACTTCCTATATTTTAATAGGCAGCTAGTTTTAGAAATAACTCGGGTGATGTTGAACTGTAGAACAGAGTCTAGTCTAGTTCTTCATTAGTTAAATCACTTTCCTGCCTGTTTACTGGTTAGATATATTTGTTGGCTCTTTTCACTGATTCCTAATAATACATTTTAATTCATGTAAAATGTCTCCAAGAAAAGGAAACATCATATTACTGTTAAAGCCTGTCTTCTACTGGATTCTAGTGCAATATGTGTGCATCATAAAAATCCAATAATATATTAGATATTATTTTTATTATATCATAAAATTATAATATATAATATTAATTTCAGATAAGTTACGAGAGGAGGAGCAGGTTGTGTTTCTCTGACCTCTGCTAAGAATATCTGTCCTCCAGTGATCTGCTGTAGAGAGGCTGAGGAGGAAAACAAGGACATGATGGAGAGAGAGAGAGAGAGAGACAGATGGAGGAACATGAGAGGAAGAGGAAGGAGATGGATGATGGATGACAGCTGAGGCTCATCACTTTAAAAGTTCAGAGCCCATGAAGACATGAGCATCAGTCCAGACTGGTTTGGTTGCTCTGCCTGGACCCTCTGCACCCACAGTCCTTTGCTGTTTGGGTTTGGTTAAGATTAGAGGAAGAAGCTGCTGCGGATATTTGATGCTATCAGAGTCATAAATAAAAGCAGCAGAGTTCATATGAAGTTGACTTTATCTCCAGCGTGGAGACAGAAGCTAACGTGTTCTCACGAGTGCAGTTACATCACATCTGACCTTTGAACTCTCCACAGCAGCACAGAGTTCAGTCGATCTCTGGGAAGGAGCAGTGGGAACAGGTCATGTGTTACGTAACAGACAGACTGAGGCAGTGAACTTTACTGCGAGTGTTTGTTTTTAAGCATCTTATTCAGGATAAACCGGATTTAATTTACATGTATTTATTTATACATGAAAAAACTCAGTGAAAACAATCTCTGTTCTGCCATTGATTAGTGGTGTAACAAGATGAAGTGATGAAACACAAGTGGAAGTTACATAAAGTTTAAAAGAAGAAAAAAAAAATATTAATTAAAAAAACAGTAAAGATAATTGGTAAAAATTCAGTCACATTCAGACTGTGGTCAGGTTTCAGTGATCCAGTGAATACATTTAGATGAAATATGTTGTAGTGCACTGCACTGACAATTGTCAGTCCTGGTGGGCGTGGCCAGAAATGCAACACTGAGGCAGCTGTTTTCATAAAAAATTTATATTTTAAGCAAAAGTGTTCAACAAACTCTGTTTCCAGCTTCTCAGGACGCCTCAGGACATTGTGATTAACATTTTTCACTGATTTATATGACATTTTAGATGTTTTATAGACCACAGATTAATTAGAAAATGATTAGTTGACAGTTAAGATATTGATTAGAAGTGTCCAAAAACACTAAAACGTGTTTTAGGTTGTTAACTGATATGTTTTTTGAGTTTTTATGACATTAAACATGCGTGGATGTGGTGCAGTGTTTTCTCTGGGTTGTGTTTGTGATTCAGACTGAGCAGCAGGAGGCTGATCGGGTTACTATTGATTCATTTATCATTGAGCGATAATGGAAGATGATCCCGCTGCTGTTGCAGCTGCAGAACTTCGGCCTGTGAGCATTTTTATTCTCAGCTGCCGAGAGCTCATCTTACACTGTTAAAACAGTACACGGGCACACACACACACACACACACACAAACACACACGCACGCACGCACACCAGGAAACTATTCTGTAATAAGAAAGAGTGTGTGTGTGTGTGTGTGTGTGTGTGTGTGTGTGTGTGTGTGACACAGGATTGATGGTGTCCAGTTTTACACACACTCAGTGGGGTCTCAGACCATCTGTTGTGTTGCCGTTCCATCTGTAAGTTCTGCAGATTTTTGGCCTTTTCTCAGCCAGAGTGTGTTAATGAAACGTGACCTGACAGAGTGGAAAGACTCACCTGAGAGACCGGGCCGGTTCAATATGGAGGAAACAGCATCTGTCAGGAGACAATGAGACTGTCGTCACTGAGAAATGAACCCCAATAGGCAGGTTCTGTGACATTGTCTGCTTATTACACAGCAAAAAGTTTAAACAAAACCACCAAAGCTTAATGGATCATCTGTGTGTTCATCCTAGAGCTGAAATAATTAGTCCATTTAACAATTAGTCGATTTTCGTTCAATCGACTATCAGCCGTTTTGTTTTAGATTAATCAGTAAACAATTTTTTTTAAATAAAAAATGCCAAATCTTGAGAATATGCTGCTTTTCTGTCCTTGTATTTTTGTAAATTGAACATTTTTAGGTTTGAGCTATTGTATGAAGCTACTCGGCTAATATAAAGACCAATTTGGATACGTTTGACCTTTCCTGGCTTTCTAGCTGCCAGCTCTGGATTCCTCTCAGCTTAGTGAACAGAGAAATAGAGCATGAAGATATCCATGACCTAGTGTTAGACTGAATGATCTACAGTACAGGCAGAGGGGGCGGAGGGGGAGACGGAGGAATAAAAATAGGCTAATGAAAAGAAGAAGAGGGAGGAAGAAGATGGGGTCAAAGGGAGAAAAAGGAAGTCAAGAATGGAAAAAAGAGCAAGAGGAGTCGGTAAAAGAAAAACAAAAGAGATGCTTCATAACTGGGTTTGATTTAGACTGAATCAGATCATTTAACGTTTAGGTTTTAATATTTGTAAGTTATTAAAAGCAACTAAAAAGATGAATGAATCAGTTTCAGTCGAGACAAGTCACCTGTGTAACATCACTGTTAGACAACGAGACAACGAGTGATGCATGATCTTTGTTTGAGAACAAACACTGGTCTGCAGACAGCACGTTAACTAGCCTGCTAACATGACCCGAATGTTTTCTGCATCGATCTTTGCTAATAAAATTAAATGGGAAGAAATGAAATATTTATTAGTGTCAGCTGGAGCTGAGTCCTGATCAGAGATGATTATTTGTAGACTGGATATACTGATTATTATAGAACGAAAGAAATAGCGAAAAAATTGGTCCAAGGTGTCGTCTTAAAATGTTTTTCTGCAAATATATTGTTTATAATTTATTTCTATGAAGACTTTTAAAGTTCCACATTTCTCAAAGCAGTTTTTAAGATCGAGTGACTAAGAGTGAGCCGTACTGTGTGTTTTTAAAAGAAATAACACAAAGAAATATTGTATACTCTGAATTTTTCAGATAAAGTGAAGCATAATGAAGTTTGAAGAAATGAAGTTTAACAAAGTAAACTCAGATTTAGCTGCTACTCGATGCACTAATTAAACTTTAAGTAAAGCAGCGATTGTTCCCATTAGTTATTCTGTCATTTCTGTGTCAGACCTGCTGTATATAAACATGTGGCTAACAGAAAATAGGCTAAAAGAACTGTAGTCGTCTGCAGCCTCTCCAGCAGCTCACCAACTGATACTGTGGAGTCTCCTCTTACTCTGTCTGACTGTCTGGAGACTAAAGCACCAGCTGAACATAAGCGGTGGATGTTGTCCCTGCAGGTCTGACCGTGACTTTGCAGCTGCTGAGTGCAGCTCTGTGTCCTGATGCCTGATGAGCTGTGAACTCCATTAGTGAAAGTGACTGGTAAGCACGACACAGTCGGTCTCAGCTCATCATGGGATCCTTTTATTGATTAGGGTTCAATCGATAACACGGCTGTCAAGGTCAGGATGCGTTAGCAACACCGTGGCATCACTGTTGAAAAGATCCAGACTATGATATTTCAAACTACTTAGAATTAAATTCCTGTGAAATTAATCATTGTATATTAAATGTTTTTAGCCACACTGTCATGTTGACCAGTCATCCCACCAGCTGAGACAATTAGTCGATTTACCGATTATTGAATCAACAGAAAAATAATAATGCAACTATTTTGATAATCGACTAATCTTTTTTATATCTGTACCTGCTTTCTATCACAGTAAACTCTCCCTTTTTTCCACTATTTTTTTTCATCTACTAAACAAATTTTGATCCTCTGATTTTTCAACTAGCGCTACCATCAGGTCAAAATGATCATTTCCTGATACTTTATGACCAAACACCTACAAAAGCCTCAGCTGTCTTTGTGTTCAGTGCTAATTAGCAAATGTTAGCATGCTACCTTGCTGTATTAAGTTGGTGAACGTAGTAAACATTATACCTGCTAAACATCAGCATGTTAAAGGTTAAGTTCTGTTTTTCTCACCGTCAGTCTTGCGGTTCTTCCTGACTTCCTGTCTGTGGCTCTCAGCTCTGAATTCATTGTTTCCTACTGAAGACGTAAATCTTTAAAAACACATCACGCATGTATAGTTCCTGTTGGATGAGTTCATTGTTGGTTTGGGATTCAATAACAAGATGAAGGATACATAATGGATCAGCTGTGTTGGTATCATCATGATTTTTACCTTCACTTTTACCAGCCACTCTCTCCTCAGTCAGAGAAGCTGCAGCTCTGCACAGTGATCATCCTCTAGTAGTCTCATATCCATCAAACAAATGAATGTTGTTTGCTTTACACCTGGAGTGTCATTCATTCATTCATTCACTCATTCAAATGGACTCTCTGGCTCGTAGCCAAAGACTGAAAGCTTCAGTGTTCATGGTGAGACAGGAAGTTACCCGTGTCGTTCGAGGTCAGCTGACTCATCAAAGTGTTTCTCTCATCTAAAACACACACACACACATTCATCTGACATAATGATGTTGCAGTTTAAATCTCTTGTGCATCAGCCGAAGGCAATAAAATCAAATTGGATTATTGATGACACATGAACCTTTAAAGATGCCTCCTGCTGGGAAATCAAGAAATAGAAGACGTCATGAAACATTTGATCTGAGAGAAAAATATAAAAGGACTGGGACCACTGGGATTCATCAAATATGAAAGTATTTAATTGCAGCTCAGTGTCTTTTTGTTTGGTGTGTTACTGTATTGTGTTTGTGCAGCAGCTAGTTCAAGTCAAGAAGTGACATACAGTAAGTGATTGCACTTCCACTGTCGGTGGTCACATGCTGACACTTTGACCTCATTCCCCTTTTACCTCCAGCCTACATGTTCAATAGGAAATGGACACCACATTTTCCCAACGTGGCTCAAAGCAACCTTTCACCTCGTCCATTTTTACACTCGTGTTCAAAAACTTGTACAGATACGGACCAGTAAACAAGCTGGACAATTATCACACACTTTTGTTGACTTCATCCACATCAGATCAGACCAGGATAATAATTTGACAGTGTTATGGTTTCCTTGAATTCCTTACTGACTGTAGACTTGTTTTCTCTCTTCTGGATCACATACAGTGCTCTCTATGGTCATGTCTGTACCATGAAATCAGTGTTGGAGAAACATCACAGTGCTTAGTTTAACAAATGGAAGCAGTGCAGTTAATGTCATGTTTCCTCAACAGGCTTGAGATTCACTGATATGTGTTAAATCTAATCGTTACACACATGCTGCACATGATCGATTCAGAGACTTGGATGTGACCTTTTTCAAGTTATTCTGGTTCATTTTTTGTTTTTCATGGTTCTGTTTTGAGACTGAATGTTTCATATGAGTTCAGCTTCCTGAATCCAGCCACCATGAACCATCAGTGTCAGAGCTGTGAGAGGAAGTGTTGTGGAAACCTGTCAGACAGGTGCTGATGATGGATTCATGAGGACAGACAGACTCTCAGCTGAATAATATATATCCATTATTTCCTCTCTTTCTGAGCCACAATGTCTTTGTTATAGTTACTGAGTAAAAGCAGATTTACGCCATTCATCCACACCCTGATTTAATGATGTTGTAGCTCACTTTAGCTGGAGAGAACAGGGTAGAAACAGAGACCAGAGGCCGAGATGTGGAGAGACAGTTCCCAGATCATCCTGTCGTGACCTCGTTCATCAGGCTTTAATCCTCCTGTGTCCTTGGTATCACAGCAGTGAGTCAGCAACACACACATTCACTGGAGGAAAACATGGCTGCAGCATCTATATAGTCATCATGACTAGGTATTTGGTGGTATATTTTAAAACCTGGAATTTGGTTCTAATGAATTCAGAAACCTGTTAGTTTACTGTAACTGGCATCTGTCAGGTAACTATCAGGTGACTGTCACTTAGCTACCAGGTTACTGTCACGTTACTGTCAGGTAACTGTCACTTATCTGTCGAGTAACTGTTTAACTGTCAGCTGTCACTTAACAATCAGGTAACTGTCACTCAACTGTCAGGTAAAGGACAGTTAACTGATTGGCTAGTTTTTTGCTATGGTGAACTAGAGGCAGGTCTTGGTCTCAGTTGTTATATTGAAGGTCGTGACTGGAGGCATTGAGGGTCGTGATGAGTCTCTCTGCTGCTGTCTCTCGGCCTGTGGCTGTGACACAGCAGTGGGGAAGTTGTGAGTCAGCTTAATGCAGTGACTTTTATGGGGAAACACTTATTTAGTTTAGCTTCCTCTTTAAAGTCAGTGTGTGGTGGGAAAATGTTGAATAAATGTAAGCCTTGGTTTAGAGATGAGGCGTCATGCTGCTGGGTTTGTGCACAGTTTTCTTTATGTCAGTGGCAAATATATCTGTGACTCGATAATATCAGTAGTTATGTGTGTCTGACCTCAGCATCATGTTCCCGCTCAAGGGGTTTTTTCTATAATCTCCCCTCAGGACGTGCAGATGATCATTTTAAAAGAATCCAGTCATAATGTTTTGACTTTTCTGCTTCTCTCACATTGAAATCACAAGTTGTTCAGCTGCGTTTTGCCTCCTGTGTTTGAGAGAACACACGTCAGCTGTTTTAATTTAGACTTCGACAGAAGCTTGTGATGTTCAGGTTAGTTTAGGGTACGGTGGCCTTCAGGGGACAAATGACTGAGGTTGTTTTTTATTTTGTTCTTACAGAGTCTGTGCCATGTGCTCAGACTGCAGGGTGTGTTCTGGTTTTAGTTTCTGGCCTGATGAGAAAATGGAAAGGTTGCTGAGTAGACTGATCAGTTTGTTTTTTTTAATTATATAATTACAATTAATAATATAATAAAACAAGTTTTTTATAGTGAAGTGTCACTGTGGCCTCATTTACTCCTGCTCAAAGAGAAGCTAAAGTTACTCCACCCAAAATTTGCCTTTTTAGTATCAAACACTCTCACACCCCCATCGACCTGAAACAGGCCTGCCTTGTTTTTTCCTGCCTCAGGGCTTATATCCTGTCTCACCTGTGTGTGTGTGTGTGTGTGTGTGTGTGTGTGTGTGTGTGTGTGTGTGTGTGTGTGTGTGTGTGTGTGTGTGTGTGTGTGTGTGTGTGTGTGTGCGCGTGTGTGCGTGTGTGTGTGCGTGTGTGTCTGTTTCAGTGTGGCTACACACAGTCAGGATGTAATGGGTGTGTCTGATCGCTGTCTGTCATTTTTTTGCAGGAACAGCTGATTGTTTTTTATGAGGGGTGTGGCGTGTATGTGTTTGTTGTGTGTGTGTGTGTGGGAGAGAGAGAGGTAGAGACAGTGGTGGTTAATGTGTTATCTCCACGCTAACCTTTGTCAGCACACACACACACACACACACACACACACACACACATGCCTGAACACAGCCTGCAGTGTTGAAGCTGCAGATCAGTCCAGCTGCCACGTGTTCCAGCTGTTAATCACAGTTTAAGTCAGAGCTGCTGCTCCACTCTGAACTGTAATTGATTTTTCTGTAGAGGCTTCTTTCTACGTGTGTGTTAAAAATCTCTCAACAACCACAACCAGGTTCATCTTCAGTCTTCAGGAGAATCGTTTTGTCTGTTGTCTAAAAAGTCCAACAAACAGAATAAACATGAACGTAGACTGATTAATCATTTAGTCTCTTAAATGTCAGAAGGTCTGGGCGCCATCAAACTACAAAAGAACAGTCCAATATATGTCGAATATAAAGATATTTAATTTACTATGATTTAAACACTCACATTAAAGTTAAAACCAGCCAATATTTCAATTTTCTTGATAAATGACCTAAATGATAATGATTTATTTAAATTGTTGATGATTCATTTTCTCTGTATTGCTTCATTGCACATTAAACTTTCTCTAAAACACACTAGTTATGTCTGTTAACCTGTAAAGTGAGATTTTAAAGTTTTTTTTAAATATTGAACAAAGCAGAAAAGAAAACCCAAATAATGATCAGATGTGATGTTAAATGTATGAGATATGTTAAAATAATCATTGATCGATGTTAACATCAGTCTCCATCTTTTTCTCCCTCCAGCTCGTCTTGCTCATTGTCTCCATGGTGAAGTGGGCGGGGTCTGATGTCAGCCCCTCCTCTCGTCGACCCTCCTGCCATGCCCACCATGGTTTCTAGACTTCCCAAGTTCAGCTCGCGTCCTAAACCTGCCACACTCTCCAACGACGCTCAGACAGGTCCGACTGCTACCGCGAACGCCGCCGCCTTCACCGGCGCCGCTGCAACCAGCACCCGCCTCACCAATGGCTTCTACCATCACCCCGGCCCGGCAGGGGTCAACAGCGGTCTAACTGCGCCCCCCTCCTCTGTTAAGCAGAATGGGTTCATCAGAGTGCCGACCTCCATGAAATGCAGGAAAGAAAATGGGGCGATGGAGGAGGGAGGGGCTGATGCAGAGAGGGAGTGGAGAAGAGGAAAAGGCGGGAATGTTGGACAGAATCACCCCAGTAACAACATCCATCAGTATTATTCCCAAAGGCAACACGTATCACCAGTGGTGTTGCAGGGTGACCCCAAAAAAATGACCACATCCTCTGCAGGAAAAGGGCGTGGTCTTGGCCTGCCTGGGACATCATCATCATTGCCCTCGCCACAGTCCAGCCCCAGAACACTTCCTGTTTGTAAAAGTGGATCTGTGGGTTCCAAACCGAGCCAGACTGTGTCCAGGCCGACCAACGGCACAAAGCAGACCCTGAACGGTCTTCCTGGATCCAAACCCCGGAGTGGAACCAATGGGTATCTAAGACAGCCTCAGGGTTTTGCTCGTCCTGGCGGTTCTAGGCCAGGTTCTGGTCCTGGGTCTCGATCTGGTTCCCCCCTCCAAAAGAAACAGCCAGCCAGCCGCTCACAGTCTAGTGACAACCTTGGATCCACTGCATCCGTCCAGCTCACCGAAAGCGACCGGCTTCGGTCACGTAGCCTCACCCAGGTCCGACAGCAGCCCTCCCCCTCCCCTGCCCTTACATCCACCTCCACCTCCACCTCCTCCCTTGCCCGCTCCCCCACCGCCACCCGCTCCTACTCCATCAACAGGGCCGCTGAGCGAAGCCTCAAAGAGCTAACAGCTTCCTCCGCTCAGGCTCCACCCAGAGGCAGCTCAGCAAAATCACCTGTTCCCAGCCAGACTCTGGAGGGCAGACGTGGAGGAGTCAAAGTTCAAAGTGCTGTTGCTTCTGGTAGGTCAGGGGTCAGCATCCCTTCACTCCTACCCCCCTCTGCCTTAAAGAAACCCCTCCTGCCCAGCCTTGGCCCCGCCTCCAAGCCCAGTGGCATCAGCTATAAGCTGTCACGCCCGTCACTCATGAAGCAGTCCCGCCCCCTCCGGGTGACCACAGACGGTGTGTCCAGAGGTGACCAGGAAGTGAAGCAGGCACTGAGAGGGCGGAGGAACTCACTAGAGATTCCTTCTACCACAGAAAACAGCCCAGGTACGAGATTATCATCAAAGTCCTGTCTGAAGTTAAGACCAATGATCTCACTGTTTTTGTTTTTAATGATCTCATCTGAACAGATTTTCAGTTTCGTACCTTCAACCATCCAAATCATGATGAATTTCTCCTCTCAACTAATCTCATCCCATCTCTTTCTTCTCAGTTCCTCTATCTCATTTTATATCATAAAATCTCCCCATTGTCATGTTTTATCCCTCATATCTCGTCATGTTTCATTTTCTTTTTCATCTCAAATAACTTATCATTCCCCACATTTAATTTCACCCTCTCTTTCCTTAACTTCCTCTGTGTAGTTATTTTAAACCTCATAAAATCTCACATATCTCATATATCTCCTTTTTCATTTGAAACCTCATATTAA
Source organism: Seriola aureovittata (assembly GCF_021018895.1). Classification (NCBI taxonomy): domain Eukaryota; kingdom Metazoa; phylum Chordata; class Actinopteri; order Carangiformes; family Carangidae; genus Seriola; species Seriola aureovittata. The sequence goes on along the minus strand of NC_079384.1, from coordinate 19,910,663 downwards.
ATCTCTAATCTCTCATCTCTCATTGCATTTAATCTCATCCTATCTCGTCCCTTTACTTCTGTCACTTCTTATAATTCATAAAATCTGCATTGTCATATTTTATCCCTAATGTATTATTACTTATGTCATCCTTTATATCATATTTCAAATCTTTCATCAGTTTATCTCATCTTATCTCACCCTCCTCTTTCCTTCCATCATCGTTCTCATCAGTTCTATAGTTAATGTTATATTTTATCTCTCCAGTGTCCTCAGATAATCTCTTATATTTAATTCCATTTTAATCAAACATATTTCAACTGAAAGATCACATGTCGTCTTATTTTATCTCTTCTCATCTTCTCTTCTTCTTGTATCCCATCAAATCACATTGATAATGTGTCACTCAATTCCCATCATATCTCTTATTTCATTTATGTCTTTCAATTCCCCCCCCCCCCATTATCAGAGAGCACCCCAGAGGCTCCAGAGCCAATATCTCGGGCAGAGGTGTCGATTGTTGGGGAGACACTGGAGGACATGTCCCTGTCTTCAACCTCCTCTCTGGATAGGAACGACACCAGTCAAGAGTATATGGATGACTTTGACAACCTCGGTAAAAACGAAAAGAAAGACAGACAGATACTTCACTGTTGTCCATTCTAATTTATAATCAATCACTCCTGTATGTGATCACTGGAAACCACTGACACCCCTTGTGTTTGTAGGAAGCGGAGGAGTCGGCATTATGCTGCTCTCCACCAAAAATGATGAAGACGACTCAGGGCTCGACCAATCATGTGCCAGGTTTGATGATGACAAGGTGGCCATCAACGGTGTCATCAAGGCAACAGGACTATGTTTCCTGGACGACGGTATGGACTGGACCGGCATGAGACTAAGTGGTGAGTTTTTTTTTTTTTAATATATATATATATGTGTGTGTATTATATATATTTATATATATATATATATATATATATATATATATATATATATATATATATATATATATATAAATATTCAATGAACAAGTTTTTAAAGACGTCTGTTTCTCTCCAGGCGATCGAGGGGAACATCGTCTGACCCAGCTCTCACGCCGGAGACAGTCCAGTCAGCCAGATTATCATGACCAGGTACCGTAACAATCAATCAATCAATGAACAGATTGACAGAAAAGCTCTGTATCTGTGCGCTTACAACTGTCACCATCTGTAATCTGTTCACTGTGAAGCTAATTAGATTTCCATTCTTCACTGGTTCATTCCAACATAGATTAGTGCCACATAAATTTCGCTTGCTAACTTGTTACAATGCAATTATGTCATTAAAATGATGTAATATCACAGATACAAATGATGTGTCATGTGTCATGATACTTGACTCACAGGTTATAGGTGCAGCAGTTACCGTTGGTTTCTCTGACCTCACCCAGAGATACTTAGAACATAGTGACAAATCAGTCCCATTTTTAACAGGGTGAAAGCTTCTGACAGCTTCTAACATCCTGCCATTTTTATTTCCTCCACTTCTGACAGACTCATGTTTTTGTTTGTTAGCTTTCAAAGTGTCTCGTTGTCAGTCAAACTTTATTTGCACAGATAAATGCATTTTCTATAGATGACTGATAAATAATAAAATGATAAAAACCAATAAAACACGACGAAATGCATCAAAAAGAAGAAATAAAACAGATTTTAACGAGTGAAAACCTTTAAAAAAGATGAAGCACTCAAGTTCATGTTTAAACACAACAACACTTTCAGCTGCAGTGAGTATTCACTACTATAAACTCCTCTCTTACTCTAATATTCTCTGGCTTTTGCCTCTGCAGGGTGGGTCGTCCCTGGATCTGTCCCCCTCCGACAGCTGTGGGTCTGGGGGAACCTACATGTGGGACGAGGAGGGTCTGGAACCACTGGGGGGTGCCGTCACGACCGCTTCCATCACCACCAACGGCAACACCACCCACCACATCGGGAGCTTCGACTCGGACCTCAACAGCATCGTAAGGCCCGAGTCTGAGACATGAGAATTTGGTGCAGTGATTTAATGTGATTTAACTAAGTGGTAACAGCATACAAAGAACTGAGATTTTGTCATTTTATTAAATTTGAAATGATTGTTTGATTGGTATAATATCATGTATAAAGTTTATTTAATCAGGTCTCCAACAAGAAAACTTCGTAATCAAACGACCAGCACACAAAGCACAGATACACAAAGAACCAGTAAAAACAAAGACAAAATTCATAAAAACTTCAGATAATAAAGCTTTTAGAGTTTGCAGTTAATCCCATTTAAAAGGAGCAAAGAACCTGAAAGTAGTTCTGCTGAGATCAGTTGTTATTAAGAACTTTCCTTGGTTTTTCTTGGTGAAACACACTGAACAGAAAAGAGACAAAGTGAGTATTTAATATTCCAGCAGCGTCAGCTCCGTCCTGCCTCTCTCCTCTATATGAGGCCGTTTTTTTTTTTTTTGGCCTCAGAAACCACAGACCAAAAAACCGGGTCAGGGCTGTCTCGTGGTTGGCAAGTGGCCGCCAGTGAGCCGGGTAAAAAGAACGAGCTGAACGCGGAAACGGGCAGAAACAGGCCGTCGCTGATGAAGTGAAATGTCAGAGCGTTGCTGCCGGTCACAGTTGGCAATCGTTGCACATTTCTGGAACTAGTCTGAACTTGAGGACTCTGAGAGGAGCTCAGACCTCAGACCTCCTCCAGCTCTGCACAGATCTGTAACTATCACAGCTGCTGCTTCTACAACCATCTGATTGTCCAACACTTGAATTTAAAAGACTTCATCACCACAGCAGAGGAAATCAAGTCGGTTCTGAGCCTAGTTCTGCTGAATCACATCTCATTCTCGACACTTCCAGTCCTAACTGAATCCATGTTCTGATCCCTGTCATGTTATGTAAGTACAAAAAGCAGAAATAACCAAAAGGTGTTAAAGTCCTCACTTTCTTTTAAATCAGAGATCAGACCTGCTCCTGGTCTCAGAGGTTCTTCATCTTTAAATCATCAGCTTCTACGTGTTCAAATCTGGCTTCATTAGGACTTTTGAGGTCTGAATGAAATCCTCTGGCTCCCTCTGGTGTCTGTGCTGTGAATTACAGCTGCCACTTTAACACGTCAGCCTTTAATGTTCAATGTGCTGTATGAAGGTGACCCAGCTCGAGGGTTTTTACTCTTTTATCACATGACTTTCAGTAATTAAACTAAAAATACAGATGGCAAATCAAGACATGACATTGTTGTATTTTATAAACAATATGTTTTTTGTGTTGCTGGTGATGCAAGAAACAAGAACATGCAAGAATTCAAATTTCACAAACCCCAACATTTTAGCAGTCAAAATAATATCAGACTATTACAGTTATTTTTAAAGTAAGTTTGTTTACAAAGCACATTTCAAGAGCGGATGTTGAAAATATCATTATAATATATTATTAAATAAGTATAAAATAAATAACATACTACAAATTAAACTAAAACAAAGTCTAAACAAGTGGATCCAGTCGATACACATACAGAGAGCTGATAAATCAGTGCAGGTTTTTAAGTTTATTTAATCAACATCTCACTAATTAGTTATCAGTCAGAGCTTTAATTGTTTTCAGCGGATAGTAGTTCAGTAGCATCTGCACAAACCACCGCTACAAGCACTCCTCCTGTCTCCTCTTCAGTACTGTTAATACACCTCCTGAATAATGCTGAGTGGTCGTTAATGAGCTCCCTGTCTTTATGTGCCCTTTGTGTTAATGAGCTGTGGGTCTTCAAGAGTGATTGACCCTAATGAGGCTCGGGGCCTTAATGATCTGAAGACATTAACGAGTTCTGAGCTGATGTTTGGAGTCTAAATATTCATGACACCTGATCGTCTTTTGAGTTTGTCGACCCCGAGATTCTGAAGATTCAGAGTTTGTTGGGTGCAACAAAAAATGACCAGCAGGGGTCAGTGTTGCCCTAAGGACAGGTCTGTGTGTGTGTGTGTGTGTGTGTGCGTGTGTGTGTGCGCGTGTGTGTGCGTGTGCCCTTAGGGCTGAAACCGCTAACAACACACTCTCACAAAATAAACAGTTGGTTCTCGGGTCAAACAGCATGAAATCAGTGGAAGGCTTGTTTGTGTGTGTGTGTGTGTGTGTGTTTGTGTGGCTTCCATACATGACTAAAACATTGATTAATGAATTAGCAGAAAAAGAGGAAAAACATTCATAAATAAAATTTTTTCATTTCAAAAATCAGAAGCTTTGCAAATGAAGATTATGATGAAATATCTGACCCTGATCCCAGTCTGAGTCCTTTAATATCAGATATCTGCCAATATTGAGTCTGATCCTACACTTAAAGTATAAGTACTTCAATGTTGATTAAATATTTATCTGACACGTTGACATAACAGCTACTGAATCTGAGAGGTCCAGCTTCATAAATATTAATGTTTATTAGCTTAAATCAGTGTTGCAAGTTTAGCTGGATAAGGGGACTCCTGAAACTGACGTGACGTGATCCACAAGAGAGAAGAGGTCTCACTCTGGCGTTTTTGACTGACTGTACAGTGGTGTCACAGAGTAGAGCTTCTTCCTTTTAAAAAAAAAAAAACAGCTTTGGCTGAGTTCAAACACACAAACCAACAACAGATGAGTTTAATGTTCTGTCGTCAAGTTACTGACGGATCGTGATTGTGGCTAAAACGAATAAATGTCAAAATCAGGTGCCGGACTTCCCAGATTCACACTGCTAGGACATGAGAATGGAGGATGAAGAGGTTAAGGCGAATAAGAAAGGGCAGGGAAAAGAGAGAGGAGGACCAGAAGAGAGGTTTGTAAGAGAAAAGCAGAATCAAAGTTTGGTGGAGAGGAGGTGAGGGGAAAACAAGAAAAGAGTTGGGAGAAAGATGAGATAGAGAATAGGGTGGAAGGACAGAAGGGGAAGAGAAAAGGCATTAATTAAAGGGGAGGAAAGCAAAGAAAGGGAAAAGGGAGAAAAAGAAGGAGAGAAGATAAGAGGAGAGGAGGAAAGTAGGAGAAAAGGGAGATGAGGACAGAAGAAGGGAAGGATGAAAAATAAAGGAGGAAGAGAGAGATAGGAGAGGAGGAGAGAGCAGAAAGAGGAGATTAGGAGGTAATGTGTTGATGTGGATGGCTGCTCCCAGCCACCGGGGACAGGCAGGAGTTTCTGCAGGGGTGTGTGTGTGTGTGTGTGTGTGTGTGTGTGTGTGTGCGCGTGTGTGTGCGCGTGTGTGTGTGTGTGTGTGTGTGTGTGTGTGTGTGTGTGTCAGTTACTCAGGGTGAACGTTTGGTTTCCTCTCAGGTCACTGTGCTGTGACTAAGCTTCCAGAGGCAGAAAACATCGAAACACACTTGTGTGTTTTTGTGTGTGTGTATGGAGACAAACTCTTCGTCTCTTCCTCATCTTCGTTTGCACAAAACAAACTCTCTGTCAAGCTAAAGTTTGTTTTTAATAATGAACTGAATTATTTTGAATTGTGTTCCAGATACAAGCTACAGTTCTAATCCAAATCCCATGATCAGATCCAGACCAACAGTGTGTCGGTCCGTCTCTCAACACTTCCCTCCTCTATCTGTGGCCCATTGGTTCCTACTGAAGATGTGAATTTTAAAATATATAGTTTCTGTCTTTATGACATCTGTTACTAAATGGAAATAAGTTGAAGAAAGTTTAAGTTTACCGTTTGCAAAGTAAAAGAAAAAAAACATTTCAGCCAATATTACAATAAAATCATTTTAGCCACAGTCTCCAAAAACAAATAAGTGGTAGTTTTTGTATATCTTGCTTCAAAATCCATCGTAATTGAACCATCAGCTCTGCTTCATAGCACAAACCTACAAAACCTCAGACTACCATTGACCTCCTCACAATAATGGGAAGGTCTTTTAGTCTTTTGTCAGCATCTAGTTGAAGTTCACTCCATCATAGTTGTTTTGGTGTTTTTTTTTTTTTTTTTACAGAAAAGAAAAAGAAATAATTTGGGTTTTCATTTTTATTCCTTTGTGTCTGTGTGTTTGTTCAAGGATGTTATTTTGTGCGAGGTCGAACAGAGCTGTGCATGTATGTCTGTCTCACAGTGTGGTTCAGTTGAGCAGCTAAAATATGTGGTTCAGGTACAGGGAACAATTGTGTTGAGCTGCTAAAATATTTCTTATTTTTCCTGACAACAAAAAGTGAAAATGCTCATTCAGTACAAAAATTCTACTGTATATTTGTCATTTTGGAGTGTTGTTCAAATGATCATTATAATATCCTGCATATGGTGAGTAGGTCAACTTACAAACTAAACAAGATGTTTCAGTCTCAGCAGTGTTGGTGCTGACAATTTATTTTCTAATTAATATTCAGTTGATGAAAATGTCTGAATGAAAATGAAAAGTCTTTTTTTTTTTTTTTTTTTACCTGTACATATAAACATAGCAAAGTTGGGAAATATACAATGCAGCAGATAAACGACCATGTATCTGTGTCTTTGTGTCTCTTTCAGGACATCTTGAACAACCTGGACTCCTGTGATCTGGAAGATGATGATCTAATGCTGGATGTAGACTTTGCAGAAGACGCCTCGCTGCACAGCGGTATGTTACAGCCTCACATAAAGTAAAATTATGGGTCCCAGCAAGTTTTTTAGTTTGTTGTTAGCACCACACACTACAGTATAATCCCCTTTCAACGGCCTGAATCTGGCTCATATACAGCATGATTAGCAGTTACCTAACTTTGGTTTTGAGAAAATGAACTGGATTTTTACAGCAGGAACTTCTGAAACGACTCCTCTCTGGATGTTTAGCTTATGAAATGGTTGAAATGATTTTGTTCAGTTGAATTAACACTCCCATGTCGGAGCTAAAACGGTTAAGTTCAAGCTAACAGTCAGTATAGGCACTAAGATATTTAAGATGAGTTTAGCTAACCAGCCAATTTAGGAGCTAAAACAGTTTAGTTCAAGCTAGCTAACAGTCAGTATAGGAACTTAGTTATTTAAGTTTAGTTTAGCAAACTGGCCAGATAAGGAGCTAAAGTTGTGCGATTCAGGTTAGTTCACAATTCAGTTTGTTTTTGTTTGTTTTTTTAATAAGGTTTCAATTAAGGAGCTTAAACATTTTGGTTCAGCTTAGCTAATGCTTCTGTTTAGCATGCTGAAAAGCTAACAGTCCAACTAGCAATCACTATAGGAACTAAAATTGTTTTGGTTCAGTTTAGCTAACATTTCCTTTAGATTAGCAGCTTAAACAGTTCAGTTAAGCTAACAGTCCAGTCTAGGAGCTAAACCAGCTTTGTTTAGGTTGGTAAATGTGAACAGCTAGCTAACAGTAGAGGTGTACTCACTGTACACCTGCAAGAAAACAACATTTCTGTTCTCTGCACAGAGGACATTATATAGTGCTTATGGTCCTTTTTAGCTTTTTGGTACTCCAGATAAATGTTTTCTTTTCTACATTAAAAAAAAAACCCTGTTTGACCATGCTGCTGATCTGAACTCTGCAGATGGAGATGGGATGTCCCACATGGCTCAGTGGAGGATGAGACAGCTCTGCTGGGGGACACAGGATGTCCATAATGACAATGAAAGGTGAGGGAAGGTGCTTTTTGCTTGTTCTGAATCAAACTGCAGAGTTGTGGTTATTTTCAGTCTTGTTGGGGTTTTGATAAAGAAACTTCTGCTCAAAAATATTATAAGTAAGTTTGCATTTGAAATATATATAGAAATATTCAGATTATCTTACTTACTTTACTTTTGCCAGAAGACACTTAGGAGACTTTTGCTAGTTTTCTGGCATCTTCCTAATTATACTGTTGTAGTGCTGCCAACAGTTCAACTGATGGTGGCAAAAGGAAAGGTCAATGGGTCTGCCAAGATCAACAGTTTTCTTTTTGTTAGTTGCATGAATGTTTTCAGCGAATACAGCTTATTCACCCACTGAGGGCTCAGGGTCAGAAAGGGTCGTTTCAAAGTTGAGAAGTTGGAGATGGTCGTGGATGCACCAAATCAATAGGTTTCTTTCTCTTTATAGAGAGTAAAATATATATACACATATATACATAGAATATGTGCAGCCATATTTGTCCAATTAACAAGTCAACTGAATGGGTCCAGAGGGCACTTCGCAGGGCTACTGAACTCAGTGTCTGGAGCAGATTTGGTGTAAATCTGCAGATTTTTGTGGGGTCAAATGATCAGGAGGAGGTGATGTCATAATGTCTGCTCCTTGGAGGAGGGAAAAATAGGGAAAGTTGGCGCTTTGAGCTAAATAGTTCTATGTGAAATATGAGATTTGAGGGGGAACAATTTTGCTGCATTTTTACAGTTTTAATGATTCTGTGACTCACTAAAACAAACTCTGAAGAACAGTAATTGTGGTGCATGGTCAACTGTAAACCAACTGCACTGCATATGCTTTCAGTACAATACAAGAGAGACAACCATTTTTTGTCCTAAGCTGACGAGCACCTTTAGCATCCGAACCAAATTTCACGTGAAATTTGTCCAAAATTACAAAGGCTATAAAGAACTGTTTATATTGGTGTGTTCCCAGTCAAACGTCCCATGCTCATAGAAATGTCAGACGTGAGCATTAGCAGTTTACAAAATGTTCAGGGCTATCATAAAATGCTGCTAATTTAAGAAGCCTCAAGTCACCTGAGGCAGTTAATAAAATCACTGCCTATGTTTGCTGCGGTTAATGTGGCAGTAGACTCATATTTTTGAAATAAAATTGAAATATATTGATACACTTTAATTAACATATATACTGACTGGTCTGGGAGGGACAGATACACACCACTAATGGCAGGACTTTCCAGACAATTCTGGGTCATGAAGCAGAATTGTTGCAGCAGGGCAGGGAGAGAGAGGAATAAAAGAAATGGCTGAATTTATATCACTCTGGTAGCTGATGTTGAACATGATCACTGTGCATCATGTTTACAAGCTTTTCTATCGTCCCCTCAGTGACTTCCAGTGTTACAAGCTAACTGAGGATCCTGGGAATAAGAGGACAGACACGATCAGGGACAGTGACCTGATTCTGGACCTTTGTCCTTCAAGGTGATTCAGCACAAAACAGTATCAGTATCACTGTGCACTAAAACCAGAGCCCACAGGTTACTAGATTAGTACTTGAAGTTATTTTGCATGTGTGATCATCCCTGTCGCAGATTGAAATAATATTAATTTCTAATCCCTGGTAGTTCATTGACAGTCAGCCTTGGTTTTATATTATTTTCAGTTGCCAGCCTCTTGTGTAGCTTGATAATTTTCTCGTACTGAGTTTATTCAGTGGAATATTAAAGCTTATGCAGAAATATGTGAGATTTATAAACGCTGAACCACATTTTTATATTTTTTTTTTTTTTTTGACAAAAGCCATTTAGATTTACAGTATTTTATGCTTGTTCCTGAACACAGCAGGCTGAGGAGCACTTACTGGATGTTGATGAGTTATAATTGTTAACATCTTCTGTCCATCCCTTTTTCCGTTCAGGTCTCCTGGTAGTCCTGGTTTGGGTCTGGATGTGGAGGAACTGGCTGAGGACTGCTCTGCGGTGCGATCACAGCTGGAGTACCTGCAGAAGCTACTGCTGCAGGTGAGAGGGCAGGAAGATGAGCACCAAAACTGCATTTACTGTGAAAATCAGAATTCAAAGACATGTTGCTCCTTTGTTTTTCGTGATCGTGCAACTTGCTCCAACTCCATAGGGGGCAGCATTTCACCTCTTCACCCCTGTCCAGTTAATCATGTTGTTGTTTTCCTCATGTTCCTTATAAATTATTATTTATATGTGCATTTATTGTTGATAGCACTGAAACAAATTATGAGTACATGTAATACAAACCAGTATGTTTTTATTTACCTATAAAAATATGAAGGCAAGGGGATACTGCATGACACATGGGTGTCAGGCTACAGAAGGGATGATGACATCATCACAAAGGCAGGATCAGAAAATAAGGTTTATTGCCTAAGATAAGATATTAGGCTTGGTGTTTGGTGCAGTATTCAATAAATATATTTACAGAAAATAACAATAAAGAGGTAAAATACTGCAACAGTCAAAAATATAAATATTCATAGATACACATATTCAAAAAATAAAAGAATGAAAAAAACTATGTACAAAAGTGTTGACAAAAGATAATAGCAACAGCAATATCTGCATCTAGCTGGACAACAGCCGCAGGAACAGGCTAAATTCTACTAAATCGCTAAAACGTCAACATTATACATTAATGCCACTTGACGAAATGGGACACAGTTCTGGTCTCCCTCAAGCCAAGGCAACTGGCATGAAATGTGACAGACGCATCTCGGTTTTCTGTTACTGTCTCTGCTTCAAGCTCTGGAGGAAGCTGTTCTTCTTTGTTGGACTGAAGGCAGACTACACACTGCACTGACTCACACAGCATTTACTGTCATACAGTGGTATTACAACAGGGGGTGGGACGCAGCTAGTTGGTTAGCATGCTCATTTCAATAGATATCTCTGAAATACAATAGATGAAGGTCTTGGTCATGACATCATCACTGTGGTTCCTTCACATACTGTTGAAAGTGTTTAAACTAAAATTCTGGCCGGATCTTACACATTACACTTTTAAGAGATTTAATCAAACCTGCCAAAGATTGCAGAGGTAGATTAAAACTTAGTGGCTGTTCTGGCATCACACTATTTTTGTCACTGTTAAAAATTCCCTAAAAAGACCAAAACCAACAATATGTTAGTCCACTTCCCTCCTCTGTCTGTGGCTCTCAGCTCTGAGTCAACGTAAATCTTTAAAAACACCTCACACATATGTAGTTTCAGTTTTAAACAGGCTCAGTAGTTTCCTCAAACAGCTGCTCACTGTAGTTTTATCAATGTGACTCAAACAGCTCTCAACTAAAATAGATCAAATGTTGATTTAGCAACAGTGTGAAAGAGTTATAGTTTCTATAATGTGAGAGTTTTATAGTTTCTTAAGCCCCTTTACTTCACAATGATCTGTTATAGTTTGGCTTCTTTCTGTATTTACATCTGGGCCTGTTTTGTGTGCAGAGGTGAGTTCATAGTCGATCTAACAACTCTACAGACATCAGTAAAGTCTGCACTGACTGTGTGTTATTTTCTTCACGTCTCTCCTTTGCTTCTTGTTTTTTAAAAAGTTTAAAGTTTTAAACAATTTCAACTCGCACAGTCATGTCTCATGGAAAACTACTTTATATGCATCATTAATTATCTTTTCATTTACTTGAAATTTGGTCTGCTTTCAGACACTTTAACATGATCCAGAGGTTTTGTGACCTCAGCATGACAGACATGTTCTTACAAATGGCCTAGACATGTGTGTGTTATGTTCTGTTCTAATGGTGTGTGTGTGTGTGTGTGTGTGTGTGTGTGTGTTGTTCAGGAGGAAGATGTGGATGATGACACTCTGACCACAGACACTCTGAGTCCTGAGACCAACGACTCGTCCCACAGCTCCAACACACAGGTCAGTTTGTTTCTACCTTCATTTACACAGCCGCAGCAGCCGTATTCAGTCTGTATGAAAAAACATCAAACTGTGTTGACCTGCACTTCCACAGCCCTAATGTGTGTGTGTGTGCGTGTGTGTGTAGGTGCAGGCTCTGCTGCAGGAGGTGCAGCAGCTCAGGGAGGAGCTGAGGAGCAGAGACCGAACCATTGCGCAACTCACTCTGCAACTGGTCTGTGTCCATGTTTCTCTGTTTACATTCTAACTGTGTATCTGAAAATGCTAACCTCACCATGGTAACATGTGGGTGTAGGTCATGTGACTGTATATAGCATGACAACAACATAAACTTCTAAATGAACCCTCTGAGATTTTGTCATAATCTTTATACTGTAGTAGATTTTTCCTTTAATAGATTTATGTTTATTAGATTGTGACATTACAGATCAATGTGCATGATATTCATATTATGAATAAACAACTGTATTTATAACTAATAATAATAATCTGCTGGTTCGATGTTTGAAATCGTGACAGTTTAGTTTTAAAGGAGCAGAATTCAGCTACTGACTGAAAGCTAACTAATGAATTAATTGTGCGTGTATGTCTGTGTGTGAGCAGACTGTTCCCACGGTGACCGCCAGGTGTCATTGCCAGGAGATGACAGGGAGGATGGATCGACACACACAGACGAGTGTGGCAGAGAGAGAGAGCGTGGCCTCGCAGACGCCCTGGAGAGAGCACACTGTGAGGACACACACATACATCACACACATCACACACACACACACACAAACTTTTAATTGTGTATCACTGTTCATGCAGATGCAGCCCAAAGTGTTTCACAAGACTGAATTAAGCAGAAAATATCAACAAAAACAAAAGTCCTGAAACTTTATAAACAATAAAACTAAAATAAATGGAAAAGCAGAGACTGAAATCTTAAATCTGTACGATTCAGTGATGAAGCTGATGGAGGGTTTGTGTTGTTTTCTGTCCCCAGAGGCCAAATCAGTGCTAATCTTAAACCCACTTGGGAATTTTGGCTTTCTCTCTTTTTCTTTTGTAACTTTTTTGTTTGTTTGTTTTCTGTTTTATGTAATTAATTCACTTCCTTTCCTTTTTTTTTAGTTTATTTATCTTTGCACAATTAACAAAGAAAAGAAATATAACAAAAAAAACAAACAGTATACAGTGCAGGGAGAGGCATACAAGAGAATAACGTGATGACATAAAAAAATTATTTATTTATGTCTTCTCTGTGTCTTCTCTTTTTTTTCCTGTAAAGCAGCGTGTCGTCAGAATTGCTATGGTTATAAAATTTGCCTGCTTGCTGTTGTTTGAGCCTAACAGATAGGCTTCTGGGTAATGTAGTCCTGACAATTCAAACAGTTGCCTCTAGCTACCATTGATGGGACCTGTGGAGGTTTGTGTTGCTGTAAATGTTGTTCTTATGCAGGATTTTTCCCTCATGAAGCCAAATGTTAGAATCCAAAGTCCGTCTCCCTCTTGTTCTTTTCATCTCTCTTCTCCTCTTCATCTTTTTTTTTTTTCTGAATCAGCATCCTGTCCTCCTCTATCTGTCTTTCTTTCCCCCTGTCTCTCCTCAGGCTTTTCCTCCTGTTCCTTTCCTCTCTCCACCCTGGCAGTATCAGCGCTCCAGGCCTTACAGGGGGAGGCCGAGGCCCAGCATCCCCTCCCACCTTGCTAGAAAAAGTGAGTCATGTGACCCCCCCCCAACCCACCACCTCACTCCATAGACCCAAAATTCCACCTTAACCTCTGTCCATACTGCTGGCTCTTCTCTTCATTATACCCTCATCTTCCTCTTCATCATGATCATCAAAGCTCAACAGCAGATCATCCCACTGCTTTTTAAAATTCAGGGATTCAACCATCCAGAATGAAAGTGACGCTGGACAGCAGACACACCCAGCTGTTGTTAATGTGGTGTAACGCTACTGACACTGACACTGTAACGCTACTGCTGCTGTTACTGACCACATCATAGAAGCTGTCGAAACTAAATTCAACAGAAGTCAACAGGTGAGGGGTCAGAGGTCAGAGGAGATGTATATTAACGGAGGCTGCTCTGCTAACACGAAATGACTTGAATATTATCCTCAGAATTACTCTCAGCTGAGACGCCACTGCTCTGAATCAGAGCTCCGTATTAAAACTCTCTGTGTGACACTGAAGGTTATTTTAACTTATTCATGGGGAGGAACATTAGTTGAGCAACTTCTGAGGCAACATAAGTTCAAACATGACTTTAATCTGCTGATCAGTTTAGGTCTCTTCACTCCAAGTTAGTTTTATTTTTCATTTAGAGTTTTTTAACCTCAATAATCTGGACTCAGCCCGTCCTGTGTTTACTCACCTCTTCTTTTCAAACTTTTCCTGAATTCTTCCTCATACATTCTCCCATCCTTTCTCTCCTCTTCATCTCACATCCTTGAACCGTATCTCCGACTCCATCACTCCGAACAGAAATCTGTGTTTTGTTTTTTCTTCTGCTGTATGTTCTCCTGTAACTGTCCTCCCTCTGTCCTCTGTGTGTCCTCTCCTCTCTGCCCTCGCCCAGGAGTGGAAAAACTAGTGCTTTACTTCAGTGACACAGCATGGTACAGTAGCAACTTTTTTTATCTTCCTCATGCTCCCCCTCCTCCTCCACCCTCGTCTTCCTCCCTGTCCTGATTCTTCCCTTTCTCCAGCGCATCAGATAAAGGAAATTTATTGTCCCCTAGAGTAGATCAAATATATAAAACCTTAAAGGTGTTTTAGTAGATTTCTGGCCTCTAGGGGGCAAAACAGCTCCACATTAAGCTAAAAAACCATCACCATCGTAGCTGTGTGTGTGTTTGTATGTTACTGGTTTGTATGTTGTTACCTAGAACTCCACAGCTTGTTTGATAAAACCAGCTAACGCAAAACTAGGAGCTAAAAGAGGCTGAACAGTTCCTCACAGCTGCAGAGATGGTGATAAGTTCAACACATCCGCGTATTTTATGATTTTACTTTATCTTTGATTCTTTGCAAATATTTTTTAAAAATTAATGAATCCAGTAACTCAAAGATCAAAACCAGCATCAGTTTACAGTCAATTCTCCAGTTTTTAAATAATGGTTAAAAAAAAAAAGGCTCAGACACTATTTGAATATTTGTGTTCATTAAGTCACAAAGATTTAGAAAACAGTGTAATTTCAGTAGTTTCAGCTGAGGCTGTTTTGAAAACAATCAATGCTGAATCTTATTTTTTTGGGTAATTTTTGTAGCTTTTTATAAGAGAGTCAACAGTAGAGGGACGACGAAACAGGCACGTTCATGTCACCTTCTTATCCTTAAGACTTAAGCCCTATCCTTGAGGTTTGGAAGCCCTGTAAGAAAATGTCGTTTTTTGTTTGCTTTTGTAATACTCATTTCAGCCACAAGAGACTGAAGTGCATTGTTTTCATCACAAGTAAGAACTTGAGCCCCCTTTGGCTGAAATGAGTAAAATAACCAAAGCCTCTCAGGGCTTCTGTCGAAGGAAAACGAGCAAAGAAAAACAAATTGAAAAATGTTGAAAATGTATTGGAAGATTTGATAAGACAGTCAACCTTCACTGGTCTAGAGTTTCCCCAGCTCTTATATTATTTGAAACTCCCATTTTTCTGAACACTTTAAAGGCGTCTCGCCCATGGTGGCGCCACTAAATTAACCTTGTGGAAGGATTGTTTTAATATTAAAAGAAGAAATCAGATTATTAGGACCTGAAACATTCAAATTGACGTGGCACCATTGTAATAATAAAGTAGGAGTGGGTACGAATTCATACGTAAAATTCTCCAGACCAGCTGTCTGGACTGTTTTACCCATGATTCATTGCTCCCTGTAGGACAGGTCACACCTTTTCCTTCACACTGAAATGAGCCCAGTGAAGTCCAGAGGCTCGTTAGCAGGCAGCGGCAGGCTAAAATTATCCTTATAAATTGCTCCTAAATTTTGCATTAGATGAGGTGCACTTCACTTCGGCTCGTTCAGTCAATTGAAGCAGTCAAACCACTGGAGATGAGATCACTCACGACGCCCTTCAACTCCTCAACATGACGGAGAGAAGCTGCTGCATCTCTGCTCGGGAACCTTGAGTCATGTCCCAAACATAGCTGATGATTACTGGTTAAACACTGACCTCAATGAACTTGGCGTCAGGTGTTTCCTCACCTGAAAGCACCTTTAACAGCACCTTAAATCCTGCTCTGCTGCTCTGCAGACAAACCCCTACACCTGTTTCTCGTGTTAGCATCGTGTGCTAACAAGAGATTAAAGGCCATTTTACATGGAGCCTGTCTCATGTCATAACAACACTGAGGTTGATTTTCTCCAGTTTCTTCCTGCGATAAGTCTCAGATCACAACAAGTTATATAACTCGTGACAGCAGCTGCGTGGCCAACAACATAGCATAAAGATTTAATCTGCACCCCATGTTTATTGTTTATTATTATTATTATTATTATTAATAATTATGTTGTTTACTGTTTATTGTTTATTATAATTACATTGTTTACTCTGAATATTTATCTGTTTGATTGTTTTAGAGACATTAAACATCAGCAGTAATCAGATCAGCTACAGTATGTAAATATACATGTATATACAATAATATAACACTTCTGTTATCTTCATATTATTCTTTGGTTGAAAACTGCTCCCCAAGTCACAAGATGAATAAATATACAGTCAGGTGGAAGTTGATGACAGAACTAAATTAAACTTGTTTATGTGTCTGAACTCAGCCAACGATCATTTATGAGGGAAGACGCTCCACTCTGTAAAACCACTGTTCAGTCAGCGTGGACTGAGTGTTTTACCCTGCGTTCACATGCTGTCGGAATAATCAGAAAAATGAACTTTCAAATTTTTTTTTTTAAATAATATTTAATTTATAATAAGATATTATATAGGCTGTAATCATGAGTTGCCATCCACAAAGTGTGACCTAGAGTAGTTAGAAATATTATTTATGAGCATTAACCATGACAACAAGTAACACAATCAATCAATCAAATACTGGAAACAGTATCAACATGTTATTCTGACACTCTGACCAGCATGTCTTCTCTGTAGCAACCATATTGTTTCCACATTCTGAATTGAAAGCACATGAACACACCTAAGTCAGAAGAACGAGTTCCCAACTCAGGAAATCCAAACATCCCAGGAGCACATGAATGCAGCATTAAATTTTAAATTTGAATCTTGAATAAAGTAGCTCATGAAAATCAGAATCAGATCAGACTCTGAATCTACAGATGCTCAATATTAAACTCATAATGATAGAAAGAAAAAAACAAAAACTTTAAAGGAGGAAGGTTTTCACAGACACTCAAATACCTTATTATTATTCTATTGCTGAACATAGAGTATATGAGTCCTTTTCCCTCGGCTCTCTGCCCTCAGCTCAAAACTACGACCTCATGTTTATTCATTATTGTTATCATTTTCATAATTGAGCTAATTGATGATGCGGCGTGAGGGGATATTATTCATCTAACAAGCCTCCAGGGGCCAGTGACAGGACAGCAAGAAGGGGGGTGGGGGGTGGATCAGCACTTTGTGTGCCAAAAAAAGTGCATGTGTGCGTGCGTGTGACTGGGGACGTCCTATAAGTCGTTGTCAGGGAAGCAGAACAGTGAAAGAATTTGGCAGTGGATCGTTTCCCTCCGTCCAACAGAAGCTGAATCCTCCTTGAAAACAGCTGCATGTGGTCGAGGACATTCTCCATCTCTTCTCCTTTCTCTCTCTCTGTTAATCTCTCTCTCTCTACTTGCTCTCTCATCCTATTTATCTCTTTTTTTCTCTTTCTTCACTCTTCCTTATTTCCACTTCTTCTCCTTTACTGTCTTTCTCACTTGTTTCATATCTTCCTCCTCTCTTCCTCCCTCTGCCCTTCTCCCACTCTCTTTAATCTGTCCATCCCGTCATGCATTATTTATGAAGGATGGACACAGACACACTTTAAGTCATTGTTAAAGGAGACAGACAGGAAGACAGACAGGCTGCAGTACCACTGTCCGCCACAAGGTGTCAGTGTTCACCAGCGAATCTTTCCCTCGTATAAGCGAGAGTTTTACTCCAGCTTATATTCTCCTGAGAACCTCCATATATTTTCATGATATTCTGTCTTTTTCTTGCTCTCAACAAATCCCATGAAAATCAAAAACAAATTGATGAATGATCACTGATTATTAAGTATTGTAAACCTCATATATCTGACTCCTCTGAGCTCCACTGTTTCCAGGACTGGGTGGCATGTTCCTTCCTCACCATAAACACACACACTGTAGTTTATTCTGAGTCAGTCCATCACACACCCTAACCCTAACCCTCCACTGTACCAAACACTCACTAGATCACCAAATGTGGATTCATCCAGCACTGAAAATAGTCCCAACAAATTCACTATCTCCTCCTGTTTCAGTAACATTTGCAGTGATCCGCTGTTTTAGGAAAAACATTTTTGGTATTTTCATTCGATTTGTTGACAATAAAAATTGGGAAAAATTTAGATATTGAATGAAGTAAGCTTTTATTTTGGTGGTAGACTGGGTTTGGCTGTTAGAGTTGCTGGTTCGATTCCGCACCTCCTGGAGTAAAATATTGATCCTCAAAGGGCAAACTGTAAGTCACTGTGGATAAAAGTGCCTGTTAAACAAATTTCGTCTAATGTCAAATCTGCAGCGGAGGGTGAGGTTGTTTTTGTTTTCCTGAGATTTTGTTTCTGTGCGTCTCATAACAATATGAGGGTTCAGGTGGTTGTAGTTTGCTGAAGCTGCAGACAGGTAGTACACATGACGGCTACTGCAGATGAGAGTTTATTGTTTGTGCAGGTTGGTAGGAACCTCGACTCATTGTCACTTTGTAAAGGGGGAAAGTCGAAACCAGCGGATTAAAGACAGAAGAAGAAATTGCCTCTTCAGGGAGCGTCGGGATCGGTGTGTTTGTTTTGTCTTTAGAAGTTTCAAATAGGCTTTTGACTGGCGCTGCCTTTTATGGTTCCTGTTAATGTGAGCAGCCGTTAACTCCCACTGAGCTCAACACAACAGCAGCACACTGAACCCACGTGCGTGATTGTTACTGTCAGGATCAATAAGAACAGACTGGCGTACGTGACCGATCTAACCAAACCGATAAGTCTCCTCTGTTTGTTCATGTGTAACTTAAGAGCACGAGGGTCCGAGTTTCCTGAAGACGAACGTGTCTGTTTCCCTGGTTACGACCGCTGTCGCACAGCTGATACTCGAACAAGCTGTTCACAGTTTTCAGGTTTGGTTTCAGACGTAGACTGAGAATGTTGAGTTTGGTCAAGCTTCACAGCAGCTGGACAGTTGCTAAATCTGATACAACATCAAGCAGCAACAACAAATCGACAGGTTTGACTGAAAAATTAATTGTAAAGTCATTTTTCAAGTGTAAAAGGTGAATATTTGATGGTTTCTGCTTCCTGTGTGTTAAAATGGTTGTAAACTGAACAGCCTTTGGGGTTTTCGACTGTTGCATGAAATAAGAGATTTGAAGACGTCGTCTCGAGCTGTAGAAAGTTGTGAGCAGCATTTGTGATTCTTTTCTGATGTTTTGGTGACTATGAAAATAACTGTTAGTTTTAGCCCTAACGCAGAGCATCTCCTCTTTTTGTATGAGATTTTTATTTTTTTCATTGCTCCTAAGACTAAAGCGAATGCACCACAAAGACATAAAGCTGCCTAAATTGAGTTAGTGGTTTCTAATATAGAATATGGCTGGATATCGAACCACAACACTTTTTGACGCTACTCACCATGTGTCTGTTTCAATAACTGATGAAAGTTCTGAAAGCTGGCAGTTAATACCTGATTCACAGTCTGGTTTATTACTTCGTTGATCAGACTGTTTCTGATTCAAATCAAAATTTGGCAAATTTTACTGTATTTTATTCTGACAAGCTCAACAACTTAAGCTTTTGTTGAATGAGGAAAGCATTTTTATTTTATTCATTTATTTAAATTTTCTTTTATTATTTTTATTATGGAAGCCTCCAGGGCAAGGAAAAGAAAAATGTTTTGTTTTTGTAATACTCATTTCAGCCACAAGAGGCTGTGAATGTTTTGAACATGAATGCATATTTGCATTTAGACTGTGGTGGTGGTGCACTTCAGCGTCTTGTGGCCAAAATGAGTATTACAAAAACAAACACAAAAATAACTTTCATTTGCCTCGCAGGACTTCCATATTTATTCCTAAAATTAAAGAATCAAAAAGGTATTGTTTTGTATTGATACCAACCCGCGCTAGTTACCAAAAGCTTTCATATTTCTGCTAAATCAACAGAAGATTTTCAGATAGAGATTTTGAAAATTAAAATCACAAAATTTTTACAATTTAAAATTGTACAGACATGTTTATAAGATGATGTGTCTCTGTCCACTTACCTTTTGTTTTTTCATATCAGCAACCACATCCATATGAGACGTTGTTGTGGGACAAAGCAAAGAGAGCAAAATTGAAAATAGTCCCCAGGTGTAATTAGTTGTCCCAACCAAAGAAGAAGAACAGCTGCTGGATGTAACTGAGTGTGACTGATACAGATGTGTTAAGCTCCTTGATGCTCTTCACACTTTAATCCTGCAGCCTGCTCTCATCTACACCCTGATAATCTGATTTACACTGAGAATTAGAGTAACACACACTGAGCGCTGACATCCATCATGTGAGGCAATCTTAGTTTATTGATCCTGGCAAACTTGAAGTAATAACTAGTCAGCTGTTATCATCTTGAGCTGCTGCTGTAAGTCTAACCTGAGGGAACTCGCTTACTTTACAGTCTTCACTCATGATTTCTGATTAATTTATGGGTTATTCTATCTGTCTACATATATATATATGTGCTGAGATTTATAATGATGTAATAATGTACATACCAGACCTCAGTCAAACACAACACTCTGGGTTTTAGAGATCGTATCAAGGACTCAGCTCTTGGTTAGTTTAGCTCCTACATCTTTTATTTCCTATTTACATGTTTCCACTCAGCCACATTTTCTCAAACACACTGTATTGATTTTCATGCATATGCCGATGACACACAGCTATATGTGCTAAACCTGGTGAGACTTTAGATATAACTCAGCTCCTCAACTGTCAACAGCTGGACAGCGCAGAAGTATCTTAAAATCACTTCATCTTTCGGTTCATTTACATTATTTGGTCCAACTGACCTCCTCTGCTCACAATCTGGTGGATATTTGACTTATTTTGCAAACAGTCCTGCTTCCTTCGTCTGAGGACAATATGTCTAAAATTATACAAAAGTAATCCATCCCTCCCTCTGAGGTTTAGAATAGATTTTAAGTCAAGTCGCGTATATTTCTAGAGCACAGCTAAACTCAGCTTGAGTTGAACAAAGTGTTGCACAAAGGATATTAAAATAAATAAAAGTAACTAAAATACATTTTTTTGCCTTTATTTGACAGGACAGTAGAGACAGAAAATGCAGGGACAGAGAGCAGGGGAATGACATGCAGCACTTTGTAACTCTGATTAGGAAAGTTCAATATAAGCAAAGGTATTATTTATTTGTATGTGTATGTCTTTGGAGTCGGAGCGGAGGGTTATTCTCAGTAGAAGCTGTTACAAAAGTGAATAAAACCAGATAAATAAAGATGCTGAGATGAAAACAAACAGGAAAAATATTGTTGTTGTCAGGTTGAAGCGTTTTCATCAGATTTATTTTCAGCCTCCGTTCTGTTTGTGTTCATCCAGCAGTTTCAAGTTGAAGAGCAGCATCAACATCAGACTTTTTTTTTAATAACAGTATAATGTTCAGATAGTTCACATTCAACACACACGTACAAAAGTAACAGAGCAGGACACACACACACATCAAAGTCAACGACACAGATCAAAAGCAGCCACACACACACACACACACACAGATCAAAGCGGTGATGTGTAAAATGACCAGTCATCTGAGAGATTACTCTTTCTTCCTCTTCCTCTCTCAATCTCACACACTGAGGTTCCTTTTTTTTTTTTTTGTGCAACATGTGATAAATTATAAAACAAAGGAGATTCAGTTTCTGTCTCTGTTTCTCTGTCTGTCTCTCTTTATTATATTAAAACAGGCTGAGAACAAGAGGCGGATCAAACTCTCAGCATAGAATAATAATAAATGCTCTACATTCCTACATTTTAAAGCTTCTGATATTCACCCTCTAAAACAACACCTAACCTAAAATTACAACTTTATTCGATTAATACGACTTTGTTCTCGTGTGTGTGGCCTTCATACACTGACGTCATTTATTTCGGTCGTTTGGAGCTGGTTTAAAATTCATCTGCAGCTTATAATTAACTGACCTCATTGACTCAAATGAATGTAGAATGAAAGAAGCTGATATACTTATGATTTGTGATGAGAACATGGAGGTTATTGAGAAATCATCGTGATCTGATGGTGTAATTATCAGATTGAATTATCAATTTAATTTTCATTCTTTTAAGTAATGAAGCGTCACCTATGCTTTCTGAATGTAAAGATTCTGACTGTATTTATGAAGCTCAGTCTCTTTACAGACTCAAACATGTTTGTTTAAATAAAACAGCCAATCACCAGCATTATTAAATCTTGGTCCAAGCTTGCTGCATACTGATTGGCTCACTGACGCTGATGAGATCTACTCATTTACTCCTTAAATTTGGTATCAAATGACAAGATGAGACATTTTCGTGTCAAACAAATTCAGTCTGTCCATAAAAGTATCAAAGTTTGACACCCAGCTCTGTTAATTCCACTCGGTTCCCGATTCAGTGTCTGATTTTACACCTATGACAGAATAATCTCAATTAACTAACAATCAATTGGTGTTTCTCTGTGTTTTTCAGTTACAGATACTTCACTCCTCCACCCAGGAAGAGCAGGAACCACTGATGGACCGAGTCCCACCGCCAACCCAAGCTCCACCTCCAGCCAACCCCTGCTCTAAGATCCCCGCTGACACCGACACAACTGACTCCACCACCGAGGAAAGACAGGATGATGGGAAAACATCAACAAAGGAGAAGAGAAGAGCCCGCAGCAGATCCCTGAAGCTCCCCCAGCCCTCCAAGCTCCACCTCTTCCTGTCTCAGACCTCCAAACCCGACCCAAGCTCCGGCTGCGCCTCCGCCGCTGCCCTCCCTCCAAAGACGAGGGCGCCCAGGCAGCCGTCGACGCCTCATGACCCAGAGAGCAGCGGCTCTTCTGGGGTTAAGCTAAAAGCACTGGCCTGCACCTCCAGCTCTTCTCGCCTCCCCAAACCAAAGAGCCACTGATCCGCCGGTCTCAACCCGGCTTCCTAACACGCAGCGACGTGACCTTTCCCGCCGTGTCACTCTGATCCATTTGATCAATTTCACTGATCCGAACCTCAACCTCCAAACTTCCTGTTCCTCTAAATTCTCACATTAACACTGTGGCTGTAAAGATCACCACATGATTTAATCTGTACATTAGGTTGAAATATACACAGTTAACTTATTTATTATTAATTTAATGAACACTGTGGTCGATCAATAAAGGTTTGTAAGTCTTAAAACACAAGTGCAGAAGCTGGTTGTTCTTTATTCCTCTAAAGGCCTGTTCACTCGCTGTGTGTTAGGAACCACGCTAACTGTCTAAATGTATACTGGTGCCTGATGGACTGACTTCACACTGGAAACGGCCGACAGTGTGGAAACCAGTCCAACCTGGCTGCTCTTCCTTCACCTCTCCAAAATCTCCTCCAGGAAGTCTTCGTCACCGAGGAGTCACCCAAACACAGAGACCTGTATCTCACCAAGACCTGCTACCCAAACTGGATCCTACTATCTACTTATCTATTCATCTGTTCATCTATTCATCTGTTCATCTATTCACTGTTCATTGTAGACGATCCATCTCAAACCTGCTGCTCTGCAAAACGACTCGTCTCCAAGGTCAGAAAATCCAACTTTTATATTTTGTTCCCTCTCAGAGAAAATGAGTTGTTTATCGTCTCTCTGTCCTCGTGTTCACTCTGTGGGTTTGACATGTTCTTTACAGACTGTTTCCTCTCTGCTGCTGTTTACTGGAAAAACCTCCTGCCTCCAGATCTGATCATAATTTAGTTCCTGTTTGAGTTATTTTTTTTATAAAACCTGCTCAGAGGTGGAAGAAAAGTTAACATGTTGGAGGTGAGAGGTTTTTACCAGACAGTGATGATTTGATCAGAAGGACGCAAGTTAAAGACTGGCTAATGGCTGGCTAATGGCTGGCGAAAGGCTTGCTAAAGACTGGCTAAAGGCTGGCTAAAAGCTGGCTAAAGGCTGGCTAAAGGCTGGCTAAAAACTGGCTAAAGGCTGGCTAAAGGCTGGCTAAAGGCTGGCTAAAAGCTGGCTAAAGGCTGGCTAGAGGCTGGCTAGAGGCTGGCTAGAGGCTGGCTAGAGGCTGGCTAATCGCTAGCCGAGGTTAACAGTCTCATTATGCTTCAAACTAAGTGTTTGTCTGCAGTGGTTGAATATAACTAAGCACATTTACTCAAGTTCTGTACTCATGTACAGTTTTAAGGTAGTTTTCTGTCATTATTTCCATTTCAGTTCAGAGGGAAATATTTGACATTTATGGCAGCCGTTGCTTTGATGATCATAATTTTACAAACAAATTGTGATCAGCTTATGATATATGATGCATTGTTATTGATTAAACCATTAGTTAACTCCACTTTAAACAACTACTAAATAAAAGTACCTGCCTCAGTAATAATGATCCAGCAGTGGAGTAATATGATACTGACAGGAGCTAATGAGTACTTTTAGTTTTCATACTTTGAGTACATGCTGCTGCTTCTGTACTTCAGTAAAACTCTGAATGCAGGACTTGGATTATTTTTACCATGATACTCTGCTTTTACTGATCTGAACACTTCTTCACCACTGCTTGATAAATTATCTAACAACACCTAAAACCGCTGTTCCAACCATGGGATCAGCTGGTGGCTGCAGCCCATAATTTTCATCACTTTCCAAACCCGACAAACAGACAGTTGCCGAATCCGTGCAGGGTTTGGACCGGATTGATATTTATTTATTTATGTGCAACATCATGAATTGATTGAAAACTGTCTGGAATGATAATGATTAATTGCAGCAAGGCTATAAAGACACACAGCAGACCCTAACCCTTACGACATGGTTGGTTTGAAGCATCCTGAGGCCTTTAACTAACCAGACCGACCATTAAAATCATCACAGAGACTCACACAGAACAGAAACATGAGTGTGTTTTAGTCTCAATATTCAACAGAGGACTGAAACTTCCTCTCTCCTCTCAGTCATTTTTAGATGTTATTCCTGCTCTGATATCACATTTAGACTGAACGAGCAGCCAGGAGACATCTGCAGGATCCACAGCCTCACATTAACATTTTGTCACCTGTATGAACCCACTGACATTCACCCTCCTCTGACGGATCACACTCCGTCTGACAGGTGGAACATAATCTCATTTATATCGGTGAGACAGAGACTCTCCTCCCAGCGCTGCTTGCTTTGATATTAATCACTGTATATGCAAAAGAATATGCAACACAGTCGCAGGTTCAAGCCCCAAAAACAGACACTTTGTCCTGCCTGTGTGCCCTTGAGCAAGAGCAGAGATGGCGTTGAAAATATATGCAAAAACAAACTTAGCGTAGTTTCACATTTCACGCAGCTGAGGAATCTACAGACAATCCCACCATCAGCCGAACATCATGATCTATTAATCAGGAATCACACACGTGTCTGCAGCTGCGGGACGGTCGAGGTACCGGTGACAAAATGTGACAGAACAACAGCAGCAGCAGCAGCAACTTTTTTTTTTTTAAGCAAAAAAGTTAAAAAAAAAAAAAGTCATTTAACGGTGAATATTTTCTGTGAAGATATTTGGGTTTTAAACTGTTATTCTGACAAAACGATCGAACGAAATAATCAAAAAGGAAAATGATCTTTAGTTGCGATCTGAGTCAATATAACAATCAGGTGACTGACAGGTGACACAAACCCTTCCTGCACCTGATTGGACAAAGGTGTCACTGGCTGCGCTGTCATTGGTTGTCTGAGTGAAAACAGCAGCTTTACGTAGGTTTTATTTCATCATGTGAAAACAAACATACAACACACGTGTCCAAAACAAAACATGGAGTCAACACAACAAACCATGAGCAGCTCACAAAGCACTTAGTTAGAGTTAGAGTTAAAATAAAATATTGAATGCATTCAACTGTATCTGTTTTACACCTTTTATAAAAAACGCAAACAGATTCCAAGGATCTCACATCGTCTTCCCACTAAGTTTCTGAATGAACCTGAGAACCAGGAGCTGCAGCTGCAGACGCTTTATTATTTACAGCTGCTAACGAGCTGTGTGACGAGCCAGCGTCATTTGAACATTAGTTTGATTGGTTTTCTGATTGGGGAGAAACATCTGATCTGGTAATCACATGATGTAACAACACTGTTGTTGCATAAAGTTTAAAAGTCATTTTAAAAACACAAACATCAGTTGTGACTCATCAGAACTGATGCAGGTCCAGGTCTCCCTCCTCTCCCACTCCTCCTCAGTGTCTCCATCCACTCCTCTTCTTCGTCTTCTTCTTCTGTTTTCCTCTCTCCTCTCAGAAATGACGGACATGTCTTCTCTCTGCCTGTCCACCTGCTTTATGGCTCTCCCATCTCTCTTTTCTCATCTCTGTCCATCCATCATCTCTGTGTGAAGAAGCTGCAGCAGGGAGGATAACAAGGCCGACAGGGAGAGGAGGAGGAGGAGGAAGAGGAAGAGGAGGAGGAGGAGGAGGAGGTGAAGAGAGAACACTGTCAGCTCTAATTGGTCTTTTTTTTTATTATTCCAGTTTTGTTCTCCTCTCCTCTCTTCCTCTTTCTCTCTTTCTGTCCTGATCACCAACTGGCCTCCAGAAACTCCAGGGGCCCCACAACACCTATTTTTCCTGTGGCCCCTTAGGATGTTAGTCTGACCATTCCTCCTTTCCTGCATCCCCCTTTCCTTTCCTTTCCATCTGTATTTCCTTTACTATCATCTTATTTCGTTTTTTCTTTTCTTAATATGGCCAACATACACACACACACACACACACACACACACACACACACACACACACACACACACACACACACACACCTGAGAGCAACAGCAGGTACCACTCGGGTGTTGTAGATAAACCCAGTTGCCATGGAAATACAGCCAGGCAGCCATGGCAACAGCTGCAATGGGATTCAACCTGAAACGTAAAACAACACACTCTTCCTGATGCTGGTTTAAATCTGTGTGGATGAACTCCATCTCCCAGAATCCTCCATATCTTCTCCTGCCCTTCCCTACCTCCTCATTTCCTTCCATTTATTCTAATTTCCTTTGCTTCTCCCCTTTCCTTCTCTTTAGTCTCCTTTCCACCTTTCCTTTTCTTCCTCATTCTCTCCTTCATTCGTCTTCGGTTCCACTTCCTTGTTCCTCTTTCCCTCTCTTCTCTCTCCTTCCATCTTCTTTTCCTTTCCTACCTCCTCTTTTCATTCCTCCTACCTGCCCCTTTCTTTCATACACCTCCTTTCATTTGTTTCTATCTCTCATCTCATTCTCTACCTCCTACCTTTCTTTCCTTGACCATTTTCTTCCTAATTTCTTCACTTTTTCCTCAACCTCTTCCTTCCATTTCTTTCCTCCTTGTTTCCTTTCCTTTTCATAATCCTTTGTTCTTTTTTCTTCCATACTTCCCCTTCTTCCTCCTCTCCTTTTCTTCCATGTCCCCTCCTCTCAACTTCTTTTTCCTTTACCCACTTTTTTTAACCTTCTTGTCTTCCCTTCTTTCTTCTCTTCTCTGCCTCCTTATTGATCAAATTTCTCCCCCTACCTCCTCCTTTTCATTTCCTTCCCTTCCTTCTCATTTGATTCCTTCTCCTTGCCTTCGTTATCACCCTCTCCTTCTCTCCTTTCCTTCTCTATATTGTCCATCCTCCTTCTCTTTCTTACCTTCCTTCTTCTTTTCCTTCCTCCTCAGTTTTGTTACTCCCCCTTTTCTCGCATACACCCCTTTTCATTGGTTTCGTTCTCTTCTTCTCTACCTTTCTTTCCTTGACCTTATTTTTCCTTGTTTTGACATTTTTTCTCAACCTCCTCCCTCCATTTATTTTCTCCTTTTTCTTTTACCTCCTCCTTTCCTTACACATCCCCTCTTCTCAACTTCCTTTTTTCTTCACTCACTTTGTTTTTTTACCTTCTTGTCTTCCCCACTTTCATCTCCCCTTCTCTGCCTCCTTATTCATCATATTTCCCCTTCCTACCTCCTCCTCCTCCTCTCTCCTTCCCCCTGAGGTCTGACACTCGTCCTGAGAAACTCCTCAGGGTTAAAACTGTGACAGAATCTAAAGTTTATTGTCCGTCAGCGCCTCGTTTGTGCTCGTCCTGTTAATGAGTGCTGTGCGTCATCATCAGCCCCCGGCAGGGAGGAAAGCAGGGAAGTGGGGTTGGGGGGGAAATAGGAGCAGATTGACTATGTCTTAGCTGAAGCTTACACTGGATTTAACAGGTGCACGTTCTCACCCCAGAACCGCGGCCGCCGGCTTAAACCTGAAGGTCATTTCATCTTAACGACGGATTCATTAATGAGGAAAAATAACAGTTAATCTGCCTCCCAGCAGCCGGCCAATTAAAACCCTCCGCTGATGAAACAGCTGGAAGCAGCTGCTCAGAGACAGTCATTGTGTATAGGCAAATGTTGTTGGTTTGAAACTTTCTAAAAATCTTACCTGTATTTATTTTTAAAGTTTCTATTTATGTATTTAATTTCAGATAATTCCTGACTTTAGGTTTAACTGATCTCAGATATATATTTAATCAAATTCAAATCTTTCAAATCCCTGATCGAAGCTTTTCACCATTAAACTAAAATAACTCAGTCTAATTAACTCAGTCTAATTAAAACTTTAAACCTGAAGAAGAGATGAGCAGCAGAGTGAATGAAGTGAACAGCTGTCGTCTGATCCGGGTCAGATCCACACTGTGACTCAAGATTCATCAGAGTTGAACCGAGACTCATAGATGAGATGATCAGCTGATCATTACAGATGTTACAGAGTGATGCCGCTGCAGAGAGCACCGCTGCAGAGAGCACGTTCACCAGAACAGACGCACGTGTGTTATTAGCAAGTATTTTTGAATCACCAGTGAGAAGCTGCTACATGAGTGTGATCTCTCTTTGCAAATGGCAGAGCAGCGATTAAAGGACATGGTCGTTAGCGAGATTCGTTAGCGGTCTTCACTCATCCAGGAACCAGATCCAAATTGGAGCCAGCTGTAGAAACACACGTCAGTGCAGAAATACCAACGATATTATTGGTATATATCGATATTATTTGGGAACACCTGCATTGTCCAATAAGACACAAATCCTACTTGTATAACACCTGTGTCGTACAGGTGTTGACTCATGTCAGTGTTTTAGCACCGAGCTCACAGTGAGTGATGGTGTTGGACTGAACTGTTTTACATTCAGAAGGGGTTCCTAATATTCCGACCTCCTCATCTACGCTAATAGGAACAACAAAAAATAAACAACCTTTAATTCTGACCTCAGTCAATTAGATTTACACATTTCAGACAAAAACTCAACGTCATCAGCTGTTGTGTTGAATTGATTGTGAACAGATTGTACAGGTGTACCCAATAAAGTGGACACTGAGTGTAGATTTGAGCTCCTGTAGAAGCAGTCTTGTTATTATGTACTTGTCCAGAGGCGGGCGGACACTAGAAAGGCATATTGTTTTACTTTCTGTTTTTGTTCCTGATGGCGTGGCCGCTCCACGTGACATGTGACCAGAGGAAGTGTCTGAGCGCTCAGGTTTCTTTAAACCACCTGTACCTGTTGATCTGATCCACATGGAGCCTTGTCTCTTCCCTCTGACGTGTTTCACATCACATCCATCACTTCTTAGCTGCACTAATTCATGCAAGTGACACAGAACCCAGCGGGGTGCGTTCACAGCCGAACACGCTTAAAATTCATTTCCAAACGCACACGCACGCAGAGAGAGGACAGCTGCATTGATGTTCCTAACATGTCGGTTGACTCCACAACACAATGAATGGAATTCTCATTAAAAACTGAATCGAGATGAAAAGTAAATGAAGCAAGACAGAGATGTAAAAGAAGAATATTCATTTAAAATGAAAGAGGAAACAGATTAAAGTAAATCTGTTTCCTCTCCTTCAAACAAGGTTAAAGATTTTCATCTCGGAGGATCCGTCGCTTCATCCAGGAAGAACATGAAAAACAGAAAACATGCCCGAGTCGTGTCAGGGCTTTGCTCTCCTCATGTCATGTCTCATGTATCTTCACGTCTCTTCATGTTTCTGCTGTGAAATCATGGAAAGGTCATAAAAGATAGAAAACAGCTCGTTAACGACAGGATGAGTCTGAGTGAGACGGCGTCGACTCCTCCACGGTTCAGGGTCTGAGGAAAAAAATCTCCATCATGTAGGAATCCAGATTTTTCATGAAATACAAGTATGATTAACTTTAATAAATTCGTGATTCAGTATTTATATATTATCAGGTTCCCACATGAAGGAGGAAGTGGAGTCAGGACATAAACAACTCTTCATTTTTGTATTTCAACACTGGAAATGCAAAAGCACATTTTCCTCAGATTTGTCGTCAAATTATTAACATAGACTTTCCAGTCTAATCCGTTTCATTTTTAATAACAATCAGAACGTCACAAGTCATTAACTCTGCTCCTGATCAAACCCATGATAATCTGAACATCGAAACACCTGGAAACTCCTGGAAACTCCTTGACTTGTTCAATCAGGTGAATTTTAACTACAAATAAACTCAGTTTGTTTCCTTCATTTAAAAAGTAACTTTTTAACACCTGTCTTTTAACTTGAAGCTACAACATCTGTGAAGGCTCCACCCTCTCAACACCTGCTGCTGCTGCTGTTGTTGTTGTCGTTGTTTTTGTTGTTCACCCTAAGACGTCACTGAAATCCAGTTTCAGAGACTAAAAGACTGAACCTCATCACAGACACAAATGATTCCCAAATATTATTTATTTAGTTAAGAAAGCCACAGTTTCAAGTTATTTGACAAAATCTGCAGGAAACTCCAGCTGCAGAGATGTTGAAAATGCTCTGATGATGATGATGATGATGACGATGATGATACACATCTGCAGAGCAGCTGGATGTGACAGACACAGATAGAGTCACAGATCTTTCCTGAGCTGAAGTCTTATCTTCATGCTGAGCTGTTTTCACTCTGTGTGCAGCTGTGATACTGTGTATGTGTCGTATTTGCATTCACGCCTTACTTGTCTTTTCCTGATATCTCAGATTTCAGTTTGAAAGTGAACATTTAGTTTGGATTTTTGATATAAAGTCAGGTTTGTAC
The DNA here is from genome assembly GCF_021018895.1 of Seriola aureovittata. Taxonomy (NCBI): domain Eukaryota; kingdom Metazoa; phylum Chordata; class Actinopteri; order Carangiformes; family Carangidae; genus Seriola; species Seriola aureovittata. The sequence goes on along the minus strand of NC_079384.1, from coordinate 19,879,762 downwards.
CAGGTTTGACGCTGAAACACTGAAACTTTTTGGTTTTAACACAGAAAATGATCAAAGTTGTAAATTATTCAAATTATTTCTGCACCGCCTGTAATAAAGGCCATTTCAAAACACTGATGGGGATGGATGGGTCACATCGTAAATTATTCATAATGTACATTTTCACAGTTTCTCTTTTTAATTCTCATTAATTAATTAACCCCTATCATGTCTACTTTCCCGTTTTTCCTATCACTGTTAAGCTTCTATCAATGAATCTCAACACTTCCTGAAGATTTTTCACGTTAAAAGTTTTCAAGGCAAGCAGACATCAACTGTTCGATGCTAGAAGACTTTTATTTTGAAATATCTGTGCAGGAAGTATTGGATTGTTTTGAAAGTAGACAATCAAACAACTAAAAAGACAGAAAGAAGAACAGAGAGGGGAGGAATTAGGTTTTCAACCTTAGAGTTCCCTCCAAAAAAAGCCTCAAAAGTAATAAGCTCTTAAAGTCTGGAATAATTGTCAGTAAATTAATGTAGTTGATAAATAATTGTCTCATTGTCATTGTCAAGTCATTAAATATTTCAGTTTTCTGCTGTTGAAGGGTCTTACAAAGTCTTATTTGGTGACCTGTGTTGCTAAAGAGTCAGTTCTGTGGAAATGTACATTATCCTGAGTTTATACTGTAAAACAGGTAAATATGGAGGAAGTGTTGCATTTTCATCAATAGCAAATTAAAGCAAAGACTGTGTGAAGGTCGGAGTTTCCACCACGAGCTGCTGTGTTGTGGATAATATTTCAGTATCTGTATTTACACGTATTTAAACAGACGTTAAATATCAGCTCAGAATAATACTCACTCCTCATATCTGTACAGTATCTGCGATATCCAGTCCTGCAGTATATCCACTCGGCTGTGTCCTGTACTCTACTCTCTCTGTGTGTTGTCTGGGGGAAATACTCTTATTTTGAAAAACTTGAAGGACAGGTATTTTATGTTGACAGACATCCTGCCCTTTCCTGTGTCACCTGCTGGTTTTGCAGAATTTGATTTTTGTGCAATAACTCTGCAGAACTCGGTGTGTTACCTCGCCGCCGCCACCGCGCTAACTCTTATTTATGTGACAAACTGTACAAAGTCTTATCCACTGTAATTATTATTATTATTATTATTGTTATTAACACTGAATTGTGAGCTTGTAAAGCATCTCAGTCTGAAAATGCACTTTAAATGAAACAATGTGGGGCTTCATTCAGCTTCTCTTAAAGACGAAAATGTCTCAACTGCTGCATTTTAATTGTGTTTTGTTGTTTTTGTCGTTTTTTTGTTGTTTTGTTTCTCAGCGTATGAAGCTGCTGCTCTGGATTCATGCTGCGTTCAAATCACATGGAAACAAATAGCAAATGTTAAAGAGATTCATTCAATTCAAACCATCAAATCATCATCTGGGGCCAGTTGCACAAAACACCTTAAGTTTTCTACTTAAGTCTGACACTTAAGGTTGAATTTCTCCTTAGCTGAGGGCGTTACTGAAGGTTGTTGAAAAGACATTTTCAGCGATGAAAGAGTTTCAATGGAGACCATGTGTTCGCTGGTGTTAGCGCTTGTGATATCTGCTAACACCTCACCTGTATCGTCTCACAAAGTTGGCCAGAAGAATTAAATGGCAGAAGAAAAGATGGAAAGAAACCTGAATAGGTCAGAGGAGGGAAAAGGTGAAACTTCTAGAAGAAAATAACAAAAGAAAACACATCCTTAAAAGTAAATTTGATCCTCAAATAAAATCCAACAGACACTCAGTGAATGACACGGCTCACAGCTGATCAGTGGACATGAACTACTTCATCAATAATTGGAAGCTGGAGAAACTGGAAAGATCCTGTAGCATCAAACCACAGAGCATCATTAACTGCAGAGGAGCTGAGGAGCACACCTGAGGGAAGAGGAGTGATCAGCTCTAGACGGTCGGACAAATCAGAAACTGACTGCCGATATAATCTATATAGCAAAATCAATTCCTGGTCGTTAAAGGTCCATCAGGTTCTTCCTGTTCATCCTCATCCTCATAATCCTTTATCACCATGAATTCAGATATACTGAGGTTAAGATACAATCAGACGACCCTTACGTTTTTTTCCTTAGTTTGGTCACTAAGGTCTTAAGTGACTTTAAGTGATTTCTCAAGTATAAGACTAAGATAAGGAGAAAACCTTCAATACTTGAGTGAACCTTTTAAGCAAACCTCAAGGAGAAGACTTTGTACAAAAGTTTTAATTTTAAGGGAATTTTAAGTTGGACTTTAAGGAAATCATCATCAGGACAACACGAAGAGTCACGACTAAAATTAAATATCTCACAAATCATTGTGTTAACAGCAAGCAAACAAACTCAACATATAATAATTTATTTTTAGGTTCCACATCTCTTCATGTCACAAACTCCGCTCTAAACACAGAAAACTACAGTCATGGCGTCCTGACAGTGTGACATCACCTTGACAGCGTTCCCATGTGACATAAATGCAGCATGCTTGTCCAGGAGTCAGCTCGATTCCCATCAGCCCTGCTCTCATTGGTTGATACAGATGCAAGAAAAAAAAATAATAATAACATTAAACTAATGAAGTTTAATATCTGCTCTGTTGAAGCCTGTGCGACTGATAAATAAAAACCTGCTGAATATTTCCTCATCACCTGCGTCACACCTGTGAGACGTTGAGTGCTGAAGGTTTCATCGGACGTCTGTGTTCCTGTTATAATTGGCCGATACAGCCCCCCTTGTTGCTCATTGGTTAATATTTATGGTCCTCTTCTGTCATTGGCTGTGATGTCTCCAATGCTGCTGAGAAGCCGAATGCTGAAATAAAGATAATCTACACTGAAGCTTCTCTGAGTCTGAGTCTGGTTCATTGATGCTGTTTTACTTTTATTTTGACAGAGCCTGGTTGTCTAGGTAACCAGGTGAATCCTGCTCATTCAAAAGCAGCTGTATGATTCGTTCATAAGAAGATGATCTGAGTTTAAATAACTTCTGGTGTTGGAAAAGGAAGAAGAAACACTTCCTATAAGTACTGGAAAGGTGTTAATGAATCACCTGCATGGAGATAATGAGGTACTTTTAATGTGAAACATCTGTGCAGGAAGTAGTGAGTTTAATGATGCTAGAGTAACAGTGAAGTAACAGCAAAGTAGAGCAAATGTACATTCCACTAAATGTATTTCTTTTGGTGCTCAGCTCAGCAACTTGTTTAAACAGACAGATGAAATGTGATTTATGTTGGTTGCTATAGTTTTCCATCGACATAAAGTTTGTCTTAATTTGAGATGTAATTGATTTATGAATAAATCAATAATAATACAATAGTTTTTTTACAGGAAAAAAAATCTAATTTTATAGTAAAATCCTGAAGGTTGATGTTTCTCTATTCTGTCGTTAATTTTCATGATGTGTTTACAGTAGCTTGACCTTTAAACAGATCTCTCTCTCTCTTTCACACTCTAACACACACACACACACATAAACACACACAGAGGAAAGATGTATGTGTATTAATCAAAATACGAGTTTGTCTGTTTGTTGAGCTTAAATAAAGCTTTGAAACAAAAGACTGAACTACACACACATACACCCACACACACACACACACACACACACACACACACACTCACACAATAACTAACTGGCTTTCTTTGCTGTTTAGACTTTGAATGAACCTGAAGCAGAGGAGCTGCACTCAATTACAATCATCTCCCTCCTGACAGAGTGTGTGTGTGTGTGTGTGTGTGTGTGTGTGTGTGTGTGTGTGTGTGTGTGTGTGTGTGTGTGAGAACAGGTAAGTGTAGTGAGTTTCTCTGACATCCCTCCTGATTAATTCCTTTCCTGTCTGAATTCCCAGGGCTGGAGTTTTTCATCCTGTTTCCTGCTGCTTCAGATTAAAAAACAAAAAAGTAGACAAATCCTGAGGGTCACACACACACACATACACACACACTCAAACACACACACACACACACACACACAAACACACACACACACACACTCACAGCTGGCCGTAATCCCCCTCACACTGGGCAGGAAGCTCTCCTCATTTTGCGTCCCCCTCCACCAAGGACAAGTCCTACAAAATAAAAGCACAGCTTTCAAAGTTAAGGATAGTGGGCCTTCATCATCATCATCATAGATAAAAGAAATAAACTGACTCTTGGTGACATGTTATTCATTTTTATTTCCGTTTTTGTCCGGATTAAACAAATGAGAAATAATATATTAGTCAGGGAGCTAACTCTTAGAGGAGCTGGGAGGATTTTGTTACGAGAGTTAGCTGTTTCCCTGTTGCTAAGCAAAGCTAACCAGCTGCTGCATGTAGCTTCATATTAACTGTACTGATGTGAGAGTGGGATCATAGATAGATAGATGGATGTTTTATTTCCAGTTGAAGCAGCTGAATTTTGTCTCTGTTAAAGTGAGTGAAGACAGCTGTGGGTCACCAGCTGTACAAAGTGTGAGAAACAGTTAAATACTTCATCTTCAGAGCTGAGTCATCCTCATCTTCCTCTGATGTGTTTGTGTCCGGCTCCGTCCTCAGAGTCCTGACTGTGATCGACCTCTGACTGCAGCCGTGACCTCTCCCAGCTGCAGCTCTGTCTAGACGCTGGGTGTCTCCTGACAGCCCACTGCTCATCCTGACCTCAATATGTGTCCTCGTCTGTCACGGCCAGCCCTCGCCATGTCCTCGCAGACGTCCCCCCCCCCCCCCGTCTTCAGCGGGACTTTAATCTCCGAACCTGACGCTGGACTAACACTGAAAAATGTCCCCATTTGTCCCCTGACACCCTGAACGCAGCAGGACGGATGGTCAGCGGAGATGTCGCTCCATCTTGATGCTGGAGGCCGAGCTGAGAGACAGAGAAGATGAGGAAGATGAGTTGTTGTTATGGAAACAAACGGCTGCTCCTCAAAACTGTGAAACATCTTCAGCCACAACAAAGTAAATCTGATCTTTACTATTTAATTGTGTTCAAATAAACTAAAGACATGTTAGTGTGAGGTCCAACAAAAGTATTTATAAAAGTATTATAGTTGTAGAAAATATTAAAGTAGAGTTTCTAAATTTTAACTGTGATATTTTGTATCAAATAAAATAATATTAAAAAAATAAATTAAATAATAAAATATAGTCATAAACAATAAATCTAATAATAAATAATAAAAAAAATAATAAAATATAAAAATAACAAATAAGAAAATGTAATTAATAATTAAAGTAATATTAAGCAATATTTTGTCTTAAAATTTATAGTTTTAGGCCAAAAACATGAATTAAAATAAAGAGATTATAAACTGATCGGAATTCATCCTGTAGGAATATAAAATGTTTATAAAATATATTTTGACAGAACATTAAAAACAGGAAAAAGATTTACAGACATTTTTTCAGGTGGATTATCTCAGCATTTATGAGGTGATGTTCAGAAGCCTTTTGTGTTGCTTCTTATTTCTCAGATCACATCAGGCTGTGTTAACAGTTTGTGCACATCTGGACAACAGCAGCTGCATTCATCAAATTCTATAATTATGAAAAATAAGTCATGGTTTGTAGTTCAGACCACCAACCAAAGGTGGAGTAATACACACAAAAAAAGGAAGCAGGTGTCCAATGACCTTTGACCTCCAGCCAGAGGCTCTTTGTACAAGACAGATGTAGTTTATGGAAGTAAATATATGGATGTATGGAGAGTAAAAGGTGCTGTGTATCTGATTGTTTTAGCATTTAGCAGCAGCTGCTAACAGTGTTAGCGTAGCAACAACCTCTTCCCCCTTTCCTCTTCCTCCTCTCACCTCCCTCTTCCTCGTCTCCTCCTCCACCTCTCCTCTGCTCTTCCTCCTCTCATCTTCTTCTTCCTCCTCTCCTCTTCCTCTGCCTGTGTGAATAATCATTTCAGTTTATTTTCACCTCCTTATCTGCTGCTGGACGTTTTCATGCAGCAGGGGAATTAGAGGAAGACGGAGGAGTATGATGCTGCTGTAGCTGCTGTAGCTGCTGTAGCTGCTGTGAGATAAGACCACGATGAGACAGGAAGACAAACGTCCTCCCATCAGCTCATCGTCTCCACCTCCTGCTCTCTGCATTATAAAACCAGCTTATACTGCTTTTCTAAATCCTGAGCGTCGTCAGCCATTTTCACCCCAAACAAATGATTCTATTAAAATGATCCTTTATTATGACGAGCTGAAAGCAGCACTGTCATCGTCATCATCATCATCATCATCATCATCATCATGGTGTCTCTGTGTGTATATTTCTGGCCATCGAGGTGAGTAAATGTGTTTTTAATGAATCCGGCTCAGCTGTTAGAAGATGCGAGGAGGTCAGTGAAGCTGCAGCAGAGAAGGTGCAAACAGCTGCAGATAGAAACTGATTATTAATGAATAGATGTGAGTTTAATGAGCCGTGCTCAGCAGTTATCGCTGGTTATTACAAACAAATGCTGCTGACTCTTTTCCCAGCACTTTGTCCTTGTGGATGGTTTGGAACAAGCACTGTGTTCTCTTTAAATGAACGCCAATAAAACCGGACTTTAATCATTAAAGCTCCATGTTGTATGAAGGTATGTCCATGTGTTGTTTGATTATAAAGCAGGTCTAGGTTCTATATTAATACTGTGAAAGTAACAAAGCCTCAGTCCACAGAGAAATGCACACAGCCTGTATTCAGAAACTGAGCCTTAAAACCAGCCGTCAGGACTTCTGGAACTTTGTGATGTCACAGCAAAGCAGTCAGCAAGCCCCGCCCACTTGGACCCATCATCCAAACATTGCTGAATTTGGTTTCTTTGAGTGTTTACCTGAAATCTGCTATATTTTTATTTGATCACTGAAAACAGTAGAAGAGAGGCTCAGAGCCTCCTCTCTTCTGATTGGCTCACCGACCTGTTGAGAGCTCCAGAGAGAAGCCTGAGGGAGGAGATGTAAAACTAGATTGGGATGGTTTTTAAAACCACAAATATATCTTCTTATGAATCAATACTTCAAATAAAACACAGAAGAAGAGGAAAATATGGAGCTTTATTAAAGAGCATCAGGACAAAATGGCTTCAAAAACTACAGCTGAGCTGAGCGAGTCTGACAGACAGGATTTGCATTTAGTTTCAGCAGGATCAGAAGTGAAACACGAAGAAATCTCTGTTTATGTGACATGATGAGAGTGGATGATAAAATTGAAAACTGATCAGCAGTTTAAAGACCATGACCATGAGAAGCATTAGGAAGCTTCAGCAGCTGCACCTGCAAATGAACATTATTAACAACACTCATCATTTGCACAGGTGTGTGTGTTTGTCTCTCTTCTTCGTTTGAGGAAACAATCAGATGTTCCTACAGTCAAGACGGCAGTGCACACTTCACTCCAGCTCCAAGTGTCTGAGTTTCTTCTCTTTTCTCTCTCACCATTAAACAGATGCTGCACATTTTCTCTCACATAAAACCAGCACATCAGGAGTTTCAGTTGATTCTCAGGAAGAAGAACTGGATGATAAAGTTTCCAAACTTTCCTGCCACACCATCTATTCTCTCTCCCTCCGTTAGGAAGATGTGAGGCATGAAATGGGGCTGCAGGAAAAAAAAAATCAGGAAGAAAGAAATGATGTTAAATGACACAGGAAACTATGAAATGACTGAGGTGGATTGAAGTGAGCAGCTTTTTGAGCTCATTGTTTTGGTTTCTGTCTCACCTTCATCAGGTGAACACAGCATCAGGTTTAATTCCCCCTCAAACACCACACTGTCTAATCACCACAGCTCTCGCTGTGCTGCTAACAGTCTCATCTGAACACGAGGAAGTGGCTGACAGTTTGAAATCTGTGGCTGAAACGTGTCGGCCAGCTGAGACACACAGCAGAGGAAACAGAACAAACCTCCATAATAATTCTCCTCAAATCAGTAAAGAGGAGGCTTTTCACCTGGAACAATGCATGCTGGGAAGTACTGTGTGTTTCTAAACCACAATATTTTTATGAGTTAAGTGAAAGGTGTGTGTGTGTGTGTGTGTGTGTGTGTGTGTGTGTGTGTGTGTGTGTGTGTGTGTGTGTGTGTGAAGGACATGGGAGGATTTTCCAGTTTTTAAACTTCTTACCTCTCTCTGCACCCGATGACGAAAAAAAAACAAATAAGAAGAGAAGAAAAAAAAACAAAACAGGTACCAACAACAGTAAAGCATCAACATGTTGGTGCATCTGAACTCTGGAAAATAACCTGAGAATTAGCCTCAGTGGACATTTAAGTTTATGTCTTTTTATCTAAGACTTTAAAATAAATAAATAAATAAACAAGAAGTTATTTTCCATGTCTTATCTGAACCAACAAACTGCTGTGTGTAAAAGATTCAACAAGCAGAACTGTATGGAGTTTTAATCGTGGCCAAAACTTTAGCGAAGCAGGATTTAGTTACGAGAGAAATTCAGGTTTTATTTCATAACAGGATACAATTGAAAACATGTATAACGTACAGCTGTATGTACGTACCTGCCGATGCAAACTGAATATTTCCTGTTGTGGCTACTTCACATTAAAAAGCTTTCCACTGATTAACCTTTGGGGATGCTTTTATTGTGAAAAAGTTACTGTAAACGCTCTGTTTATCA